>NC_057010.1:1329890-1695411 GCF_000002595.2 Chlamydomonas reinhardtii | reverse complement strand
CTGTGTGTGTGTGTGTGTGTGTGTGTGTGTGTGTGTGTGTGTGTGTGCGTGCGTTTGTGACTATGTGCCGCGCAAGAAGCAAGACCCTGGCCCACAATAATGTGGGTCACCGAAATGCTCTAAAAATGCCAGTGCTCTATAGGACTAGGGAGCGACAGCCGTGCTAGTCCGGGCCCATCCCCCGTTAGACTCTCTGCCATGTGTTGTGTGGACAGCGTGCATCGGCAGCGTTGTTACAGTGCATATGTGTTGGACGTGACGACGTGTGCGATGTGTCCCACGCCGAAACCCCCTGGACAAGGACATCATAAAAAACCTAAACGAGATGAGGGGTGTTACGTGGCGGTGGGGCTTTGGCGGGCTTCGGCTTGGCTTCGACTCATGTGCGTAACACTATGAAGGTCGGCAGCCAACCAGGGGGCGGGTGTTGTCTCTTTGGGTCGCATGGCCCCTCGCGGCGTGGGTATGGCGTGCGCGTGCCCCTGCTTGTCGGGCTGTCCCTTACTTGTAATCCGCATCCATAAGTTCCATAGGCTCTGGCCGGCGCTGCTCGATTCGGTGAGCTTTGAAAGGGCACCACACGGGCGCCTCCAGGCCTGGGCCAGGGGGGCGGCGACACGGCGCGTGCCTCATTTTAAACCGCACACCGCACTTCCAGCCAGCCAGCAACTTGTTGGTACAGTAGCTCCGGTATTCGACCAGCGCAAACTGTTTGCCATCTGCTGGGGTCTGGGCATTAGCTGCATCCTACGGGACTTCGCCAACCTGCCTTAACACTATCTCATCGCACACCAACTACATGTACAACAACACCATCTTTGCGCAGGATGCAAGGAAACGGGATTTCATTCGACGCGTCTGGAGATTGCGAATTACCGCGCATAGTCGAGTTCTTGGCAGAAGGATGGTGCCGAAGCCCGGCGCCCGACAAGCGCACCCCATGGGACCCCTCAGAGCTGTCGCTCTTACGGCGCGAGAGGGCGCTCAGCCAGCTGGGCACTTGCGCGCTCGTCTTAGGACGGGGCTCCGGAGCCAAAAAAGCAGCTATCAATACCGGTACACGCCACGCCATGCGTGCCTCCGTCCTTGTACCAGACTGCACGCTCTGGTGTTGCATCCACGCACGCGCCATAAGGAATGGGTGCGGTGCCCCTTCTTGTAATGTCCCATTCATGAAGAACAAGGGGACATATGAAACGACTACGCTTAACAAGTGCCAAACAACATCATGTCAAAGCTATTATGTGTACTGTACGGCTGGCACATACCGCACAGTACGAACATCAGAAACGTGCCCCAAATTCCTCCCCCACTGACGTCACCAACAACCTACACAACCCACCTTTGCCTCCGCAAACAGAGCGCCAACTCATCGCTCGCTGGATTGCGCTCGGCCTTGATGAGCCCACGCCCGAAAGGTGGCCGCCCTGTCTGGGCCGCCCACCAAGCAGATGCCGCCCGCAATCAGCCCATCGTGCCCATCTACACCATCTTGTGCTGCCCCAGGAACCGGTTGCACTTGGGACACGAGTGCGTGCAATCCTGCAGGCGGGCCGCGGGCATGGCCATGTTATACGTTCGAAGCCAAGACGGGCAAGGCGAGCAGCTAGGTCCCGCTGCGTGTCAGCCTAATGGGTGCGCAGCATGACCTCCGGTCGAAACTGTCAGCGACAACGTACCTTGCAGCTGTCAACGCAGAATGGGATAAGGCAGCATCCGAAACCGCAGCCCACCAAGCAGATGCCGCCCGCAATTAGCCACGTGCCCAGACCTGAGCGGGCAGCAGGCAAGGTGTTAAACCGCACAGTGCAGGCGGTTTCAAGACGGCAGCTGAGCGTGCACAGGTAATGCACAACCGCCTGCATCCCCTAGGCACCATTTACAACAGTGCACAGCCATTAAACGTGGAGCGCGCCGCGCACTCGGCTTGCCCCTCCCGCTCGCACCTGGCGCCCTGATTGCCACCGACTGGACCTTCTCCCGACAGCCCGGGCACGTGACCTCAATGGGGTAGGGCGGCCAGTATGATGGCAGCGACACGGGGCCCGCAGGTGCCGTCACGGCGACCTGAAGGGCGCGCGTACACATCAGCCTTCACAAACACGGAACTGCAGTCCTGCTTCCCCTTCTAGAACTCTAACGCCAACCCCGACCGGCCCTGGCGCACGGCCTCAGGTACATGGACTTGCCATCATCATGGTGCCAGGCGGGTAGGGCACATGTGCTGCCATGACAGGTTGGCCCGGCGCGGGATACAGATACCCAGACGGGCCGTAGGGCGGGCCAGGGGGAGCATACGGTCCTTGTGCAGGCGCGTAGCTGCCAGGAGGAGCCTACGGCGGGGGAAAGAGAGCCCGTTGCAGCCCGTGGTGATATTAAAGCGAACAAAAAAACCCAAGCCGAGTGCCGTCTGCCCTGCCGTGCCCCTGTGCCGGGGCCCACCGGCTACGGCACCCGCACCCACTGGCAGACCCCGGCTACCCTTGGCAGAAACCATCCCTACAGCACAATCGCTCGCACGACGCCAACATGAGAGGAACCGCGCTAGCTGCTGAAGGCCCTTGTCAACCAACTTTCCCAACGCCCGATACGAAGTCGACGCTGCACTCACAGGTGGTGGATACCCTGGGTATCCTTGAGGGTATGCGCCAGGTGGATAGGCTCCGTAGCTCGGCTGCGACGGGCCTGGCAACGTCTGCGCGTAACTATGCATTGCTGCAGCGGCAGCTGGCGGTGCGTCGCCTTGGCCCATTTGTGTTGACAGGTCTCTGGAGTTTTAAGGTTGGGCTCCTCAGGTCGAAGGCAATTATCAGCTTTGTCGATGGAGCATGCGTGTGCTAGCGGCCCAATTGCTGGCCTTTGTACTCATTCAATTGACCTACAGAGTTTGTATATCTACAAGCATCGCGGTTGTCAATGAGTTTGCGGGTCAGCTACCGTTCGGTTCATCGACGAGCATGAACCCACACGTTCACCAGGCCCCACAACCGCCACCCGACCCCCCCCCCCCCACCCAGCAACAACCTAAATGAAGTAGGCCCCCTTCCCACATCTCACTCTGCAGGTTCCTCCATCACGACAAGTAGAGCCCTCCAAATGACGAAAATGTCCGTGTTGCGCACCGGCCCTTTTAACACTTCATTCCACCCTGTTGGCAACAGTGACACCCCGTGAGCTCCCATGACCACCCGACGCCCCCTGCGACGTTGGACGCTGACCGTTGCCGCTGCTCCAAGCGATGTTGACGCATGCTTACCCACCAAGCTAAGCCACTCCAAGAGAAACACCGCAATATAAGCTCTGCCTCTCAGCCGCGTCCATCCATCACCCATCCAGGACTCCTCCCTCCTCCATGAAATCTCAGTCTGCTCCCCAGCTCCGCATGTTTCCATCAGCCCCTGCATCTCCATTACTTCTTAGCCGCGGCCGCCTGTTCCTTGCGAATGGGCTCGAGCAGCGGCTCCAGCTCGTTCTTGTCGTGCATGCCCATGAGGATGTCGCACCCGCCGATGAACTCGCCGTTGACAAAGACCTGTGGCATCGTCGGTTGATAACGTGTGTTTTGCGTGCACTGGGATGCTTTGCGTTCTGCGGCCCCGGCAAAACCCTGCTGCATCCAAGCTCCCGAAACGTGTCCACCAACCAATCCAAGCCAGGAGCTGCAAGGTATTGGAAACAGGCATGCAGTATGGCGCAGTGTCGTACTGATTGCAGAGCGGGGCAAGCGCACCCCTACGCACCTGAGGAATTGTGGGCCAGCTGGTGAACTTCTTAATACCCTCCCGCACCTCCGCGTCCGACAGCACATTGGTGGCGCCGAACTGAACACCTGCGAAGCGAAGAGCATGCGATTCAACCATCTTCCGTCGGTGCCGAAGTACGGTAGCACCGGCGTCAACAGTACATGCCACTGCAGCGCAACAAGCCAATGGAGCGTCTGACAATTGGTGCACACGTACCATATGCGTTCAGGACGACGCAGGCCATGCGGCTGAAGCCGCATTGGGGAGAATCGGGGGTGCCCTGCAGTGGATAGGAAGCAGTAGCAGCGGCCAGCGGAACGGGCGTGGTTAGGCCGGCGCTTTCCCCCTTGCCATCCTTGCATTGGATGCGCACCCCTCTACAATCCCCTGGCTTTACTCGGCAGAGTGGGGGAAATTGGGCCGCTAGGACGTGCCTTCATAAAGACGTGGACCTTGTCCTTGGCGATGGAAGCCTTAATTTGGTCGTCCACGCTCGCGGACGTGGCGGGGGCCGCATGCTTGGGCTTAAAGTCATCATGCGAGTCGGCATCGGTCGCAAGGCATCGTTGTAGCACCGCCGACGGGGAGAACGCAGCTGCAGTGCAACGCGTGGGTCATTCCCCAAATCGTTCTTTTCATTTAACCAGCATAATGGAGCTAATATGACATTGATATTAGTACCTGCTTGCCGTGCTTTCGAAAGCGAGCCGATAGCAACGCGAGCCAGCATTTTCTCACAATTCCAGCGAAGAGGAAGGCTTTGCTGCTTTAATACCGTTGCTAATGTTGCTAGCTTGGTTTGTAGGACTGTAGTCGGTAAGAACTTGGAAAGCTTTGAGGGGCTGTCAAGAATGCCCATCCTCATCATGCAAGTTTGGCAGTGATTTTCCAGGTTCCCGTGTCTGAACGGACTCCGTATCTAATACCTTCAAGCACATAAGCTGTTACCCGACGATATGCTGTGATAACAGGACCAGGGCTGGCGAACGCCTTTGACCCGGCAGAGTGTTGCACAGAATCGCGCTGTGACTTTGCTGCACATCTTTCTTGTTCCATCTAAAGCTCTTTCCAACAGATACCGGGTAATATGGCAGAACGACTGCGCAGCGCAATGTCGACACCCGCCGAGGTGGGCCGCAGTTTCTGCTTCTGTTTTATTAGCGAATGTGCCTGAGCCTGCACATACGCTGGGCTTGTGGAAGCCTCTGGGGGATATGCGGTACGGAGCGGCTGGCACCGCGCGGCGCGGCGCGCCTAGGCGGGAACGAGAACCAGGCGCTCAGCCAGGCGCTGTCAGCGGGTAACCGGACGGTGCATGTTCGCCAATCCGTGCCAGGTGCAAGCGGCGCCCCTGGATACCCGTGCGTACGAGCACTGGCGTGCTGCCGACACGCTTCGAGCGCCTTACAAGTATGAGCTAGGAGCAGGGCAGGGGCAGCTCAGGGAACAGGGACAGCAACAGGGGCAGCTCAGGGAACAGACACAGCAACAGGGAAGGCAAGAAGGGCCGGGCACCACTCGTACTGGCCAGCACGCGGGTGCTGCGTGCGCCGGGCATCGACCGCGTTGAATTGTCATGCCCATTGCTGTCTGCTGCATGACAGTGTGCCAACCGCGCTGCTGGAGCACATTCGCCCGGATGCCGTGGACGCCATCCACGAATGCCCGCTACTGTGCTTTGTGAACGCGCGCTCGGGTGGGCGGAAGGGCATGGAGCTAGCGCTGGCGCTGAGCCGAGCTATCGGCCGTGTGCAGGTGAGGACTGGGGAAACGCGCGTTGGCACAGCAGTTTCAGCCTGATTGTCTTCTGGTAGATGCGCGTGCGTGTGCTTGTGGCAACGGGTGGACGGCGAGTTGGACGGACCACTCATGGATAACGCGGTGGCAAGGGCGCACACCGGTTCAGGGCCACGCTGATTGTCGGCCTGCTCTAGAAAGGCTGCGGAGTAAAGGAGCACCTCCCACCTGCCTCGAATTTTGGTTCCGCGCCCCGCCGTGTAAGCGCGCGCCCCTACACAATGTTAAGTGCCCTGCGGTCCTTTTCCCAAACTGTTACTGCCCGCCACCGCTATCTCGCTGCGCCACAGGTGTTTGACATCGCTGAGAAGGACCAGCGGCCGGACCGGGTGTTGGGCCGTCTGTATGAGGTGCTCAGGACGCGGGTGAGGCTGGGGGCAGCGCCGTGGTCCTGGGTTGCTGTTGGATCACTGGGCGGTGGTAGCGGGCGCTCCTATGATGCTGGCTCAGCATGGCGTATCAGCTGAGAGAGGGCACGGCAGCTGGGCGGAGTGGGGCAAGGTAGGCCTTGCGGCGGCTGAGGTGGGGTTCAAGTCATGCGCAGGTAAGCTGGTGCACAGGCACCGAAAACCTACGTGCATGGCTGCTGTGACCGAAGGGACGCTGCGTAGGATGCATTGCCGCCCCTGACACACAGCCCTTGCGTGGGAACCCGCAGGAAGCTGCGGGCGATTCACAGGCGACTCTGGTGAGGCAGCGGCTGCGGTTGCTGGTGTGCGGCGGCGATGGCACCATTGCTTGGGTGATGGGCGTCATCAAGAAGCTCCGGTTGCAGCCGGAGCCACCCGTCGCCATGATCCCGCTCGGCACGGGTGAGTAATTAAGGTGGCGTCTGAACCGCACGGATGAGGAAAGGGCGGGTGGCGATGTTACAGTCATGTTTGGTCAGGCACCGTTCATGTGCCGACTTTTTGTCGTGCACTTATAACATCGCGCACGGTCAAGCATGTGTTGACGGCCGCCTTTCCTCTCCTCTCCAGGCAACGACCTGTCGCGCACCTTCATGTGGGGTCCCGCCTATGACCCCACGTGTATGAAGGGGCACAAGAAAACGTACAAGACCCTCAACTCGGTGAGTTTCTGTGGCGCCCCGTCGCCGGCTGGTATTACCGCATCCGCCACCGCCACGGCTGGACAAGTGGACATGCCCCGAATTGATTGGTCTGCGCAACCCAAGGGCGTCTTACTGCGGGGGGCATGAATCTTCATGCATGTTGCGCAATACCGCACATTGTTTCGCGCCACCCTGGCGCCACGTTCTGGTCTCCTCTGTCGCTTTCGCCCCCAGGTTGCTGTGGCGCGCGAGGACAAGCTGGACTGCTGGAACATCACTGTCACCACGCCCCACAAACACATGTTCGGCAACAGCATGCCGCACTCGCTCTCCCCGCCCCTGCCCCCGGCGCTGCCGCCCGCCGCCGCCGCGGCCGCGTCAGGCCTCATGACGCCGCCGCCGCGGCCCTCCGGCACCGCCGCGGCCGGCTCCGTTGCCAGCGCCGCCACCGGCACGCTCGGCCGCGGCCAGAGCTCGGGCCTACACCCCGCGGTGCAGGCCGCTCGCGACTCGCTCGTGGTTGCCGCCGGCGACCGCTCCGTCGCCGCCAGCGTCGCTGCCACCATGGGCAGCGCCACGCCGCTGCAGAACATCGCGACCAGCAGCGTGGGCAGCGCCGCAACCACCTTCACCACCGCCACCAACATGTCGCTGCACACGGGCGCGGCGCAGGCGGGCACCTCGCTGCCGCCCACCATCGTGTCGGGCGGGATGAGCACCAGCGCCGAGGACGAGGCGGGCATCGGCGTCATGGGGGTGAGTCAGCGCTGGGATTCGCTGTTGCTTGGGTTGGAGGGCGAGTCGTGCTCCATGTACGTGCATATGCGATGTGCGGTATGCGGGCGCGGGTGAGGTGCTGCGTGGGTAGCGGGCTGTAGGAAGGTAGCAGCTCTCGTCACACCTGCAGAGTGCGGCGCCAGCACGCGTGTTTGGTCCCGCCAGGTTGCTGGCTTGCTGCCTCCTCCACACCCGCGCCACACCCGCTCCCGCCACCCGCTTGCCTTCCTTGCCATGCCTCCCTCCCAGGGCATGTTCTGGAATTACTTCAGTGTGGGGCTGGACGCCAAGGCCGCCTGGAGCTTCCACTCGCTGCGGGAGGAGAAGCCGGCGCTGGCCAGCTCGCGCGCCGCCAACCAGTTCTGGTACAGCGCCTTCAGCTGCACGTCAGGTGGGGGCGCATGTGTGGACAAGAAGGGTAGCCAAGGTCGACAAGAAAGGTGGCTCTCCCCTAAGGGAGAAGTGGGTTTCGCCCACGCCACGTTGGTGCATGTCTGAGGCCGAAGGTTTGGAACCACCTCATCTCCCGGACATAGCTTCGGTCGGTTGGTAGTGCGCCGCCCGCCAGTGTCCAGCCGCGTTCCGCTGTTAAGGTCGAAAGGACGATACGCATGGCGGCAACGCGTTCACGAATGAGTTGACGGCGTGGTCAGATGGGAAGCGATGGTAAAGGCACGATAGCCCTTGGGCGACAATCAACCTGGCCTTCCGTGCCGGCCGGCCTTGCACGGTGCCCTTGCAGCTCTCTTGTACTTGTCCCTTATTCCTCACCAGCTGTTGCTGCCTCCCCTTTCCCAACTCCCCTTTTGTAACTATGCAACTTTTTCACCCCGTGCTTGCAGGCTGGTTCTGCTGCGCGCAGCCCCTGCGTGTCAAGGTGAACTTGGAGGTGCTGGCGCCAGGCCCGCGCGGCGAGGCGGCGGGCTGGCAGCCGGTCAAGATTCCCAAGGGCGTGCGCGCCCTGGTGGTGCTTAACTTGCAGGTGAGGGGCAGAGGGGTAACTTGTTCCACTGCCAAACAAACCGGGACTCATAGGATAGATTGTGGCGCGAAGCAGCGGGGAGGCGGTTGCTAGAGGTTGGACATTCACGGATGAAGTTGGGGTGAGCAAATAGGATGTAAGGGGTGCGTGAGTTGATGCTGGCGTGTTTCGCCATTGCATATACTGTCAGGCTAAGCACGGAGCTGGGTGAACTACTGCAGTGAATCGGATGTTTAGTACCGCGCACTCGTCCTTTCGCGACATGCATGCCCGCTCATAACCACGCTACGCATGCACGGTCGCACGCTTGCAGAGCTACGCGGGCGGCCGCAACCTGTGGGGCCCTAACACCAGCGAGGCAGACGAGAAGAAGCACGGGTTCAAGAAGCCATCTTACAACGACGGGCTATTGGAGGTGAGGTTTGCATAAATGAGTAGGCGAGGTGAAGCACCGGGGGTGCAGGCGGGGAACATGACTGCAAGGTCGCTGGGACGCTGCGGCAATCAGCTTGGGTCAATGCCGGGCACATGTGCACTTACTCAAGCCTACTTTCAATTGATGCTGCATATTGAACACGATTGTGGTGTCACGTAGGTGGTGGGGCTACTGAGCGGCTGGCACGCAGGCCTGGTGATGGCCAGCAAGGGCGGCCTGCTGCACGCCAAGCGCATCTGCCAGGCGGCCGGTGTGCGCGTGGCGCTGTCGGTGAGTGGCGGTTGCGGCGGCTCAGGGCGATGGGACGTTAAAGTGCTGCCGCATGTGCGCTGCTGCTGTACCACAAAACTCTGCATACTACAGCGTGCGGTGCACACGGACCTCACAATCAGTTGCCCGGTGCTGGCCATGCCGCCGCACCTCACGGTTGTTATGCACTCACCTTGCTTGGCACCAGGCGCCCTACGTGCGCGCCGATGGCGAGCCCAGCCACTGCTACATGCAGCTGGACGGCGAGCCGTGGAAGCAGGACATCCCGGTCAAGGGCGCTGACGCACCCGTGCGGGTGAGACCGACAGCCAAGGGTCGGGGAGAAGGGGCCAGGCTGCTTTGTGATCACAGGCAAGGGTTGACATGTTGTGAGCGCGCTACTACTTCACAACTCCCTCGTGATCCTTCTTAGGTGGAGATTGTGCACGCGGGCGTGAGCCGTGTGCTGCGCAACGAGCCGATGAAGCGGCAGGCGACGGGCGGCAGCAACACCGGCGGCGGTCAGGACGCCAGCAGCGGCGGGCGGGGCCTGAAGAGCTCCTCGCGCTCCAACACCGCGACCGGCCCACTGGTCAGCGCGGTGAGTGAGCCGAGCGTGCTGCCTGTGCACGCCTCCGCGCCCGCGTCCCAGTCGCAGCAGTCGATCCAGCTGGTCGGGCAGGCTGTCGCGGCAGCACAGCCGCATGGGCAGGGGCAACCGGCGTCTGGGCCGCTGCCGGGGCCGTTGCCGCCGAGCGCATTTGCGGCGCCATATAGCGGCGGCGCAGTGGTGGGCGCGGCGGGTGCGGCAGCGCCCCACGCAGTGGGGCTGCACACATCCGCAGCGCCAGGGAAAGGGCCAGAGGCAGGCGCGGCCTTGTTCCCACGCGTGGGGTCGGCGGCGGGTGGGCGGCCGTCGACAGCGGCGTCCGTCGCGGGCAGCTCCACAACGGCGGGCGGGGAGCTGTCCGTCAGTGATGTGCCAGTAGTGGTGGGCGGAGGCGCGGGCGGCACACGCACGACAGCGTCGAGCAAGCCAGGTGAGAGGGGCTTATGCGGAGCAGGGTTATTTCATCGGCTGCATTGAGGTATTGGGGTTACATCCCACCTCTTTCCAAGCCTGAGGGACTGATTACGTTGGCTGTGGGCATCAGTGGTAACCCTCGATACCGACGTGAAGCGCTTACACGTACCGTATGTGCGCACGTGTGCTTGTTCCCTTGACCGCAGGCGAGGTCATCGACACGGCCAACGGCTCGGGGTCACCACGCACCGTGTCCGTAGGCTCACACAGCGGGCCGCAGGTGACAGGCCAAGACTGAGCAGCATGTTTTGAAGGCGCGTTGATGGCCACTGGGGCCGTTTGGGTAGCAGCATAGGAAGGAGTGTGCAGCCAGCTGGCCATGGCATTGCAAAGCCAAGTCATATCGGTGTTCTATCGCCATACTTTGAGGTCTGAGAGCAGCTGCGAAGAACTTGAAGCGCTCATTCGACTGCTGTTGGGTGCGGGGCCCACTGCGAATGCGTGATGTACTGGCGCACAACGATGTGGAGCCGCGTGGCCCAGCTCATGACCTGACGTAGAAAAGGTGTGGTGCTGAGAATATGACGGGATGTGAGATGTGTGTCACGGAATGCGCATGAATTGCGGTGTGCATACCGTATGTGTGGCGTCCCTAAAGCTTGTCACATGCTGTATGGCTGCCGCTGTGTTCGTGGTCTGTAGTTTCTCACCAGGACCAGCCTGTGTAGCTTATGGGGCCAGATGTTTCGCTGTGTCTCTGACAGTATTGCACTTGGTACATTCTGGACTGAGCTTCGGCATGGATGACTAGAGTAAGTGGAGGGTAGAGTAAGTGGAGGGTACTATCACCTGAAGCGCAGACGTGGGTAGCCCGGACTAGCTGACACGGCAAGCAGGTACCGAGCTGCCGTGTTCTGACGCGGACTTGTCGGGCACAAACACTGGCTCTGTGTCAGTTTGATGGACCAGGCTTGGGGTCAGGACACGCGGTAGACAGGCAGTCAGGCAGGAAACTAGTGCGGCAGGAACAGGGGTGGGCAGACTCTGGCTTCGTGTCGGCTGCACCAGCGGAGGGCGGTTTGCTGGTTTCTTTCGTCCGCACTGACAGCCGATTGACCCCTACGCTACTGGGCAGGCTATGGTACTGGGCAGGCTATACCTAGCTGCACCAGGAAGGGCTTGTCGTCTGTTGGTGGAAGTGCCACATGCTAGTATCTGGTCTGCTCCAGTGACTATTTGACTTTCGTCAGGTCGGGACTACGTGCCCCAAGCCCGCTACAAACGCCTGTCTCCTGATGCGCTTGTCTTCAATAATTGCACCTCCTCGACCGCTCCTACATACCCTTCCCCCGAACTGAGCTGTACAGCGCAGCGAAAATATTTTTTGCTTTACACCGCCGAGGCGACACCGCCACCGGGAATGGACGTCCCCACGCGGGGTCCGAGGGAGCCGTGAGGCTCTGTACACTGGCACGAGGGGTCTTGCCGCCTCAGCCATTCAGCACGAAACAAAGAATCAAAACGGCAAACCCAAACATCACGCACCAAACAGAGAGACCACTCCAGGCACCGCTAGGTATCGTAGCGGTGCTGCCGGAGTGGCAGAGCCATATCAACAGCCACCATCCACGCGCAGGCACACGTGCATCATGCTGCAGAATCGCTCCATTCCTGCGAGGGCTGCTTTCACCCCGCACCATAAAATACCAAACCCGTTTACCCTCTCTTGGCTCTCAGCGCCAGCAGCCAAACACGCCACAAAGTACGCGCGGCTCGGCTCACTCCTACTTTGCACAACAAAACCGCACAGCTCACACACACACGCACACCTCACACACAGGCGTAGACCGCACTGTTTAGCGGACCTAGCACCGGACCTGCACTCCCGCAGTTCCAGTCCCTGCAGTTCCCTCATGCGCCTTCCCTCCGCTCTGGCTCGTTCACTCCACCGAGGAAGCTGCTCTAAGGTCTTCTCTGCATCCGCTATGGGATCCCGCCACAAAACTGTTCACAAATCGATCTCCGCTCGCTGCTGCCTATCTCACTCGCCGTCTCCTCGCGGAGCGCTCTCGGGTCCAGGAGGAAAGGCCACGCCCTCGCGCTGGGCGCCAGCCCTCCACTCCGCAGCCGCCGCTACTAGGTATATACCCTAGCCGCCTAGTCCAACCACAACCCGCCAACTAGTGCTACCATGAAGGGGAGGCCGCTTATTCGACGCCCTCAATCTTGTCCTCCACGTCCATGTACAGCTGGCGCAGGCGCTCCAGCTGCTCGGGCTTGGCGTCCCAGTAGCCGCGGCCGTTGGCCTCCAGGAAGGTGGCCACCAGCTTGCGGAAGCTGTTGGGGTTGGTGTTCATCAGGCGCTCGGCCATGGCCGCATCCTCGATGAAGGTCGAGTTGGCCTCGTCGTACACCCAGTTGTCCACCATGCCCGAGGTGGCCGACCAGCCCATGGTGTTGGTCATGCGCTTCTGGATCTCGCGCACGCCCTCGTAGCCCGAGGCAAGCATGCCCTCGTACCACTTGGGGTTGAGCAGCTTGGTGCGGGCGTCCAGGCGCACGGTCTCACCCAGAGTGCGGACCTGCGCGTTGGCGGTGGTGGTGTCGGCGATGTAGGCGTTGGGGGTGCGGCCGTCGTTGCGCAGCGACGCCACCAGCTTGGTGGGGTCGGAGTCGAAGTAGTGCGACACATCGGTCAGCGAGATCTCGGACGAGTCCAGGTTCTGGAAGGTCACGTCCACGGTCTTCATGGCCGTCTCGAACACGTCGCGCTGCATCTCGCCACCGGCGCCGGGGCTGCAAGGCGAGGGGGTAGGTGGTGGGAATGGCACACGCGGGGTCAGTAAACGCTGGTACCGAACAGGCAGTAGCAAGCAGGCGGACGCCGATCCAACCATAGCATGACCCAGCCACCCATGCGAACGGCTACACGTGTTGCATTAAGGCTCACCGGTCCGAGTTGAAGGCGTACGACTTGCGCTTCAGGTACATCTCCTGCAGCTGCGACTCGTCGCTCCAGCTGCTGTTCTCCACCGCCAGGTTGACGTTGGACGAGTAGGAGCCCGAGCTGTTGGAGAACACACGGGTGGCCGCGTCGCGCAGGCTCTGCAGGCCCAGCTCCGCCGCCTGCTGCTTGGCGTGCTTGCGCACGAAGTTCATCTCATCGGGCTCGTCCTGCTCGGCCGCCAGCTTGATGGCGCGGTCCAGCAGCAGCATCTGGTTCACGAACAGGTCGCGGAACACACCCGAGCAGTTGACAACCACGTCCACGCGGGGGCGGCCCAGCTCCTCCAGAGGGATCACCTCCAGCTTGTTCACGCGGCCCAGGGCGTCGGCCACGGGCTTGACACCGACCATCATCATGACCTGGGCCAGCGACTCGCCGTAGGTCTTGATGTTGTCAGTGCCCCACAGCACCAGCGCGATGGTCTCGGGGTACTTGCCGCCGTTGTTGTCGCGCTCGCGGTCCAGCAGGCGGTCCACCACCAGGCGGGCGCTCTTCAGCGCGGCCTGAGTGGGAATCGACTGAGGGTCCAGGGCGTGGATGTTCTTGCCGGTGGGCAGCACGTTGGGGTTGCGGATGGGGTCACCGCCGGGGCCGGGCTCGACGTACTGGCCGTTCAGCGCCTCTACCAGGGCGCCCAGCTCGTTGTCCTTGACCACCTGTATTCAAATGATGGCGCAGGAGGTAAGACGAGTGATCAATGAAGGCAAAGAGCTGGAGCCCAGACTAAAGTTGCGAAAAACCAACACATCCACGCACACAGTGTAAATCAACACCGCAGGAAGGTGGCACCAAGCTGTTGGCCACGCAGCGGCACCGGTCGCACCTGGGTCAGGCAGAACTCCAGGTAGTTGAACAGGGTGATCAGCTCCTCGCGGTTGGCGCTGGCGAACTCGCCGTTCTGCAGGCCGCGCACCCAGGGGTCCACGTAGAAGCCGGTGAACTTGAGCAGGTTGGTGATCCAGTTGGTGCCGATGCGGCCGTTCAGGCCGGTGCGGTCCTTCACGAACTCGCGCACGCAGGTGCGGGAGGCCTCGGTGATGCGCTGCAGCTGGTCAACGTCAGCCAGGACGCCCTTGTTGTTGCCGCTGTAAATCGACTCGATGTCGCGACCAATGGCGCGGGCCAGGATGCCGGGCATGCCCTTGATGGGGGGGTTGTTGTCCGGGCGGTCCAGCTCAGCGATGTTGACCAGGGTGGCCACGGCCTCCTCGGCGGTGGGCGGGCAGCCCACCACGTGCAGGCCGCAGGGCAGCAGGCGGGACTCAATCTCCATCAGCTTGCGGTACACCTGGCCCACAACGCTGTCGCGCATGTCCATGGTCAGGTCCTTGGCGTCAGCGTCGGGCAGGGTCACGTCGCGGTCCAGGTTGCACAGCTTGGCGGTCTCAATGATGGTGGCGCAGATCTGCTCGGCGCGGCCAGACTCACGCATGCCCTGGTACGAGCTGATCAGCTCCTTCAGCTCCTTCAGGCCCTTGTACAGGCCGGCGTTCTCGGCAGGCGGCGTCAGGTACGAAATGGTGTTGGCGTACGAGCGGCGCTTGGCGATGGTGGCCTCAGACGGGTTGTTGGCGGCGTAGTAGTAGAGGTTGGGGATGGTGCCGATCAGCGAGTCGGGGTAGCACACACCCGACATGCCGACCTGCTTGCCGGGCATGAACTCCAGCGAGCCGTGGGTGCCGAAGTGCAGCACGGCGTCGGCCTTGAAGATCTTCTCCAGGAAGGTGTAGTAGGCGGCGAAGCCGTGGTGGGGGCTGGCCGACTTCGAGAACAGCAGGCGCATCGGGTCGCCCTCGTAGCCGAAGGTGGGCTGCACGCCGATGAAGACGTTGCCGTACTGGCGGCCGTACACCAGCAGCTCCTGGCCGTTGGTGTTCAGGGTGCCGGGGGGCTTGCCCCAGTTCTCCTCCAGCGCCTCGGCGTAAGGGCACAGCTTCTGGTACTCGTCCACCTTCATCTTGTAGGCGATGTGCAGGTCGGTCGAGTTGAACTTGGCCTCCTTCTGGGTCAGCACCGACTGGATCAGATCCTCCTCCGAGGGCGGCAGGGCGCCCACGTCGTAGCCCTCGCGCTGCAGGTTCTTCAGCACGCGGTAGATGGAGCCGAACACGTTCAGGTAGGCGGCAGTGCCGACGTTGCCCTTGTCAGGGGGGAAGCTGAACACGGTGACGGCCAGCTTCTTCTCGGCGTTGCGCTTCTTGCGCAGGTTGGCCCAGTTCACGGCGCGAGCGCACAGCGAAGCGATGCGGTCGGGCAGCGAGTGCGACTTGCCGGTGTTCGAGTCACGGCCAGCGAACACGATGGGCTCCATGGCACCATCCAGCTCGGGCAGGGCAACCTGAGGGACAGAGGGGCAGTTGAAGCACACTGCTCTTCAGTCACTGAACGCTTGCCGCACGAGCTTTTGCCCGAAATCCCGAACCACCGCCCTCATCTCGGTTCGTGCAATCCTCTCCCCTCTCCCCTCCTCCCGTAATTCTACATCGATGCTCCGGCGACCCGAGCCCCTACATGTCCCAGCTGAGCTCACCTGCAGAGCCACCTGGACGGGGTGCACGCCCAGCTCGCTGTCCAGCCACTCCTCAGTGGTCTGGAACACCAGCGGCAGCGACACCAGGTAGGGCACGTTCAGGTTCTTCAGCGCCTCAATGGCCTTCGGCGCGTCCTGGCGCGCGGGGCCGCCCACCAGCGCGAAGCCGGTCAGCGACACAACGGTGTCCACGAACGTGCGGCCAGAGCCCAGGGGGTCGTAGAAGAACTTCTTGACGGGGGCGGAGAAGTCCAGGCCACCTGCGCCACACCACAACACCACAAAGGTCAGCTGCGCCCATCCACGTGACAGGCGAACTGACAGATCCCTGCCTAACTCCGCCTTCACGATTCAGGTGCTGCCCTGCATTGTGTTACCCCTCCTTTCCTGATTTCACTCCCCATTGGCCATGCATTCGGTTACCCATCACCATCTGCAACCCCTACCGAGGGCAGCGCCGCCCCGCCTCACCGGCAAAGACGGGGATGACCTTAGCACCGCGGCTCTCCAGCTCAGCGACCACGCCGCTGTAGTGGCCCTCATCGCCAGTCACCAGGTGCGAGCGCTGCAGCACCAGGCCAATGACGGGGGCGTCCTTGGCGAAGACCATGTCCTTGCGGGTGTCGTACCTGAAATCAGACAGGTAAGGGGACATCTAGTCAGTTGCACGCGTTGACTACAAAACCCTTCAGGTGGGCTGTGATAGGTGCGCCGGTTGCAAAAATATGAGCTTTCGGATGTTATGTGGCCTATCTCTTCCCTATTTTCTAGTTCACTACACCCCAAAAACTGCAGCGCAACATATTGCCGCCCAGACGTGTCCGTCTAATTCCATTCCCCACTGCCACCAATCCGTTCATGCACTCTGCCCTGATGCTGCTCACCAGTTCAGGTACTCCTTCAGGTCCTCGTACATGCCCGAGGCCAGAGGGTGCCAGATACCCACATCGGGGTAGGCGGTGGGCTCAGCCACGCTGAAGTCCACGCCCTTCAGAGCGGGCACGTAGTTGCTGACGGTGTTCAGCAGCAGGTTCTCCAGGTTGTCCGAGTTACCGCCCAGCCAGTACTGCAGGCTGTTCACGAAGTTCTTGGCGTCCTGCGCCTTGTCCGAGGGCAGATACTTCAGCACCTTAGGCAGGGTGCGCACCAGCTTCAGCAAGCCCTCCTCGAAGTTGTCGTTGTTCTGTAGGTAGTTCGGCACAAGGGACCGTAAATGAAGGTGAGACATGAGTGTGCAATGACCGTGTGAGTGCCAAGTCCGCGCCCAGCCTAACCGCAACCAAAAATGTATGCCTCCCTTCCCAAAGCGCGTGCCCACACCTTGCGAGCAGACTTGATGAACTCCGAGAACACCGACTTCGACTGGCCCAGCTGAGCCATCGAAAACGTGCCCAGCTTGTTCAGCTTCATGACCGCCGGCATGGACGGGAAGATCAGGCACGCGTCCAGCTTCTCGCGCAGGGGGCTCACCGCCTCCACAATCTGCAAAGCGAGACAGTGCGGAAGGGGGAACAGCGTCAAACGTGCAGGGCGACAGGGACACTGGATGCAGCAGGGAACCGAGCTGACCTGCCTCAGATCCAGCCCATCAAAGGTGGTGACGTAGCAGGCAATTGAGTGCACTACGTCACCCTCACATCATGACAGCGACCGCCAAGCGCAACAGGGCACTTGGGCGCAATCCACACCCTCCAGACCCCAACCCTAGCGCACCTTCTCGGCAAGCTCCTCAATGAAGATGAGCGAGCCGATGAAGATGTTGGCAGAGGCCACATCCTCCTTGAGCATATCGAGGTTCTTCTGGTCACGCAGCTCCTCCAGCAGGTAGCCCACCACCTCGAAGCACACCTGCACGCGGGTAGCCCGGCACGGTCAGTTCGGCACGATGCCGCTGTTGCAGCGCCCCAGACGCCCGCAACACCATGCCACACTGATAATGCAACTCCTTACCCACCTTGGAGTTCTTGGCGTTGATGTTCTTCACCGCAGCGCTGATGGCCGACTGGTACTGGGCCTCCAGCACCACGTACACAACCTTCACCTTAACGCGACCCTTCACATCGTCAGGGACGACACGGCGCATCTCCGGGCTGGTGCTGGTGAACATGCCAGCGCCTGCGAAAGAGCAAGTTGCATGCCTCTCAACGTGCTGTCGAAAACTAAGATTTTTACCCGAAGAGATGCTTTGTCTCAACCCTTATCCCATTAAATACACGCGCTGGCCATCGAGCGAGCGCCTGACCCAAGAACAACAAATCCAACTGCATCGCCAGCGCTTGCTCGGTCCGCGCTGCTCACCCTCGTCGCGCAGATCCAGCGACACCTGCTGCTTAGCAGGGCCCTTGTTGCCACCGGTGAAGGTGGTCATGGGCGGCCGGGGTCCAGTCGCCACATTGCACGCGACCTGCGCGGACCCGTCGCACAGAGATCAGCCATGATCCCAAACATATGTAGCTGCATGTTCATTGAGCATTCTGCCGTGCCTACCTGGCGGGTGCTAGCCACGCGGGGCGAGGGCGCAACCTGCATCAGAGTGATTGAAGCGCGAGGCCGTCAGTCCCAGATCAGGCCGCTAGGTTTTGATCCTTCTAATTACACCTACCGGCTTGGGCGTCGCGCCCGCAGCCGGGTGGGCCGTGCGCCGGCCAAGAAGCGAGGAAGTCTGCATTTCTCTGTTGCCCCTCCCTAGTTCCCTCTAGACTAGTGGGACACGACTGGTCAAGGAATAAAGAAAGGAGCGTGAAACGCTACCCCACCGTAAGGCCAACTGCAGTGGCAGAGGGCCGCTAGATCTTTCCGGCAAGCGCGATGGGGCGGACTGTACGGAGCCCGAAGCTTGCTCGCGATTCTCTGGCCGGTCTTTGGCCGCGTCGACATCCCGCAAACTCCTTGCAACGCGGTCTCTGACGGCATTCGAAAGTTACAATATATTGGCCGTTCTTATGCGCTTTCAGCGCTGTGCCCCGATCGCGGAGAGGGGCCTCCATGTTGCTTGCAGAGATGTTGACCTCCCACCAACAAGGCGGGGCTGCGCCATGTGATACGCATAAGTAAAGATCCGCTGAATCCGGCTGAATTGTACGCTGCCGCGCGACTGACCGATTTTGGGTGTTGCGCAGGCTGCCGTGGCCGTCTCGGTCGACACGCACCGCCCCCCGCGCCTCGCTGGCAAGCTCCTGTCCCCAACACCAAAAGCCGTGGCTCCGCACACAACTCCCCACCCAAATCTGCATGTTGTTGCGAAGATGTTTCCACAAGGCCGTGCCATTCACGAAAAGCCAGCACGTTGCCCCAGAAGACGCGCACGCGCGCCTCTGGCGCGCGTGTAGGGGCACCTGAATGTTCATGCGGGCTGGATCTAGCGTCTGTTTGACCGTGGTCTGCAGATCTAACCTTGCGGACTGGGTCCCAACATATCATATGGTTGCTTTGCGGCGCGCAGTGCTTTTCGGTGCAAGGCTTGCATGTGCCAGCACGGTTCCAGCCCCCCGCCCCCTGCCGCGTCACTGCGAAAGGGCTGATACGGGCTGATGCACGGTTGGTGACCAGGATGAAACAATACATACATCCCCATACAGGGCCAGCTCTCAGGCCAAAACTACGCTGCCAAACGCAGGCATATTACGCCCAGCGGCCCCGGAATGCCATGCGTTTGCGTTTTGGGGGGCAGCGAGTCGAGGCGAGTCCCAAGGAGTCCCAAGAGCTGCAGCTTGATACAGGTTCATAAGCGCGAGTCCCCACTGCCCCGGTGCCCCCGTTGCTGTTTGTCCGCCTGTCTTGTGCCTGTCCTTCCACCGTGTGCTCTTCCTGCCCCTTACTATACGGCGTATGTCCCTTCGCGCACGCGGGCTGCCGGCTCCACCCACATGGCCGACTGATGACGGATGCGGTAACACGTGACAGCCCTAGACAGCCCACCCATGCCAGCGGACTATCACTGTCCGGCCGACCGACCGAAGGCCACTGAGGCTCGATAGCCATCCTCGATCGCCGCATTCCCATACGAAGCAACAATGTGTTTGATCTACGACCAGCACAGGCAATAACCGGAACAGTGCAAGAGGGCTAAACAAACCTCATGTACACTTTACAGCCCACTCTTGCTGGTACTGCCTGCCACGCGGTCCATGGCGGCCTTTCGAAGTCATGGTCACCCGGCATTAGACCAGGTTGGGCAACGCATGGCACATAATGACATGCCGTATCTTGCACTCTGTATGGCATCGAAACATACACGTACGCTTGCACATAGACCGTTGTCTGGAGCTGTCTGGAGCATGGCTCAGGGAAATACCAAGCATCAGCTCCATTCTTGGGCGCAACCACACAATGAATATAAATCGTCCGACCCACATTCAACCCGGCTCATCGGGCGCCAGGCTGGCACACAAGGTCTTGCCGTGCCCAAACCTGTAATTGCACCCCAGCGCCCTTTGCTGCAGCCGCACCGTTCGGCTCCTACTTACCCGCCAGGGATCAGCACTAGCCAACCAGTGAACGCGTACTAGAAAGCTGCAGACAAGTACATCCTAACCCAAGTGGCTGAGGTTTCGTAGTCAAAGCAGTCCGCCCGCTTGCCCTTCCCTCATTGCGATATCAGCCCACAAGGGACTGTTAGGCCTTAAGCATGCGCCTTAGGCGGCCAGGGCACCCACATGCTGGTCGTGCTCATGTAATGCTGGTAGAAGGGCCGGCGCTCGGAGCGCTCCAGCATGCGGGCCTCTGTCATCCAGGTGATGGGGAAAAAGCACAGCGTGTTGAAGGCTGCACCCACCACCATCCACGGCTGGCCCAGCAGCACCGCCCAGCTGGCCAGTGCCCACCACCACAGCTGCTCGCCAAAGAAGTTGGGGTGGCGACTGTAACGCCACAAGCCTGGTGCAGAAAGGGAGGGGAACGATAGCAAAGCAAGGGTTACAACTAAGTCAGACCGCTTACCAGCGCGATGCGGGAACCGGCTACAAGTCTAGGTCACCCGAATTGCTCTCACCAGTGTCCAACAGCAGGATGGGGTCGAGGCCGGCGCTGCGGCGCTTCTGGTTCTCCAGCATGAACACACGAAGCTGGTTGTCCGCCGTGAGCGAGGTCATGATAGCTACAGCGCAAGTGAGGGCAATACAGCTAGGATACAGGTACACTGCGGACACTCCAGGCCTGAAATCTACACCCATTGCGGCACAAACAGCTCCTGTCGCGAGTTTCCCATGTGCACGCCACACATGCGTCCATCGCTCCGCATCAGCCCCCATGCGCTTCCTCACCCGCCGCGGCGACCAGGAAGATGAGCGTGTCCCACACCGGGTTCCACGGCGCCGGAGAGCTGTGAACCGCCAGGAGCGGCAGCGTGATGCCCACCAGCATCAGCTGCTGTGTGACCCCGACCGCGAAGAACGACACCAGCGCCCACATAGCGCTGCGGCGGCCGTACCGCTGCAATGCAAGTAAGGTGGTGGTTCAGTCCACATTTTCATCTAGAATTAAGGGTTGACGCCCAGCAGTTGCTTAATGTTATTGTGTGCTGCGCTCCTGGCGCGAGGGGCGATCCTAATGCGTGCGCCCACTTCCTGCTCAATCTTACCTGCGCCATGCGGGCATAGCGCCAGTCCTCACGTGCGCCCACCTGCCACTCCTCCCTATGTAATTGAGGGGCAGCACAGAGATACCAAGTCAGACAACTTGTCAACCCTGGCGCGTTTGTTTGTGCCACGTCATGCATGCTGCTTTGTCTGCCCCGATACGGTAGTCACAAGATGGGAACGGGAAGATGGGCTGGCAGGGCGCTGACACAATCAGCCCAGCCGCACCTGCGGAAGTACGAGTGCGTCATGCGCACCGCCCAGATCCAGAGCAGGCCCATGGCCAGGCGGCTACGCAGCGGGTGGGCGACGGCCAGCGGGTGGAACTGGTAGAACAAGCCAATCATCATCTGCGACGGCGAGGTGCAGTACGTTAGCCAGGCATGTCATGGAAGTCATGGGATGGGACGAGAACACGGTCGCAACAGGTAGCTCTTCAAACCAGTCAGCTCATCACTCACCGGCGCGATCTGCCAGAAGGGATCGATGAGCTGCAGGAGCAGGGTATTGAAGGGACGAGCGTCATTACTAATGACGTGCATAACCGCTAACACAACATGTGCTTGCCTACGCGGTCCTTCCATGCCGTGATTGTCTCCACCCGTGTGCCCGACGCAACTATACCCTTCCATTTCCCCTGCTCAACTTACCCAGGTGCTGCCCTGCAACAGGCTGATGGCCCAGAACAGGACGTCAATGTTGAGAAAGAACATCAGGTTGACCGCCAGCAGCGGCTGCTGGTAACCCAGCGCGCACCTACATGACAGCACACAGAGAGGCGTCAGGCAGCCATGACATGACAACGGGTGCTGCCCCAGACCGCCCCACCCCGTGCATCGAACCGCGTCTTCCCCACAGTACCCACCACAGATCCATGCTAAAGAGCGAAGCAATGCCGCCTCCGTTGGCCCACACGCTCGCAAGCGGCGTCTTCCACTGCGCCACGCTACAGCCGCCGGGGCCGCCCTGCAGCACCCGGAAGAAGTACAGCGCCGGCAGCGTCACCAGCGCGATTAGCACCGTGTTACGCACGCGCCGCGTCCAGTGCAGCGGCGGCGGCTCCGAGCTGAAGCCCTTGGCTGCCGCATCCTCCACCTCATACGCTTCGAGCCCGGCGCTGATGTCGCCGTAGGCTGCGGCCGCACGCGGGGACATGAGCGGTGAGCTGGGCGCGGTGGCGCTGTCGTGCGCGGCGCCAAAGGCGGTCGCGCCGCGCGGGGTAGCTGACACTGCTGCTGTGGCGGCACCGCCGGGGCTGTGGGTGCCCGGCGCGAAGCGCAGCGACTTGCGCTGGCGGCCGCGCTGCCGCACGCCCGTGGCAGGCGGCTCGTCGCCGGACAAGACGCCGATGTCAATGGGCTCCACGCCCGCAGCGCCGCCGTTGCCCAGTGACACGACCGGCGCGGCCGGGCTCATGGTCGGGGCGGCCAGCGGTGTGGTCGCCTTGGCGGTGGAGCGCGACCGCGAGCGTGCGGAGCGAGACCCGGTGGCCGGCACGGCCGCGGCGGCCGCTCCCTCGCCTTCGCTGAGCAGGCCACCAGAGCTATCATAGCCATCAGCTGCTGCACGGGAGGCGCGGCGACTGCGGCTGGAGGCCCGGAGCCGGCCGGTGGTGCCAGGAGTGGCCGTGGTGCCTGGCGCTGGTGCGGCCGCAGCGGAACGACGCGGTGTGCGGCTGGGGGTCTGGGCCGTAGGCGTAGTCGGCGCCTGGTTCGGCATTGACTTCACCCAGTCTTGGGGCAACTTTGCAACGTCCCACCAAACGTCGGTGCTGCACGGAGAGTAAGACGTGGTGTGTTATGCAGCAGCACCGGTACTGTCGGCGGTAGACTGGCATGTGCGACTCACCCGTCTTCGCAGAGGATGCGCACGCGACCCTGCGGATATCCGCGTGTCGCGCGGACATGGTACACGACCTGAGCATCCGTGCTCTCTTCCTGCACAGGGAGGCGCAGTTGTTGCACATGTGGGAAGGCAGCTGGGGGCTTGCAAGGACGCCCATGGGGTGCAGCACGCTTTGAGGCGGCAGAAACGGGGAACGCGACCTCCCATTTCCTAGACTAAACAAGAGTTTGGTGTAGAGTCTGTGCTGGTGGTTTGCGGATGTGCACCCCAAACAGGTGCTGGGAGGCGTGCGGGCGCGCGTGTGCGGGCAAACGTCGTGGGCACTTATCCGTGTGGCGATTGGCTGCGCCTTCCTCCCCGTTTCACGCATCAAAAATGAACTATCCAGTATTTTTCGATGGTCCATCCAAGAGCTATATGGGTAGAGCTCTATGGCAGCATGCAAGCCCTCGCTCTTCAGCCGCTCGCTCTTCAGCCGCTCAAGTGTAAGTCAATAAATGATCAGGTGCCCCTGACGATTGTGAGCGGGTACTCGGCCGTGAAATGGTGGTATGGTGAATTGTTGACCAGTGGAATTTCAACTCATGAACGCGTCAGCACGCGCACCTGTTCCGGGTTCCATGCACTGCCAGGAATGGACAATGACGCGCCTACTAGGTGCGCCATGGCCTACCAATCGAGTGCAAAAACTTGTTTGTAGAGCGAGTCAAAATCACAATTGCCTCCGCGCTTTCACGATTCAATGCATCAGTCCGGTTACAGGTCGTATGACTTCATATGCCTTCATCCGATAGAGCGCCAAGAGCGCTGGGAAGAGAAACTGTTTCCATGCGCTGCCCCATGCAACTCGTTTTGCATTTCTTCTACAGTGTCCGGCCATTGTAGATCCCTTTGAATCTCCAGTATTTGCAATGGCTCTTGTCAGCAAGCAGATCAGCCGCGCGACCCAGGTTGCGGGTCGGCGCATGGCCGCGGTGCGCCCGGCGATGGCCAGCCGTGTGTCGCGCTCGGCCCGCCTGAACACTGTGTGCAAGGTGCACAAGATTTGCGTGCTGCCTGGCGATGGAATTGGCCCGGAGATCATGGAGGTCGCGACTCAGGCCCTGTCCGTGGCCGGCGGCAAGGAGGGCGAGACTTTTGAGTACAAGCAGTGCCTGATTGGTGGTGCTGCTATTGATGCCACTGGCAAGCCCCTGCCCGATGAGACTCTGGAGGTCGCCAAGCAGAGCAATGCGGTGCTGCTGGCTGCCATCGGCGGGTGAGTCGCGCGACATGCCGGACGCTAACTCCTACAGCAACGCAATTCCTGCGCGCAGCAAGACCAAAGGCCTCGGTGACTCTATTTTGTGGGGAGGGGTTGGGCTAACGGGCCAGGCCGAGGTGGGGTAAGGGCGGGGGGGTCGGAGGGGCGAACGCGTGTACTTCCAGGTTTTCCACCCACCAGGCAGCAGTTGCGCACCGCTTCTGACCGCCGCATGAACTTACACGGCACATCTGTGAATCATGCCAGGTCTAGCTTCTCCTGCCGCTTATATGAGCAGCCGCGTGCAACTTTCAAACCCTCATGCAGCCCGCCACCTGGTGGGGCCATTCTTGCATGACGCCCCCTTCTGCTACCCTTCCTTTTGCCCCTACAGTTACAAGTGGGACACCCTGCCCAGCGCCCAGCGCCCCGAGCGCGGCCTGCTGGCCATCCGCGCCGGCCTGAACGCCTTCGCCAACCTGCGCCCCGCCATTGTGCCGCGCCAGGTGCGGAGGCACCGCGGGCTGGGTGTGCGGTTGTGCGCGTGGCGTGGTGGGGGTGAGGAGTATTCGTAGTGGGTGATGCGCGTGCCTCAACCGTCGGAGCCGCGGGTGTGGGCTTGGGTCAGGATATCCTAGGACCCAACTTGAAACGCAGGGTTGAGTTTAGCATGTTACCGCAAAGCTAGGGTTGGGATAGGGCGCTGGGGCGGACTGCGACTGCTAGCCAGCAGCTGGCGAATTTGGTAGCACGCGCCGGGAGTGGGGCCTTGGCGAGCGAGAGGCAGACTGCGCGTCTGCTGGCCTAACAGCGGCAGCGGTACTGCAGGCGTCAGCAGCGGCCTCCGCGGCGCCCAGGATCAGTTGCATGTGCGCTTGAGCGCGGGGGCAGGTGGCGGCATGGAGCAGCGGCAGGGGCATGGGGCAATGGCGGGGGCAGGCGGCAGCATGGAGCAACAGCGCAGCGCGGTGGCTGCAGAGGCTCATAGGAATGCGCAGGAGGCACTGCATTTCGGACTGCACACACGGTGCGGCCCGCCCGTGCAGCCTTGTGCAAGCACCGCCAGCAGGAGCGGCTGGCCGATGCGCAACTAGCCAGCTGCAGCGGCAGTGGCGCCAGCCGACGAAGCCCCGCCGCCGCAGTACGCTGCTGCCGGCAGGTCGAGAGCGTTGCAGCGTGCACGCTGGGAACAGCGGTCAGCCCGGCGGGGGTGGGGACTGCAGGCGGACGCCGAGAGGCAGCGGCATTACGGTATGCCGACCGCGGCTCAGCCGGCGCAGCGGCGCAGTGGCGCAGCGGCGCGGCTCACACGCGCGGAGTAGCAGCCGAGCAGCGAACCCGCACTACAGGGAGCAGGAAGGGAAGCCGCTGCACGACTGGCGCTAAGAGCAGGACGGGATGTTCAGGCGTGAAGCCCAGCGGGGGCGTGGAGCGGGAGCGGAAGCTCCGCAGGGGTCCTTATGGCAGGGACAGCAGGAGCATCAGCAATGGCGCAAGGCCAGCACCCGTGACAGGGGCTGACGCTACCAGCTGAATGGCGCCGTCAGGGCCTCTCCATTGGGACGCCGGCGACACCACCGAGGGCTTTGTCAGGTCTCAGCCCTCGTTGGAGATTACAGTCCACTCCTCCCGTTGCCGCAATCGCGCACACGACCTTACCACTCGCCTCCACCTCCACGGCTCCACTTCTCCCCGCCCGTTCCTTTCCTTTCCTTCCAAACCGCAGCTGGCTGACTCGTCGCCCCTGAAGCGCGAGCTGGTTGAGGGCGTGGACATCCTGATTGTGCGCGAGCTGGTGGGCGGCATCTACTTCGGCCAGCCCCGCGGCTTCGGAACCAACGAGAAGGGCGAGCGCATCGGCTACAACACAGACGTGTATAGGTGAGGGGGCTGATGGGGGTGTGTGCGAGGGGTGGCTTGGAGGACGCTTGGCTCGGGGGCTCAGGTGAGTTGGGTGCTGAGTTGAGTAGGACGCGACATGCAGGCGGGATGCATGTGTGGCCTGGAGGAAGGCGCAGGTGGGTGGTTCCGCGTGTCCTGTCCTGTTTGCGCCGAGCGAACAACAAGGGCCGACAGACGTCAGCGACATGTTCACACTGATTCCTGCCACCACCCCGCCGCTCCGCAGCGAGCCTGAGGTGGAGCGCATTGCGCGCGTTGCGTTCGAGGCCGCTCGCAAGCGTGGCAAGCGCCTCTGCAGCGTGGAGAAGAGCAACGTGCTGGAGGTGGGGACGGGCCATGTGTCAATGGCTGGGGAGGGTGCGGGTAGGGCGCACATAAGTGCTGACATGGAAACGGCCGGCCGCCTGTGCGGGGAAGAGTGGTGAGGCGCGGGGCTCCTGCGGGGAGAGGGGCTTGGCGTCTGCATGCTGACGCTCGGGCGGCAAGGTTTTGGGTCGGCAGCGGCGGCAGGCGGCGGAAACTCCAGGTGCAGACGCAGGCACGTCAGGAGGACTGTCAGCAGGAGATGGGGCTTAGGCCAGGCAGGCCAGGAGGCACGTGGCTGGAATCAGGGCGGCCCGCCTCCAGCAGCGGTAGCAGCAGCAGCAGCAGCTCTTGAGCTGGCCGTGGAAGTAGCCAGGCTGCGGCTGGAGCTTTGCGGTAGCTTCAGGAGCAAGCGTGAAGTGCCGTAGCAGGTGCAGCGGCGGGTGATTCCAGGTGGCAGCACCTGCTGCGAACCCGGCGGCTGACGGCGGCGGCGGAGCAGCGCAGCTCGGGCGCCTGTCTGGCAATGCGCCAGTGCCGCTGGAGCCCTCTGTAGGAGGCGGCGACGTAAGGAAGGAGAGGGTAGCAGCGAGCTGGCGGCTGCATGAACTGGCGGGCAGCAGTACGGCCAGTAGCGCGGCGGCAGAAGTGGGGGAGAGGCAACATTGGCAGTAGCAGTTAGCAGAAGCAGACGGCGGAAAGGGGCAGCAGCGGCTATGGAGCAAAGGGATCTTGAACGGCGCGCAGCAGCAGTCGCGGGTGGAGGCGGCGGCAAGGGGGGCGGGCTGGCGCGAGGCATCAGCGGCGGATTGCTGGGCAGGCGGCAATGGAATGTGGGCAGGCGGCAGTGGAGTGTGGGCAGGCGGCAGTGGAGTGTGGGCAGGCGGCAGTGGAATGCTGGCAGGCGACAGTGGAGACAGCGAATGGGCGTACTCCAGCGTGTGCATCTGTACTGTTGGGGTTGAGGCGCCATGGCCCCTCAACCTCGGACATAAGGAACCCCTGTTTCCCCGCAACCCTGTCTGGCTCCCTTCACGGTGGGGCCCACCGTGTTCATTTGGGCCTGCCTGCAATGCACTCGCCACGCGTGCGCCGCGCGCACGGACACATGCAGCGTCCGCGCACTGCATGGACCCTTTGTGCTCCCCCTGCACTGCATGGACCCTTTGTGCTCCCCCTGCACTGCATGGACCCTTTGTGCTCCCCCTTTTGTGCTTTCCTGGCGCGCAGGTCAGCCAGCTGTGGAAGGAGGTGGTGATCCGCGTGGGCGCCGAGTACCCGGACGTGGAGCTGAGCCACATGTACATCGACAACGCCGCCATGCAGCTGCTGCGCAACCCCAAGTACTTCGACGTCATCGTCACCGGTGAGAAAGCGACAGCGGCGGCGGCGGCGGCTGGAGTGGGGGGAATACAGGGGGATACTGGGGGACGCTGGAGGTGAAGCAGGGTGAAGTGGAGGCGCTGGCGTGGGGTTTGCATAATGGCTGCGCGTGCGGATAGCTGTGCGGGGCGTGGGCGTGCGTAGGGGCAGGGGCAGGGGCTGCAGTACACTGGCAATCGGGGCACCGGCACGGCAGGCCGCACTGGTGACGGTCTGATAATCCTTCACCGAACTTCCCACCTGCTGCATTGGCGGGCCATAGTCTCCTTCATCTCTTACCGTCTGCCTCGCCTCCCTGCGCCTCACAGGCAACATCTTCGGTGACATCCTGTCTGACGAGGCGTCCATGCTGGCGGGCTCTCTGGGGCTGCTGCCCTCCGCCTCCATCTCCGGCTCCGGCCCCGGCATCTACGAGCCGGTGCACGGCTCCGCGCCCGACATCGCCGGCAAGGACCTGGCCAACCCGCTGGCCATGGTGCTGTCCGCGGCCATGATGTGCAGGTGCGGAGGCGGGTGGTGCGGGCGCGTGGGGGGCGCGTGGGCGGGTGGTGGCACCGGTGGTGGTGGTGGTGGGGGTGGTGCGGGTGGTGTGGGCGGTGGTTGACTTCGGTGGGGAAGAAGGGGCAGGCGTGGCTGCTTGTGGTTTTGTAAATGAGGTCAGGACTGCACAAAGCGAGCGGGTGCGGTGCTGGCGGACTCGAACGGAACACGATTGGCAGTTCAGAAGCACGGCACATACCGCACAGCTCCTGCCCAACTCCCCCAAAGTCCCTGACACGCCCTGACACGGCCCCCGACACGCCCTGACACGCCCCAGGTACGACCTGGCCATTCCCAAGGTGGCTGACCGCCTGGAGGCCGCCGTCAACGCCGTGCTGGACGCCGGCCTGCGCACCGCCGACATCTACAAGTGAGCGGCGGAGGGAGGAGGAGGGAGAAGGAGGCGGAGGGAGGGCGAAGGAGGGCAAAGGAACGGGGAGACTAGGGATGGGATTAGGGGTTTACTGGGCAAGCACCGTTTGGTGGGCACGGAGCAGCAGAGAGCCGAAAAGGGAGGCGGGGGGGGCTGGCGGGCTTGTGTGTACGTGGTGGTGGGGCTAGGCCTCACCCTTCCTAGTATCGTCATGACGCGGACCCGCCCTCGCTGACCCGCCCTCGTCTTTCGCGGCTTGCCACGTCTCACCACAGGGCCGGCACCCCCAACACGCGCCTGGTCAAGTGCAGCGAGATGGGCGCTGAGCTGATGAAGCACCTGTAAACAGCACCTGTGTGTGCGCTGTTGTGTCTGGGACGACGTGTGCGCTGTGCGCCCGGGCGGGCGTGGGTGCTGATTGCCGGGGTGCGCGTGCGGGTATGCGATCGGCTTGACCGTAGGTAGGGATGGCTGAGGGGGCTGTCTGTGAGCTGGAGGTGGGAAGTAGAGGAAACGGGGTTCGGGATCGGGGGCTTGTAGTGGTGTGTCTGGCAGGCGTGATGTATGTGGCGGCTTGGGAGTAGGAAGGGAAACGGAGGCACACCGTCGTGTGTGCAGTTTACTTGCACGTTGTGGGCTAACAGGGGTTTTTCCTTGCCGCCAGGCCGCCAGGAACACCCCTGTCCGTGGCTGGTGCTGCGTGCGTCGGCAAAACATAGCATACTGGCGCAAACCGCGGCTGCTACGTATTAGTATGTGTTAATGCCTATTGCATGTAAATAGGTGGCACCATGGCTGCAAGTGGTGGTGCCTGATGTGCCTCGCCTACACCGTTATCGATGATGCTCAAAGGAAACGAATGCGCACGATGCCAAAAGAGGTTGCCGGAGCTAGCAGGCAGCACAGGAGGAAGACAATTAGATGCGCAAAATGCCGTGTTGGCCAAGGGAGGCCGCCTCCGGGTGTAAGCCTCGAGCCTCAAAGCTTAAGGGCGTAAGGCTTGCCTCGCCGGCCTCGCCTTCGAATGGTTACCGTACGGGTCACGTGTGCATCTTGCTGAATAGCGCGGTCATGCCGCCCTGCGGACTTCACAGTAGTCCAAAGGCAGGTCCTTCGTGGCCACAATCAGCATCGCACCCTCCTGGTTTAAGCCGCCATGGAGCTCCAGGAAACATTTGCCATGGCCGGGGGCTAACCCCCTGGGGGAGTGTGGGTGGACGGGCAAGAGGAGAGCGCGAACCAAATTATTAACAGGTCGCGCACTCTGTCCGCAATGGCGGACACGACGTTGCACAGCCCCACCGTGGTACGGTGGGCGACCGCTGCCAGTGGGCCCACTGCCTGTGCACGAAACCGCAGGTGCACCTTGCGGCCAACTACCCTACGACCATAAATCCTTATGCGCACCAGCAAACTAATAGCCTGCCAGCAAGGCAGCGATGTCTCGGTACAGGGTCTCCGGCGTTATACCAGCCGCACAATCTTGTCTTCACGTTGCGCATTGAATGTTTCAACGGGACTTGACTGCAATGCTAATCCTGTTCCATCGCACCTACCCTACACCCATTATTCCACATTACGCCGCCGCACAGTCTGACAGACCCGCCTGCCCTGCTTTTCAATTCTGCAGGAGCAATATCTCTCATGTGCCGCTCACACATATACCCGCTTGTCCTGCCTGATCAGCACACAGCCGTTCTCACACACTACGCCGTAGTCGGGATGTGCGCACTTCATCTGAGCTTTCATCCCTGGTCCTGTCTCACACCCGTACCAGCGTCACTAGCCCGTCAATGTGGGGTCTACTTACCCTACCCTGTGTGGGACGCTGCTGCGTCCGCGTTCGCACAAGCCACGATCGCGGCAAACAAATAACCGATACCACAACAAACACACGCGTACACATGCCTATGCATCTACGCGCCTGCAGCATGAAATTGCGGCCCCTGCCCCTACCTACCAACGTGCAGGCCTGTGGGACCTTGCACACCTTCCAACAAGAACAACAAGACATTGCCCTAATGGACACTACCGATACGTCGGAGCGGCCGCTGCATTTCCATAGCCGCACACACGTCAAAACGGCTGTCCTGGCCTACTGTGGACATCAAGCCAGCTCAACTCAAACCAACCCCCCATACACGTTCATGTTACTGGGCGAGTTGAGTGCGATGGATCAGTCCTCGAGTTGAGTGCTGTCATTGCGACCGCCTCCCCACCTCGAGGCGACGTTGCTGTTGCATTATCGGAATCCTCAGGGGCGCATGTCATCCCTAATGTCATACCCTCGTGCTGCAACTATCTCTCTATCCCGACCTCACGTGTGCAACCAACCTCCATTCCTAGCCATACACGCCTGCAGCCAATCAATATTGCACATCGCCAGCATACCGTACATCCAACCGTCGCTCGCCACATACAAGACAATGCATTGCCACCTGCTACTGCGCTTCTAATCTCCCTAGAGTCGGACCCTGCTCCTAATGCTAGGCGCGTCTAGGCAATGTCTATGCCATCTGCCAGCTACTGTCACGCGCGTTTCTGTCTGCACTCCTCACACACCGCGTGCGCTCACCCTGACAATTGGATTTCAGGACCGCTGCAACTATGTCGCAGCAACCGCAAGTTTAATAACGCAGCAATTTTCGCGCTCAATTTCAACTAGTATACACGCGTCGAAGCCTACCTCTTACTTATTGCCTTGATTGCGGAAGGGATCCCACTCGCCTTGGCTGTCCACGCTCAGACTGCTCCTGGCCGTCGACGACGCAGCTTCGCCGCCGTCGCCACCTCTGATGCCCCCAGTCCGTGCTTCAGCGGTGCCGGTGACCGGGCTTGGGATTGCCGCTGGTCCCGCGGTCACGTCTGCTGGTGCAATCGGTGGCGCCGTGGCGGCTGCTGCGCCGGCAGTCGGCGCCACGGGCACCGGCTCCTCGCCTGCATGGCGCAGCCCGGGGAAGGTGAGCGAGCCAGACGGCTCGATGGCATACGTCGCGTGGCCTTGGCCCGGACCCGGACCCTGGTCCTGCTGCGCCTGCTGCTGCAACTGTAGCTGCTGGAACAGGTGCTGTTGCATGTGCTGGTAGTACTGCTGGTGGTGGTGCAGGTAGGCAACCGCCGGCAGATGCGACAGCTGCGCTTGCGCGTACGGCGAGCCGCCGCCGCCGCCGCCGCTGCCAACTCCCGCCACGGAGGTTGTAGCGGTTGGCGGCGTTGCGGCGGTTGACCGCGGCGGCGTTGACCAGGCCGACGCTGACGACGACGCCGCCGTACCCACACTGAGCCCAGGGCTGTGGCTGGGGCCCGGCCAGAAGCCCGCGGCGAACCCCGCCGCCCCTGGCAGCGCTGCCGGCAGCGGCAGGAACGGGCTGCGCATTGCCGCCGCCGCGGCTGAGGTAGCAGAACCCAGCTGCGGTGTAAGCAGGTGTGCCATGGCGGCGGCGGCGTTGGGGTTGGCTGCGGCGGCGCCGCCGCCTGGCGGCAGCAGCAGCCCGGGCGCGGCCACGGCCGCCAGCGCCGCCGCGCGTGTGGCTGTGAGCTCCAGGTCGTGTGCGGCGAGGCGCGCCTCCGCCTCCTGGCATTGCAGCTCCAGCTCCGCCACCTGCAGGGCCAACGTGGGGAGCGGTGGAGGAGGTTGAGGCGGTGCAAACGGGAAGGCGAAGATTCTTGATTCTGCATCGCCCCGCCGACCCCCGAGCCTGGAACCGTCCCTAACCCCGGCACTGAACAGCTTCAGCCGTCCCTGCAACACGTCTTGTTCCCCCTTCTCGCCGTCTTCGCCTCCCTCGCGGCCCCTACCTGGTGCTCTAGCGAGTCAGCCCGCCCCAGCGCCTCCTGATACGCCGCCTTGTACTCCGCCGCCCGCTCCAGCAGCAGCCGCAGAGCCGGCCGCGCCAGAACCAGGCTCGGCACGCAACCCCACCACTCGTCCCGCCGCGACGGCGCCAGCGGGCCGCCGGCTGCACTGCCGCAGCTGCCGCCATTGCCTCCGCCGCCGCCGGCTGCTGCTGCGGCCGCTGCTGCCACTGCCGCCGCTGCTGCCTCGTCGTCCTCGTCCTGCGCCTCCACAATGGCCAGCTGTAGGGAGGCCACGTCCGTGCACAGCTCCTCCAGCTGCGGCCCGCGGTGTGGAGAGGGGTTGAAAGAGGGGGGCGGGGTGCAGGGTAAGGTACATGTGGAGAGGCGAGGGAGGGAGAGGGGAGGGGTGCTCCAGGCACGCGGAAACCGGGGTTGCACCGACATGCCACAGCGCCGTTGACTCGAGAGAGGCGTTGCAAATGTGCCTGCTCTGCCCCTCCACTGGATGCCCGCCTGCCCACCAGACCTCGGGAGCACACCCCTCTGCCCCAACCCACCCGCACCGCGCGCCCACACAACACCCCGCACCCCCACCCGCCGCTGCGCCCTCCTGTCCTTGTGCTCGCTCTCCCCCACACGCACCCGCGCCTGCAGCTTTGCTTGTCGCGCCGCCAGCGACGCCGCGTGCTGCCGCACGCCCGGCTCGCCGCCCGCCGCCAGCAGCGTCGCCACGCCCGGCGGCACCCAGCCTCCGAAGGAGGCGCCGCCGCCGTCGCTGCCGCTGCGGGCGTCGGGCGGAACGGGGCCGCCGCCGCCTGGCTGTGATGAGGCCGCTGCGTCGCGGGGGCCGAGCAGCCGGGCGCCCTCGCGCGCCTCAGCCAGCTCCCGCTCCACATCCTGCGCAGGAGTGCGAGTGGGGATTGGGGAGTGCGGGTGGGCGGCGTAAGCTCGATGGTGACGGCGAGACTCAAGGGTGCAGGGCAGGGACGCAGTTACCCGCGAGTGCCGTGCCCGTTGAGGCCCTTGCGCTGGAAGATGCGCTCTCTCCCTGAGTACAAAACCTCAAGTCCGTTCATTGCCCGCTCACGCTCCGCCACGCCTCGCACATCGCGACAGCCCTTCTGCCCCCCCCCCCCCCCCAGCTCCCCAGTCTCACCTGCAGCTGCGCATACACTGCCTCCCGCTCCTGCAGCGCCCCCCGCAGCACCCGGTGGAAGGTGTGGCTGCGGGTCTCCCAGTCCAGCAGCGCGTCCAGCCACGGCCCAACCTGCGACAGCTGCAGCTGCAGCTGCAGCCGCCGCCCGCCGCCGCCACCACCGGCTGTAGCAGCGCCGGCTGCTGCAGCCCCCGACAAGCCGCTGCCATGCTGGTGCAGGGGCAGCTGCTTGCTACTGCCGCTGCTGCGGTCTGACGCCATGGACCCCAGCTTTTGCAACTCGCGCGCGCTACTGCCGCCTGCTACAGCCGCTGACGCTGCTACTGCCACCGCGTCCTTGTCCTTTTCAGAGTGCCGGGCGGAGCCGCTGCGGCGCCTGCTGGTGGAGGGGAGGAAGGAGGCGAAGATGGAGGAGGAGGTGGTGGAGGGGAGGAAGGAGGCGAAGATGGAAGAGGTGGTGGAGGCGGCAGTGGCCGGGGTGGGCGGCTTGGACGTGGCGAAGCCGGCGTCTGAGCCTGTGGCGGAGTGGGCGGCGTGCAGTGCCTTGGGGGAGGGGCGGTCGCCGCCTGCCGTCATGTCAGCCCAGGCGCCCTCGCCTGCATCTACCTCCACCTCTAGGATGGGGCCCTGTCGTGGCGTGGCAGGGTGTCCGGTGCGCACACCAGGTCAGGAAGCGGTAACAGGGTGGGGGGTGCCTTGTGGGGATTGCACAGCTTGTGCTGCACGGCCAACAAAACATGACACCGGCCTACACGGCGACACACGGCCAGCTCGCCCCTCGCACCTGCGCCCCGCCGCGGCCGCCGCTTGCCAGCCCCGGACCGTACGGCGGCGGCAGCAGCACCACTCCATAGTGCACCGGCAGCGGCGGCCCCGGCCTCGCCTCCAGCTCCCGCATCTTCTCCCGCGCCACCGCCGCTTCCTTCAGCACCTGCCCGCGCCGCGCCCGCCGCAGCGCCGCCAGCTGCTGCTCCGCAGCCAGCGCAGCGCGCTGGACCGCCGGGCCGGCGGCCCCGCCGCCGCTTGTGACGGCGGCTGCGCCGCCGGCGCCGCCTGCGGCGGCCCCGCTGCCGCCGCGGCTGCCGCCGCCCGGCGCCGCCGCGGTTGCGGTTGCGGAGTCCGTGCCTGTGCCGTACAGCCCTGCGTAGGCGCCCACCAGCAGCTGCACCTCACGCTGCAGCTCCAGGGAGGCCTGTGCGCACGAAGGGGCAGCGCAAGCACAGTTAGGGGGTGGGGCACGACGGCTTGAAGGACGTTTACGCACTCTCATACGAACTCTTTGTCGACCCCTTCCCCCTTATGCTTTCTTATACGGTAGCACACGGACGCGCACACGCACACGCACACGCATATGCACACACACGCACGTGCACACACCAAACGCAGTACCAGGCACACGTCGCGGCAGACCATGCCCCATGTAGTCGTACACGCCTACAAAGCCCGGGCCCCGGACCCACCTCCAGCTCCGACGCCCGCTGCACGCCCCGCTGCAGCGCCGCCAGGCTCTCCAGCCGCGCCCGCAGCGCCGCCGCCCTGGCCGCATCCGCCTCCGACAGCCCCAGCTCCGCCTCCGCTGCTGCCTCCGCCTCCGCCGCCTCTGCCCCTGCCCCGTCCTCGCGCCCCTGCAGCCCCAGAACACGTAGCTCGGCCTCCGCGGCGTCCGCCTGCTGCACCGCATACACCACCAGCGTGTCCAACGACGGCAGCCCGCAGCCGCCCCCGGCGTCAGCTTCAGAGCCTTCGGCCCTTGACGCCGCCTCGGCCGCGCAGCCGGCCCGCTCTGCGGCAGCCGCGACACCGGTGCCGCCGGAGGGCGCAGCGGCTGCGGTACGACTGGCGGCAAGCGCGGCGGTGGCGGGTGTGCCGGCCTGAGGCAGCGAAGGCCGCACCGCGAGGCCTTGCTCCGCCAGCATCCGCCGCAGCGCCTCCCGCTGGGCCAGGAGCTCCGACTCCGCCTCTGCCACGCGCTGCCCGATCCTGCAGTGATACACGGAAGACACGAGTCGACGAGTCGGCATGGGCCGGCACGAGTGCTCCGAGGTACCGTGCGAACGCTTGATCATCGCGCGCCCCACGGAGAACCCGTGCCAATCGCCTCCGCTCCACCCCGCCCAACCTGCTGCCCACACACACGCGCACGAGCACGCACCAGGTCAGCAGCGCACGCGGGCGGTCCTCCAGCCCCTCCATGGCCGGCAGCGGCACCGGCGGCCGCAGTACCAGCGGCGCGGCCTCCAGCCACGGCTCAGGTCCCTCGACCTGGGCCAAACCCTCCGCGTCGGCCCCGGCCTCGGCGCCATCAGCCCGCTGCTGCTGCTGCTGCTGCTGCTGCTGCTGATGATGATGATGATGCTGCTGCTCCTCCTCCTGTTCAGCCGCACCTGCCACAGCCGCCTGCGCCACCTCAGCGGCGAACTCCGACTCCGGCTCCAAGTCCACGACGGCAACTGCCTCCCCACCACCTGGCGGCAGCACCCGCTCCGGCCCAGCACCGGAGGCGTCGGCAGCATGCACTGCCTCCGCCGTCGTCGCTGCAGGCCCCGCCAGTGCTTGCAGAGGCGCGCCGCCGGCGCTGTTGTACCGTGCCGCCGCCGCCGACGGCGTACCGCCCACGCCCAGCACCCACCGCCCGCCGCGGCCGGCAGTGAAGCTGCCACCAGCGCTAGCGCTTCCGCCGCCGCCGCCGGCGGCGGACCGCAGGAACGCGGCCGTATCCGTGGAGGACCCCGCACCTGCCCCCAGGGCGTTGGTGCCGCTGCAGCCGCGCAGGTCGCCGGGCGGCGGCGTGGAGGGTGAGGGCGGCGCGGCGGCGGCGGACTGCATCAGCAGTGCGGCGTGTGCGGCGTCCAGCTGGCGGCGCAGGTCGCCAATCACCGTGCTGAGGTTGGTCTGCACTCAACATTAAACACAAACTTTTACTGGATGTGTGCGAATACCGTAAGATTGTGGCATGCACGAGAGTGCAGCCGCGGGCATGGCTGCTACGCAAGGACGACGCGCAAGCCCGTTGAGGCAAGCCACAGGGTACAGAAGACGATTGACGCATGAAGGCAACGATACTAGCTCACCAGACGTGTACAGCCAGCGCACTGCGCTTCACTTCGCCTCACTCACCACTTGCTTACTCAGGTGCTCGTTCTCAGCCTCCAGCAGCACCACCCGCTGACTCAGCCGCGCCATGCGGCCCCAACCGCCGCCGGCGCCCTCCGCGCCACCGCCGCCACCGTAACCGCCGAAACCGCCGTACGACGCGATGCTGCTAACCGACAACGACAACGCCTCACTGAGCTGGCTCTGTGACCGACTCAGCCGCATCGCGCTCGCGCCGCCGCCACCACCACTGGCGGCGCTGAGTCGCGGGCTTGCGCTAGAGGGTGCTGGATAGAACCCGCCGCTGCCACTGGTGCCGCCGGCGGCGATGTCGCCGCCGGCCGGAGAGCTCGACGGGGCGGCAAGAGCTCTGCCGCTGCCGAATGACACACGGAGACGCTGCGGGCTGATGATTGCAGCGCTGGCGATGGACAGAGGCGAAACGTCCGGGGAGCCAGGTGCTGCTGCTGTTGCGGCGGCGGCGGCGGCGGCCGCGGTGTCCGCAAGCGCGGGGCCGCCCTCCGACCGCGACTGGCGGTGGCGGTGGCGGCGCAAGTGCATCAGGTGGGGGTGGTGTAGGAGGTCGGGGTGGGCGCCTCGAAGGCCGTGCGCGTGTGCATGCTTGTAGTTTGGATCCAGCAGTGGTGCCAGAGGATCCTGATCCGCCAGCTTGGATTCCGCTTCACCGCCCGACTCGCACGAGCCCGACCCCGACTCGCTTCCAGACCCACTGCCGGACTCCGTGTCCACCAGAGCGCCCGCAGCGCTGCCACCAGCAGTAGAGTCTGCAGCAGCCGCAGCTGCCGCTGACGCCGCAGCTGCCGTCGATGCTGACACCACCTCCAGCTCCCGTCCCACCCCCCAGGCTGCCCCTGCCGCCGCCTCTTGTTGCTCCTCTTCCTCCTCTTCCGCCACCGTCTTCGGCACCGCGCTGGCGGCGCCGGCAGTAGCGCCCGCGGCGTGGCCGGCAGCTGCAGGTGTGCTGGCGCGTGCAGCTGCAGAGAAGGAAAGGACCGAGGCGGCCGAGCCGGGCGACGTGGCTTCCTGAGGCAGCAGCCCGTGCTGGTGTGGCGGCGGCGGCGGTGTGGTGTGGGGCGTGGTGTGCGGGGAGGGCGACATGAGCGCCCCCAGGCCGCTGACGCCGCTGACGCCACCGCCGCCACTGGCCACTTGGCGGCGCAGGGCGTCCAGCTCATTGCGCAGTCTGCATCAAAGAGCACAAGGAGTAATAAGCGCAACGGCTGTGTGTGTGTATGTGTGTATGTGTGTGTGTGTGTGTGTGTGTGTGTGTGTGTGTGTTAAAGAGCACAAGGAAAACATTGCGCAAAGACAGCGTATGCGATGCAAAACGACGTGATGTTAAAAAAACGAAACGAAAAACCGACGTGTGTGTGTGCGTGTGCGCGCGCAAAACGTTGGGTCACGGGTTGCGTGGTGGGCTGGGTTGATGGAAATAACTGTGACCCATCCCCCACGTCTAATCATCCCATCCCGCCCCCTCCACACCCCCTCCGGCCCCCGTCCCCCGCCCCCTGCCTCCGTCGCCGTCTCACTTGTTGATGATGCGGTGCAGCTGCAGCACCTCTGCGCTGTCCGCCCCGCCGCCGATGTTGACGGTGAGCTGCGTGCGGATGCGCCGCGCCGTGGTGGCGAACTCCAACGTGGACATAGTCATGGCTGCAGCAAGAGGAGGGCGGTGATGCAAAGGCGTGGTTTTGTGGACATAGTGATGAAGGAGTTGGGCCAGGTGAAGGGTGGGAGGAGACGGGCGGAGGAGGTCAAGAATAACGAATACGGGAGCGAGCCATGTTCGTCGAGTGCAGCGCGGGGAATGCAAGAGACAGCATTAGGCGGCTTGGGCCAAAGAGCGGAGTAGGTAGGCAGGCGGCATGCAGGGCCCTGTTCCCTTCCAAGCCCCGCCACTGTCCCACGCAGGGCCCTTTCCGCTCCTCGCCATCCCCTCCAACTCCATCTCAACTCCATCCGACCTGGTCAGTCACCACCCACCCGCGTTGCAGTCGGCCGGGCTGACACACGCCACGAACAGGGTGGAGCTGTTGCCGCCCAGCGCGTCACGCAGTAGCTGAGTCAGCTTCGAGTCGCGGTACGGCAGCACGCGGGGCGGCGCGCCGGCGGGCGGCTGCGGCGCAGAGACAGTGCAGCGGGCAGGCGGTGAAGGGGAGTGTGGCGCCGACGCCGAGTTGAGGTGACCAAACAGGCACCGCAAACCCCCCACTTTGACCCTGACTTTGGGTTTGGTTCTAGCAGCCCCCACGCCTTGTCCACATCCCACGCAACCCCTGCTGCCCGCCCGAGGCCCCCCGCTCACCTTGGGCGCCGCCAGCATTTGGATGAGATTCCTGAGGGTCATGAGCGACAGGTTGATGGTGTTGCCCTCCTTGGCCGCCAGACCCACAGCGCCCGCCCGCCCCACGCTCTCGCTGCCCGCCAGGTCCACCAGGTGAAGCCGCGCAGACAGAGGCGGGGCAGCCAGCGCCGCAGACAGAGCCGCCGAGGCGGAGGCGGAGGTGGGGGAGGCGCCGGAGATGGGTGCAGAGGTGGGGGCGGGTGCAGAGGCGGAGGCGGAGCTGGGCTCGGGGGGAGGCGCGCCGGGCGCGGGCGTGGGCGGCCCAGCAGAGGAGGAGGAGGAGGAGGGCGGCAGGGCGCGGGAGGTGACGTGGATGGTGAGCACGGCGTGGCTTCGGCTGGAGCGGTCGTTTTGGTTGGTGCCCTTGGTCACACGCGCGTGGCCGCCAATCTGTGTAAAGCGTGCGGGGGAAGGAAGGTAACCGTTCTTAGCGCTTTCAGAGATGTGAAGGAGGATTGCCAAACCAGGTGAAATACCGGTACAGGCACGACTAAACAGGCGGTAGGTGGGCAAGGATTTGAGCAGCCAGGGTATGCGATGCTCGGCGCCCCTGGTATCCGCCCCAGCTCCCCAGCACCGCCCCGCAGCTGCTGCCGCACCCCTCTCCGAACACACACAGCACCTGCCTCCCAAACTCTCCCTCCACCCCGCGCCTCGGCCCCAGCCCCCTTACCACCTCCTGTCCCCTTCTCGGAATCGCGAACCCAACGGCCCCCTCCTCCCGACCCGCGGCCGTGCCTTTCTCACCTGCAGCAGCCTCACCACCTCCTCCATGCACGTGACCTGCCGCAGCGCCGCCCCCACCAGCAGCACCTCGCCCTCGCGGCTGGTCTTGGCGGCCACCGGCGCCCGGCCCGACAGCAAGTCATAGAACTTTTCCTGCGGGCGGGAAAGCAGTTTTGCGGGGTGACGGTGACGTGGATATGCAATCGCAGTCAAAGTAGCAGACTGTCAGCATGCAAGTGGGACTGTGGGAGCCCACCTGCCATCTCCGTCGCGCGCAACAGCACCATACCTTGCCGCCGTCCCCGCCCTGCCCTGCCCCGCCCTGCCCTCCCCGCTCCCCTGCTCTCACCATAGCTTGCCGCCCTCCCCCGCCCTGCCCTGCCCGCTTCCCTGCTCTCACCATGTACACCTCTACGAACGACACCATCAGCGTGAAGGCGCGAGCCCCCTTGGCCGCCTCCACACAGCCAAACAGCTGCCGCAGCGCGTACGGAATGACCAGGTCCTCAGCGCCGCCGCCGCCGCCGCCATCGTTGCCATTCCCTGCAGTTGTCGGGGCCGCCGCCGCCGCTGCTCCAGAGCCTCCTGCCGCCGGGCCTGCAAGCTCCGGGCTGGCGCCACCGCTTAGGGGAGAGCCGGCAGCAGCGGGCGGCGACGAGTGCTGGTGCGGGCAGTAGGGGTGCTGTGGCGAGTGCTGGGGGTGCAGGTGGCGCGGGTCTGGGAGCACTAGGCCGCCAGGCCCTGCCAGCTCCGCCAGCTGCTCCTTCCCAATGCCCATGGTGTAGGTCTTGCCACTGCGGCGGCGGCGGGAGGTGGAGCGGGTTGGGGCAAGTGATAAGGGTTCCGCTCGTGGGTTTCGCTCGCCGCCCCAGCAAGAAGGGGAGCATGCGATGCGCGCGCGGGTGGGGTGAGCACACACGCACACACACGCACACGCACGCACACGCACCTGGAGGTCTGGCCGTACGCGAACACGGCGCAGTTAATGCCGGCGCACACGTTGCGCACCAGCGGCCGTATGTAGGCCTCGCACATGTGCGCCCGGCCCCGCCCGCCCGCCTCGGCGCCAATGACCGAGTCAAAGGTGTAGCGCCGGCCCTGCACCGCCACCTGCGTGCGCGCGAACACGTCGGGTGGTCGGGTGTGTGCGGTTGAACGTGAGCACCCCAGTGCCGCAGCGGTCCTGTGTGTGTTTAGGTGCTTTGGCCTGGCCCAGTGATTGAAGGGAGGGTTTGGTGTGGGGCATAGTGTGACGTGTTGTTCGCTGGGGAGGGGCGCAGACAGAGGGTCCATGCGCATGCGGGTGTTTGGGAAGAGGGCATCGCCAGGCGGGTAGGACGAGCCCACAGCTCCCGCATGCGCATGGACCGCGTCGGCTGGGCGGCGACACCGCGCGCACGCGTATGTTCTGCTCGGCCAATGAGCGTGCGGCTTTGCTTTGCGCACACATCCAGCCGGCCGGGAGTGAGCGACTCCCTCCGCGCTCACATGTTTTGTGCGTGCCGTGCTCGGCAATGTTGCGCCCCGAACCCTACTGAACGCTTTCCCGCCGACATTTTGCAATGAAACTTGCTAGTCGCAACAAGGTTGAAGGATTGATACTGCAAATTGAACAGCAAGGGCTGCAACTATGTCTGCCAAACGCACCGTCTCTGCCTCCTCGACGCTAATGATCGACTGACACCCTGAGGAAACTTCATTTGGAAGCAACGGTCTGATGTGCAGCAGCGAGAGGACAGGCGACTCTGTCAGGCCCAAGGCGCAAGCCCCTGGCCCTGGCTCCTCAGTCATTCTCAAGTAATGACTGTAATCAGGGCCTTATTTATCATTGTTGAAGATGCATAGAAGTCATCGCTTTGCGAGCACTCGAGGCAAGGTTGCGCGAGTGACAGCCATAGCCAACTGCAGGAAATAAACAGCAGTACGTGCGATACACAAGAGCTCTTAGGTATCATTAGAGTGCATTTGGGGTCAGCAGGTTCGCAGTGGCTATCGCTCGCGTGGGGGTTGGCCCACAGGGCATGGTGTTTTGCTGACACGCTCGAGGCGACGAGGCTGTGCAGCCCGGGTTGGGCCCATGGTCCCGCCTGGTCACACTGCTGCCTTTACCAGCCTTGACCGTGCACAGGCCCGACCCTCCCGCCTTCAACATGAATCCCGCAGAATGTCGCATTCTGGTGATGTCGCATACATATCGCAGAAGAGATATGGGCAAACTCATTGCAAAATGCTGTGCGCATTGGACGCCTGGATGTGTACCGCTTGGTCCCGCCGCAAGACAGTGAAGGGCTTTCGGTGCCGTCTGTTCCAGGAGAGGAATGGGGCGGGCCCAAGGGCGGGCCTACCCTGGCCTAATTCCGCGGCGTCCTTGCTTTGGCCCTTGGATTGCAGACAAACGTCAATGTAAAGCCAATCGCCACTCTTCTGGCCTGCTAAACGTAGACGCCGAATATGCGGAATGGCCGTTTCATGGGAAGCACGCTTGGCTGCCCCTGGCGGGAATGGGCGGGAAGGGCCCTCCGGTTCTATCAGAGTTATGTCATCCGATGCATTATCGAAATGCAAGCAAAAATAATTGATCTTGCGTAATTTAGAAAAACACGTGAGCGAGCGTTCCCACCTGCGGCCAGCCTGTGAACGAGCAGGTCAACCGTCACGCCATACTTTCCGGTTTCCCATGCTTTTGCAGGCCAAATATGGCGCAATATCTACGCGATGAGGCGAACATGCTAGAAGGTAGAGAAGGGGTAGCACACGCGCGCCGGCGTTCGCATATCGGCCAGGCCAATGGGCCATCACCCTGCAACCCCACAGCAAATGTTGCGTTTACCTTCCTATTTTCCACATAAGATAATGCTAGCCTTGCACAAAAGAGTTACTGGACATCCAGGCGCAAGTAACACAGCGGACGCCGAAGCGAGCGAGGTGCCTTCCCTCGCGCTGACCACCAGCGCGCCTGCGTGGTTAGGGGCTTTTTGGCCGGTCTAGCGGCAATGTATTAAATATACGTTAAGACTACGTCGCTGCTCAGTAGGGGGTGCCGGGGTGCACATTTGGGTGAAACCCGACGCGCAAGTGTGCCGATTATGTGGCGACCTGCCTCCTGTGGCGCCAGTCGCCGTGGACGACACATCTACCTTGTACCGCACGTCCTGCTGCTCGCTGCCATGTTGGTCACCCAACCAGCGGCGGCGGCCGGCTCGCCGGCGGCCCCCGGTCCTCGCACTGCCCGTCGCGGCCTCCGGCAACAACAGGGCGTGACTGACGGCACGACATCGGCGGCACCAGACGCCGGGCCGGTGGGCATCCCGCCGCAAATCTTGGACCCGTACGGAGCAGCACTGACGTCGCTGTTGCAGCCGCGGCCGACGCACGTGACGGCAGCGGCGGCATCCGCGGCCTCCCTGCTAACTGCCGTCTATGGGCTGACGGCCGTCATTGATGATGAGCTGACGCAGCAAATGGGGGCGGCGGCCGATGCAGGGACAATTAGCAGTGCAAATGAAGCTGTTGGATCCCTAACCAGCACAACGGATTGGGAGGCGGCCCTTCTATTGAGGCTGCCACCGGTTTCTACGGCGGACGGCGCAGCCGCCGTGGTGGTGCAGACCCATGTGGCTGTGACGGCGTTGCGTGTGACGGCGCCTGCCATCCTCCTGCCCGCCTCGGTGAGTCAGGGGCGTGTTTGAAATTCTTCTATCGCAGTGTGGCATTCCTTAAGTATGCTGTGATGAGACAGTCATGGTCTCGGGTGCTGCCCAGATAGGGTGCGCGAGGACACGACCTCTCCCGCTTGCTTGTGCACGTTTCCGCCGGTTTCGCATGTGCCCGCCCGCCCATCCATGCATGTACGGTACACTGCGTGGGTACACTGCCGACCTGAGCAATCGCCCACAGTCCCACACCTGTTGTCGCTATGGAACAACTGCTGCTTCAGGTGCCCTGTCATGGGGCAAGCCTGGACGACCTGCGCTCGCGGCTGACGGTCGCGGCGCAGCGCTTGGCGGCCGCCGCCAATGACACCAGCAGCGCCATCCAGGCCAGCGCCAGCGTTACCTGCGAAGGAGCGCCGCGCCCGCCGGAGCCGCCCGGCGCTCAGGCGCCTCCACCTCCTGACGAGCCTGCCTATGATGCGGCCTCGGTTGGAGACCCCATTCATGCAGACTGGACGGCGGCGCATCGGCGGCAACGGCGGCGCGGATCACGGCTGTTGCTGCAGCAAGCAGTGACCGGCAGGGGCGCTGGTAGCCCCGGCGCCTCTGCAGTGCCTGCTAGCAGCGCCACAGCTAGCGATTGCGCCACTGTTTTGGGGTCCAGCATCTCACAGGCGGGGACGGCGGGTCTACTACCGGGTCAGTCGCTGCTCCGCGTGTCGGTACGGCTGGATGTCACGGCGCCAAGCGCGGTGCCCGCTCAAGCGAACTCGGGTAGCCATGGTGGTGGCAGCGGCGGCGCTCTGGATGCCGTGAGCGGACTGGCGGCTGCGAAGGAGGTGGCGTCAGCCCTAGCCGCATGGCGCACCTCTGCCGCTTCCAACGTCACCAGAAACGCTATCAGCAGCAGCGCTGCGAGCAGTGCAAGCGGCGCAAGCTCATCAGAAGTCCTGGCTGCTCTGGAAGGACTGTGCATTCCCTCCGCAATGCACTTGACAGTGCTCGCCGAGGTATGTGAATGGTGGGGGTTTGCTTTCACGATTCAAAACAGGACACAGGTGCAGAGGATAGGACAGGGCCCAGCTAGTGTCGTGGTCTGCACTCATGCACACGCTCGCGTGGCAGGTGTTGGGGCACACAGGCCAGAACATTGCGTGCGGCCGCCAAGCGTTTCCAGTCCTTGCTGTTTCCTTTATGGTTCTTCCCGCGGTTTCTTCCCTTTGATTGCCCCCTTGTGCAGGCGTTAGTGGCTTACGAGGTGCCGCTGTCAGTCGCCGGTCGCACCGCCTACCTACAGACCTGCACTTGGGCCGCCGGCTGGGGCGCGTCCCGCGCTATTGCCTCTGGCGACAACAGTAGCAGTAGCAGCGGAACGCCGTTCCTCATGTCACGTGCCATTGCTGCATCTGCTGTAACCGCTTCCTCGCCGCAGCAGGCAGCTCCGCTGCCGCGTCCTCCTGTGGGCCTGGCGGCATCGCAGGGCATGGCCCCAACCGCTGTTGTTGCGTGCGAGGTTTCTGACGTGGCGCTTCCGGTCGCGCCTCTGGCGGATGGCGACAGTAGCAGTGGCAGTAGCCGTTTGACGCTGCTACAGCCTCCGGCCGCTCTGCTGAACTCCAGCAGCCCAGCTGCCATCCTGTACGCGCGCTGGGAGGAGTCTGTGCCCGAGTCTGTGCTACTCCCAAGCGGCATTGTCAGCCACAGCAATAGCAGCAGTAGCAACACCAGCACATTAGTCAACGTAGCGCCGCGGTCAATGGCCCTGGCGGAGCGATACGTGGGGGCGGTAGAGGCGCGGGTGGGGGCGCTGCGCGTGGACGTGCCAGCTGTTTTGCTTCCAGAGCAGGTGGGTCGTATTCACTGCACGCGCGTAGCTACCAGTGAGCTCTTGCGAAGCCCCAAATTTTTTGTCTTGAACTCAACTAAGTTGCTAATTTGTTTGCGCAACATTTGCTTCGCACGCCTTGATTTCTGTGCGCAGCTTCCGTGCTCCGCTGCTGAGCTGCAGCAGCTCCGAACCTTGTTGGCCGCCGCAGCGCAGCGGCTGATGCTGTCAGCTGCAGGAGTCGCGCCATCGGCTGCGCAGTCGCCTGTGACCGACAGCAGCGGCGTCAATGTCACGTGCGTCACGGCGCCCGACCCGCCTTTGCCGCCCGCGGCGCCGCCCGCGGCTCCGCCCGTGGCCGTTGGCTCTGATGCCATCCCTGCTAACCTGCACGTGAGGCGGCGCCTTCAGCAGGGTATCACCTCCAGTAACAGACGCGTTGGCCAGGGCAGCAGCAGGCAGCTGCTGCAGCAAGACACAGCCGGCACCATCAGCAGCAGCGGCAGCGCCGGCTGTGTCAATCCCGCCGCCACCACCCCAGAGCTGCTGCCGCCAGGGCAATCGCTACTGCTGGTTTCGCTGCGGCTGTGGCCGGACCTTGGCGCCGCAGCGGCGGCTGCAGGCGCCGCTAGATCTGGATCTGCGGCTGGAGAGGAGGCGTTGGAGGTCGTGAGTGGCGTTGCAGCTGCGGGCGCCGTCGCAGAGGCGCTGCAGGTGTGGCGCAATGTTACGGCTGCTGCCAACGGATCACTCGTCACCGCAACAGCAGCTGCTGCCTTGGCGGCAGCGGGGCTGTGCCTCCCGCCAGCCGAGCAGCTGGCCGTCATTGTGGAGGTGAGAAAGCATTTGTGGTTGTGTGTCTCATTTACTTAGCCCCGCGCATGCGTGCGTTGGAGTGCTTTTCCTGATGTGCATGCCACATGGTGACATGGGCCCGGAACGCACGTGCTTGTACTGACATGCTTCTGTCTGTCTTTCGTGCGCAGGCGCAAGTGACGTACCGAGTCCCTCTGGCCGCTGCCGGACGCGATGCCTACTACCAGGCCTGCAACGCCAGCGCCAGAGCCGAGGCCGCCGCCGCTGCAAACGCCGCCGCCGCTGCGGCGGCAGCGCCTGCGGCGGCGGGAGCGACTGCTGCAGTCGCCGGCGGCACGGGCAGCGGTGGCAGTGCCAACACGCCGTCGCCTGGCGCGTCGCTACCGGCGGGCTCGCTTGGGGGTATGGCCGCCTCGGGAGGCTCCATTCTAGACTCAGTTGCGAGTGCGACGTCAACTGCATCGCAATCAGGTGCAGTCAGCAGCACCATGAGCGGTGACTCCATGGACACTGCGGTGTCATCCCCTAAGGCTGCGGCCGTCGCTAGCACGCTGGCCGCTACGGACGCGGCTCTGGGCATGACCGGTGTCTCGCTGTGCCGGGTGGTGGACGTTTGGCCGGGCGTAACTGGCCTTCCGGTAGGTTTGCGACATAACTCTTGCGTTTGGCATGCACGTATGCTTTCCGGCCGATGTGTGGGCAAGCTCTGCGTATCATGCACTGCAAGCTTAAGCAAGTTAAGTAATAATGCCCTTGCGCTTTTGGACCCTCCGCTCGGTTGCCCACCAGATTGATCCCGGCTCCATCTGGGCTCCCTTCGACACCGACAAGCCCCTTACCGCCGCACCCACCCCCGACGGCAGCGCCGCCCCTGCCGAGTCTGACGACAGCACCGTCGCCACCCAGTTGTCCAGCCCCGGTGTCATTATCGCTTTCACCTTCGCCGCCATCATCCTGGTCCTGACTGCGGTCGTGGTCACTCTGCACGCGATCCGCCGCAAGCGCCGCGCGCGCCGCACGGCTGTGTATCTGACAGATGAGGAGAAGGCTGCGGCGGCGGCGGCAGCTTCCGCCGCCTCCGCGCTGCAGCGCGCGCTGTCGCGCCGTGGCTGGCGGCACGGCAAGAAGAAGCTGCCTGGCGGCGGCAAGGCGGCGGCGGCGGCGCCTGGGCTGCCGGCGCTGCAGGAGGATTGGCAAGCGGAAGAGGAATGGGATGAGCAGTTCCGACAGCGGCAGCAAGAAATGTTTAACAGCTTGTATGGCGGGGCTGCGGCAGCCGGCATCATCAAGGTCCCCTCGCGGTCGGCGGCGGCGGCTGTCTCAGCAACGGTCACGGCGGTGCCGATGCTGGGTGGCGCCGCGGGGGAGGCCAAGGGCCTTGGGACATCAGAGATCGAGCCAGCGTTCGATGACCCATCGCCCCGGCGAACATCCAGGGCGGGAACTCAGCATTCTCTGAGTAGTAACGGCATGGCCGGCGGCGGCAGCGACCACGGCAGAGGCAACAACACAGCAGCAGCTGCAGCAGACGGTGATAGTACCATGCCAGCGTCAACCCCCGAGGCGCACGTCCCGGCGCCGTATGGCCCCGGCGCAGATGACGTCGCCGCGGTTCTGGCAACACCAGTGGCGCCAGACGCCGGCGCCAGCAGACGTCTCACGGACAGTGGCGGCGCCAGCGCCAGCGGCACCACCGTCCTGACGGCCAGCGCGCCCCAGGTGCTGCGAATGCCAGCAGTCCGGCCCCCAAGCCTGCGGCGGCAAGCGCCGCCGCCAAGCCCAGCAGCCACTAATTTGCGGGTTATGTCTGCCTTCGCGCCGGCCGCGTCTGCACGACCTGTCTTTGCCGCCGACGCGACTGCGCTTGGCGGCGGTCCTGCTACTGCCGCCTCCCCGGCACGCACCGCTTCGGATGCGTGGCGGTCAGCAAGTGGTGAGGTTGCTCTACCGGTACCTCCGAGGCCCTCCATGAGTGGCGCGGCCTTGATTGCTACAGCTGCTGGCAGCAGCAGCGGCGGCAGTAGCAGCAGTGATGCCGGCAGTGCTGCACCATCGACTGCGGCGTGCGCCTCTCGGCCTAGCACCGCTGACTCAGCTGAGGAGGAGCCCGGCGGGCCAGGCACGCGGGGGCCTTCTGCTGCGGGCACACCCGTGAAGCACCAGCAGCACCAACAGCATCAGCAGCTGTTGCTACAGCCGCAGCAGCCGCAGCAGCAGCGCCTTGTGCCCAGGCTCAGCTCCAGGCTGCTGACCACGCGACAGTCCTGGACGGCTGAGAGCCTTGCTACAGGCGCAGCGGCTGCCACTGCCGCGTCTCCTGCCGCCCTCCGCTCTAGCACAGGAACGCTTGCGTCACCGCAGCCGCTGGCTGCCGCGCATTCACCCCCACCCCCCGAGCGCTTGTTTTATACTTACATCGGCGGACGGGCCAAAATGACAGACCTCGGTAGCAACACATGCGACAGCCCAGCCGCTGCCGCCGCTGCTGCCGCGTCATCGCCGTTCGGCGGTGATCGCGGCCTTGGCGGCAGGAAGAGCATGGGGCTGCGCCGCTCCATGTCAACCGCTGTCACGTCGAGCCTCATGGCCAGTGCCTCTCATGCGCTTCAGCAATCATCATCAGGCCGCGCACAGGATGGGGCTCCAGAGCAAAGGATGCGTCGCAGCGACAGTGGACCTGGTGGCGGTGGCGGGGTGCTGGAGTCACTCATGGCAACGGCGGGGCGTCGACTGGGCGGCCTGGCCCGTAGCCGCTCTGCCCGTCTGCGCCAGCCGAAGGAGTACCTCAGTTCGGTTATGGAGCTTGGATCCGGAGTTACCGGTCTTACGATTCCAGTCCCCGAGGAGGATTCTGATGCTGCTGGATCCGACATCGAGCACGGCGCATTGCCGACCATGGCAGCACCTCATGCTACTGCCGACGGAAGCGGCGAACTGGATGGGCCGCAGCAACTGCAGGCGCCGGCAGCGCCGCTGCCGTGGGCGGGTGTTGGTCCGGGAGCGGGGACGATGTTGAGGGGCGTGGCGAGCCCCTTCGGGAAGGCTGCTGCAGGCAAGGGGTTTGACAGGGCCGGAGGCGGTCTGGGTATCGCACGCGGTGGGCCCGCTGCAATGCTGTCGCCTGCACGTGCAACTTCAGCGGCCCCTGAACTGCTTAATTAGCTAGGCAGCTCAAGTTTTTGCCCGCTATAGGAGTTCATTAGGTGGGCTTGTTATGCGGGCGCTTACACAGCTACTAATCTCGAACCCTGTTACCTTTGCGAAGCGCTGCGTCATGACCAAGTATTGACTTGCCGGGACACCTAGGTCAGCATAGGGTGCATGCTGGTCAGCGAAACTACGCCAACGCTCGAATGCCCTTTCGACTGAGTGTGCTGCTTGGCTGCACGATTGCAGCAGAACTGTGTCTGCTTGTATTGATGCTTGTGAGGACCATTACTGGTTGACGGCGCCATGGAATCGTTTTAGCCTGTACGCATTGACGACGCTAGTGCTGGTTGGTTGGGGCCAGGCTACTGGGACGGAAGAGTGTGTGTTCGTGTGTGCCCGGGAGCGTTGCATTGAGACTGAGTGATTGAGTGATTACTGCCGGATGGCGAGTCAACAGCGGGTTGGCCCTCGGTCGGCGTGGGTGGGTACAACGTAAACGCGTTAAGTGGACGCGGTGCGCGCATTTGCTTTGATAGCTTCGACGTTGCAAGGCACTTTACAGGCTAGACTTGCAGAGCAGGATGAACCGAGCTTGTTACGTATTCCAGGCTGCATTCCAGTGCACCCAGGGATGCATTCCAGTGCACCCAAATGCATTCGCATTACTCCCCCTACAATGAAGAGTCAGGAAGGCGCCTCACAATACACGTGCCCCCACGTGAACAGCATTCCCTTCAGGCCGGCTCGCGGTGTGGGTGCGGTGTGCCCCCGCTTGTCGGACTGTCCCTTCTTGTAATGTCGCATTCATACCAGGGCACCCCTGGTCCCTACTCCCCAGACTTTCCCCCTGCGACCAGTTGGCGACGTTGTGGAGTGGCGACTACATGCCGACGCTCCCGACGGGAAGTTAGTTTTGAGATTTCTGGAACACATTCGCGTAAATCAGGCCGATCGAAGCCCATGAAATATCGCCTACCACTGCGTTGATGCCCTAAACGGATGCGCAATACCAGTCGATTCCATATGAAAGCAAAAATTGACGGTGCCATTATCAACTGAATATGGTCAGATCCCCTAAATCGGGTTCAGCCCTTTAGAAAGAGTTGCCGTGGAGCTGTGACTAGGCCTCGCTTGATCGCTTAGCCGTGCAGTTCCCTCCATAACTGACGCTAATACGTAATCGAATTATATACATGTATAGCAATAAAAATATAGGAAGGGGGCATCGGCGCGACTAGGCGCGTGCGGCCAGGTGGGCCAAACATTACGCGTGGAGACAGGAGCTAGTCATACTATGGCCATGTATGTGTCATAACCTATCTATTTGCGGACGTGTCCTATACGTTGATGCGAGACTGCATCTTGTGAGAGCAATTGACCCCAACCCCAAAGTCGTGCACAGGTCCCCAAATTGTGCCGTTTTCCGTCTATGTCAATACAGTACCGAATAATGTACTCACGGGGATTGCTGAGGTGACTGCTTAAGCCATCAAGCGGGCACATGTATGTTGCATAGCTTCGCAGCGACTATAACTTGTGAGCAGAACTGGGAACAGGCTTTAGACTGCATCAAATTAGCAATGACGTCGCCTATTTCTGTTTGCACGCGAAATTGACTGGTATTGCGCATCCATCAACGCCAGTACCTCTGGGGTCAAGGCGATATTTCATATGGGTTTCAGTCAGCCGGGTGTACACAAAGAAGCTCTTTCAAAACTCAGCTCCGGTGGGGGTGTCGGCACCCAGTCGCCACTACACCAATTGGGCAGCGACATGGTTACGCGAGCCGTCAGATGAACTGTGATGCGTATTCCAGACTGCAGTCTCCCCAGCTGCCGCTGATGGCTGACCAACTGCCGCTGGGCTGGGAAGGGACCAGGAACCGACCAGCTAGGAGGAGGGCCTTACAAGCAGAAGAGAGCCAAGAGAACACAAGCCCCCAGCGAGGCCAGCGCAGCGAAACCCACGCCAACGACCCCGCCGCAGCGCAGGCAGAAAACCCACGCAAACCCGACGAAAAAACCAGAAAAGCGCAGCGCGCACACCACCACAGAGAACACCCACAAGCGCCCAATGGCGCCCAAGCAACAGCCCTGACAAGCGAAAGAAGACGCCCCGCAGGAGCGCCAAGGAAAAACTCGGAAGGCCAAAACCACATACACACCTGCGGACAGGGGACAGAGGGGAAGCAGCGGCCGAGCGGGGCAAGAACCAAGAACAGCCAGGCGCAAGCACGACAAGCAGACGACCCACAGGCGGGCCGAGAAACAAGGCAGGAGTGGAGACAAGCAGCAAAGAGGAGCGCACCGGGCCAGAGGCGGGCGGGCAGGGAGGCACGGGGCTTGAGCGAGACGGCCACAAGACTGGCCGAGAAGGCTCTCGCTGTGTAGGCAGAATGCTGGAACAGCGAGTAACGAAACCCATAACCAGCGACAGCTGGTACGACTTCCATCTGGAAGCTCGCTTAGAGGCTCCATTCCCTCCGTTACGGCTTCGCCTTCACTACAGTCCTCCGCCTCTAACCCCACCACACTGCACAACTGCTGCACACGGTCACAGCTCGGAAGAGGTGGATGCGCAGCCGCGCAGGGGAGGCCGTGGAGCTGGTGGAGGGATGCAACACCGGGCATCACCAGGCAACACCCCTCTGGGCGCCAAACGCCAGCGCATTGCTGCCCCCCCCCCCAAAATCCTGCGCCCCACGGTGCAGTGGGTGCAGTCCGTATGTACCGATAATCAATGAGGCTGAACCAGGGCACCTCATCGGCTCTATCCTACAGATTCCCGGCGGCACAATTTTCCCGTGCGTCTCGCCGTCTACATCTCTACTGTGAGGTGCACATCAAACTCGATACTGGCACACACGCTAGCCTGCCCTAGACGTGTGGGGGCGGGCTTTAGGACGGACATGTGGTCGCTGGGTTGACGGGTGTTGGCCAGTGTCCTTGCGGGTCTACACAGCTAAATTGCTGTAATGCTACCCACCGTCACAAGCCCCTAGACGCTGCCAATCATCAATGCGCACCCCTAGTTCTAACTACACCGCCAGTCTTTCCTCCGCACGTGCCAAACATCACTGTCGAAGTTTCCATCCTCGCATGCAATGTCTGATACCGTACACTCCACACTCGCAGGCGCATACCGTACACCCTTGTCTCTACGCGCGCAGCATGCTTACTGGTACTTCAGGCTCGAGCCACCTCCCAAGAAGCACCACGCCACAAAGCAGCTTCAGTATACCCATGCATCTCTGGCCCTCATCCCGTATGTGCTCCTGCACGCAATTCAGGATCTCTCACTGCTGCACGGACCGACCCGCTGGTGCTTCTGTCAATCTGCTGTGTAATGCCTGGGCCTACTTCCTAGCACTGCAGCTGTCGGACCTGTAGATAGCGAATTCGTTTGGCTGCGTGCAACGTGGGCAAAGTGGGAAGGGTCAGGCGAGCTGGCGGCGGGGTTACTGTCTTACTGGCGGTACAGTATCAGGAGAGGCTAGTCAGCGTTGAGCTACACACACTGCGCTGGCTAGTGTGCGTACCCCGCCCCCCGCCCATCTATCATTCTGTCACTCACCTCGCTGATGACCAACATGCGGCAGCCGTCGGGTGTGAAGACCAGTCCCTGCATGCAGCCGCAGAGGACAGCCGGGTGTATACATGGAGGTTGCCAGCACTCGTGTGGCAAGGCGGCTAATGTCTTCCTACTCTTTGTGAGTCCTGCCCTGGCCCGGGCCTCCGGTTTCCACGAGGCAGAAAGGCACGCAAAGGTCGTGCGCACCACCTTGTAGCCACACACAGCAACATTACACCCATCTGGCCCTGGGTCCCGCCGCCCACGCACCTCGGGCCGCAGCCCCTTGACGTCCATGTGCTCCAGCACGCGACCGCCCATGGTGACCCGCACCACCCGTCTGCTTTCCTGCAAGCGCCACGGCCAAGCACGGCGGGGGAGCGGGGGAACCAGTGTCATCACCGCATGCGAAGCATGCGGCAGGCAGGGCATCACAGCCATGTCATCACAGCCGCAGCCAATGGATGCCATTACCACTAAACCTCCTAGTGCCAAACCAGCTGGGCCACCCTAATGAAAGGCCTCCAGCACACAGTGCTACATACCTGCACCCACCCACCTCACACCATCCCACCCACCTGTGACAGCACGTACAGCTGGTCGGGCTGCGCCTCGACATACGCCACTGCCGCGATGTCCGTGAGGAGGCCGTTGAAGGCGGTATCCCCGTCAATGAGCGTGGTCCTGCGTGCAGTGCATGAGGTGCACCACACTCGTTTTGCGCTTCCTTGTGTGAAGCGGCATCAGGAATTCAGGGGGTAGGTGCAGCATGTAGTACATACGTCAGTACGTGTTGAGGTGGCACGTGCCAGCAGGCAATGCACACATGACAGCAGCAGCCGCAGCAGCAGCAGCATAACAGGGAAGCTCCAACATCAATCATTGAGTCCAACCCTGCAAGCTAGGCGCGCGCGTGTGTGTGTGTGTGTGTGTGTGTGTGTGTGTGTGTGTGTGTGTGTGTGTGTGTGTGTGTGTGTGTGCGACCTACCAGGAACCCGCTTCCCGGCCCTCTGTGGGAATGGCAACAATGCGCTTGGGCGCCTTTTCCTGCCCCACATAGAACGTCTTGGTTCTGCACGGCAAGAAAGGTTGAGGGACCGGATCTCCCGTTAGGGAGCAAGGCGCAGAACGGGGTAGCTAGGAAAACCTCGCGCAAGCCGAGGGCAGCAAGTTTGGCGGGTAGAGCGTGTTGGGTGACCTGGTGAGTGAATGGCTGCCCTAGCCGCCGTGACTCTAGCAGGCAGGGTGCCGTGCATTGAATCATTGCGTCACTGCAGCTCGTTCGCGGTGGATTTGATACTGTCTAGCTGGGTGGCATGCTGGTCGCATTGCTTTGATCACTCACTTGCTGTTGTATGCGAGGCCCTCGTTACCCACGCCGCTCCACCGCGGGTTGCGCGCCGGTATGTAGGCCTGCACAAGTAAGTCAAGCAACCCCAGGCACTTTCGCCACATGCATGCTTACGTCCCTTCGCCCGTCACCTTCGTCCGCCTTGAAAGCACAACTCAACTCGCACTTGGCTGCTGCCCTGCTGGGAAGGACTCAACGACAAGCCCCCCATCAACAAGCAAGCAACCCACCCCTTCGGGCCACTTGTCGCTCCGGCGTGCAACTCACCACCTGCCGGCCGGCGCCCCAGGCGCTGACATCCAGCACGCGTATGCCTCCCCCCGGCTCCTCCTCAGACACCGCCACGGTTTCGGGTGCCATGTACACCACATCTGACGGGAGGAGCAATGTGATGCGTGTGTGCCAGGGGCGCAGCCTCACAGGCACGTACCCAGGGCCGGCGGCTCACATACACACGCATTAACACATGGAGTCTCACAGAGCACCCGCACCCACACGCACGTGCCCAGGGCCGGCGGCATCACATGCACACATGCTCATACACATGCAGTGAAACGCACACAGCGCACCCGCACCCACACCCACACGCACCCGCACCCACACCCACACCCACACCCACACGCACCCACACCCGCACCCACACCCACACCCACACCCACACCCACACCCACACCCACACCCACACCCACACCCACACCCACACCCACACCCACACCCACACCCACACCCACACCCACACCCACACCCACACCCACACCCACACCCACACCCACACCCACACCCACACCCACCCTCCGGGTCAGCCAGCCAGCCGAGGTCCAGACGCCGTAGCAGCCGGGCGTTCAGGTCGTAGTGCATCAGGGCCGGCGGGTTGTTGACAACCACCCAGATGGTGCCGCTCTCAGGCATATAGGCCGCGCCTAACGATAAAGAGCAATTGACGGGAGTGCGGTATGAGCGGCTGGCGCACGTGCAAAAGGCGGCGCGGCAAGTACGAGCTAAATGCCGGGTTGCAATGTCGCGCGCAAGTGCGTTGCTGAGGATGGCGGAGGCGTGAAACACGAGCCCGGCCGCATCACGCTTGCCGCCTACGCACCCGAAGCGTTGTCCTGGATTTCCGCGAACTTGAGGAATTTCTCCAGCTTATAGCTGCCTAGGTCCCAAACGCTAGCAGCTGCCGGCGTCAGACTAGGAAGCACCGCCGCGACCGCCGCCATTGCCGCTACCGCCAGGCAACGTCGAAGCCATTGATGCGGCAGAGCATGCTGCCGCTCTGCCGATTGCATTTGCATTTGCATTTGCATATTTGCAACAAGCAAGGAGTAGGTACTGAGTTGGACCGCTGAATGAGTAGAGCGGGCGGGGTTAGGTTGAAGGGAGTTGAAGGGATTAGGGCGCCGCAAGGGTTGAAGCCTGCGCACTAAAACCCCGCGGTTGACAGCACAGGATCCAGAACCTTTCTCTGGCAGGCGGGCATCTCTGCCTGTGACCGAGGTTGCCCCTACCAAATGCCCCTAAATGATTGGTCTGGCTGGTGGCGAATAGGATCGAGGAGATGTGGCCGCCGGGTCGGGAGCATCGAGCTGGGACACCAACCTCGGCGCCCGCTAGCTCCAAGGTACTAGGTTGCTCGCTCCCTCGCTCGCGGGGCCGACAGACAAAAGCTCGCCAAATCATGAATCCAGCTGTACACGCTCTGACCATAGCAACCTCTTAAAGCTCTAGGCAACGCACATACCGCAACGCACGCACGACCACTCACCAAGCTCTCGCTGAGCGCTTTCTCCCTGCGGCTTTACTTCCCTGCGATGTCTCCCGCGGCCCGCACCTCCGGCCGCCCGGCCGCCACAGCGCTGCTGCTGCTGGGGCTCGTGCTGTGCGCCTCCCTGCTTGGCCCCGCGCTGGGTGAGTGCAAGGCCTATGCTGCCTGGAGTCCTGGGAAATCACGCAATGACTCGCGCGCGAGCGCAAGCAGCGAGTGATGAATGCCGGACGGAGTGATTGAGCCTGCGGCGGTAGCAAGTGTTAGGAGCCCGCTACCTTAGCCACACGCACAAAGCCGCTGGCGCTGTGGGTTTGCGCACCATGGTCAGGGTCAGGCGGCAGCAGCTTTGCCGCAGTGGGCGCGCATGCAACGTGTGCTCTGCATTGCAACCCACCCTGCCCAGCTACACAACGCACATTCCTCTGTCCGCCCACTGCTGGCTAACCCACATCCCTCGCCCCTGCCCTAACTGCGACTGGCAGCCAAGGATCCCAAGTGCGAGGCGGCACGGTCCACGCTGACCAAGTGAGTCCTGCATTGCTGAGAGGGGCCGACAGGATTATTGCTTCTTGAGCCATGTCACGATGAAGTGAGGCGCAGGTCGAGGCGCACGGTAGCGTCAAAAGCTCTTGAAGCTTTAAATTTAACTGCAGTGCCGTGTTGCATTCCATTCATGTCCCGCGCAGCAACCCTGAACTGAAGAATTTCCGGGACTGCGCGGGGCAGAAGCCCATCACTGCCAGCTGCTGCCGCAAGGTGAGCGTGCAGAGCGCACGGGGCCAGTGGGTAGCTGCACGTTGATAGGCCACGCATCTCGGTGTTTGTGTAGCAAGATGGATGCAGTGTTTGGCCGTGTATGCTGCCGTGGGCGAGGGTGGACGCTGCTTGCACAGATACGTGGTGTGCTGCATGCACATGGGGTAATGCGTGTGCGCAAACCCGAGTAAGAGAGCTCCAGGCCTGGCCAGGCCTGTGCAGGGCATCAGCGTATGAGCGCAGTGATAATGTTAACACATTTACTGCCGTATCCCATGCACCTAACGCTTTTGACACCGCCATCCCTTCTAGCCATGACTGACCTGTGCCCCTCGTGCGGTTCTTTCCCGCAGCTGCTGCCCTTCGCCCAGTACTACGACTGCCTGTCCGACCCCGACTACAAGGTGCGAAGGGGCGTGCCTGTCGCGCAGTTGTCCCGGTACTGCATAGGTGTTTCATGTGACGCAAGATAGAAACAGCTGAGCAGCCATACTCCTGCTGTGGGGTATTCAGGTTCATGGAGTAGCTCCTCACATACCATGAAACACAGCCAACACCCGCGACTGTTCACGTGGCGCTTCATGTTCAATATCATGGGGCCCTCCGCATCCCTGCACTGCACAACTAGTCTAGCAGCTAGGCCGCCTTGCTCACATGAATGGACGCGTGGGGCTCTGCCGCTGACTGCACCTGACTGCTCACCCGACCCCACCCCCATTCCACCTGCACCCATCCATATTGCCGACTCACAGAAGGAGGCCGACGCGTTCCTCAAGGGCGTGTCCAGCGTGGATGAGGTCCAGTCGGAGTGCCTTGCCTAACGTCCATTCCTGCTCTGCAAACACACAACCTCTCCATCGCCTATTGGGACTGCTCACGCACAGGGGTGTTGCGCTATGTTGAGCAAGCCGCCAAGCCGTGTAAGAAGGGTCACGGTATTTAGCGAGAAGACATATGATTGGATTTGTGGATTGCAGGGGTTGAAAGGCATAGGTTGAAGGGCAGAGCATGAATTGCACGGGTAAACTTGCAGCACACATGTGAGGTGCAAAGAAGGTCATAGCTCTGGATCCATGAACTTTATGACGAGTCATCTTGCCCTGCGGTACTGTGTAATATTGACTATTGAACGGCCTTGTCTTGAGCACGCCTGACCCCCGTGTGCCCAGACCACGACTCGCTTGGGCGGCCCGAGTGCTGGCATTGCATCCCGACTAGTATGGCTTGGTATAGCGGGCCGGGCGGGCACGTCACACAGACTCCAGGGCTCTGGAGCGGACCCCACATCGCCGCAACTGGTGCGGCACCCCATCATGCAGCCTGTACCCGCGGCCGCACCCGCTTGCCACACATTCCCCGCCGAGCTCGTCACCACGTAGCTGGACACGTCAGAAGCACCTGGTCACGACATCAGGCCTCGGACCTGCACCCAGGCTCACACCTGGCCCGAACAGTGCGTGTGCGGTGTGCCGTGTGCAGCGGGTGGCTGTGGGTAGGGGTGAGGACTGAGGGGCGCAGGTGCTGGACTGTCACGCATCCGCTGCGCCGAGTATTTCTGGCGCCCTCGATGCACCTATGACACGCACCACGGCCATGGCGGCGTGTGCTGCCCGCCCCGGTGGCCGCTGTCGGCTCCGGTCAGTGTCTCAGGGTGTGCAGACACACCGGGGCTGAGCGCCGCCTCAGGGGCGCCCATGTGCGGCCCGCTGTCCTTGTGAGCGGCCCTAATGGCCGCTGCCCGTGTGGATGAAAGCAAACGGGTGTTGGGGGGCCCACGTCGGAGGCATCAGGGTAGGCCTGGCGGGCCCGGGATAGCCCGCGTGGGCGGCCAGGAGCACCGTGCCATACCGCGGCGAGGTGCACCTCCGTGCTTGTGCTGGCGACCTTTGCGTATAATTATAAATACAAGTATATTAGCGAGCCACGGAAGTCGCGGATCAGGCAGGTACAGGGCGTGCGGCAGAACTTATCTTTGCATTTCTAGCGCGACGGACCTTTGCGAAAGTCGCTCACCGAGTGGCCCAAAGTCGCCACTTTCCTGGCGTCGGTTCCTCCATTACCCTATCAACACATAGGTTGGCCCCAATGATCGTAAACAAGCGGCCTTCAAGTGGGGGTAGCCCGAATCCTAGCGAAATGCGCACTCGCCGAACATGCCGGCATGCCCGCACGCGCGCCTGGGGTGCGCTCCAAGGCCAGCTAGCTTACTCCTGGCGTGCCTATGCAGTCATATGTGTGAAAGAGCCAGGCCTGCTCATTTGTAGGGCCGCCGCTTGGGCGCTGGGCCCGGCCATCGGCACGCCCACGTGCCTACCTCCCTGACGCCTGACCCCCATGTGCCCAGACCACGACTCGCTTGGGCGGCCCGAGTGCTGGCATTGCATGCCGACTAGTATGGCTTGGTATAGCGGGCCGGGCGGGCGCGTCACACAGACTCCAGGGCACTGGAGCGGACCCCACATCGCCGCAACAGGCGCGCGCCGTGCGTCACCCCATCACGCAGCCTGTACCCGCGGCCGCACCCGCTTGCCACACACTCCCCGCCGAGCTCGTCACCACGTAGCTGGACACGTCAGAAGCACCTGGTCACGACATCAGGCCTCGGACCTGCACCCAGGCTCACACCTGGCCCGAACAGTGCGTGTGCGGTGTGCCGTGTGCAGCGGGTGGCTGTGGGTAGGGGTGAGGACTGAGGGGCGCAGGTGCTGGACTGTCACGCATCCGCTGTGCCGAGTATTTCTGGCGCCCTCGATGCACCTATGACACGCACCACGGCCATGGCGGCGTGTGCTGCCCGCCCCGGTGGGCGCTGTTGGCTCCGGTTAGTGTCTCAGGGTGTGCAGACACACCGGGGCTGAGCGCCGCCTCAGGGGCGCCCATGTGCGGCCCGCTGTCCTTGTGAGCGGCCCTAATGGCCGCTGCCCGTGTGGATGAAAGCAAACGGGTGTTGGGGGGCCCACGTCGGAGGCATCAGGGTAGGCCTGGCGGGCCCGGGATAGCCCGCGTGGGCGGCCAGGAGCACCGTGCCATACCGCGGCGAGGTGCACCTCCGTGCTTGTGCTGGCGACCTTTGCGTATAATTATAAATACAAGTATATTAGCGAGCCACGGAAGTCGCGGATCAGGCAGGTACAGGGCGTGCGGCAGAACTTATCTTTGCATTTCTAGCGCGACGGACCTTTGCGAAAGTCGCTCACCGAGTGGCCCAAAGTCGCCACTTTCCTGGCGTCGGTTCCTCCATTACCCTATCAACACATAGGTTGGCCCCAATGATCGTAAATAAGCGGCCTTCAAGTGGGGGTAGCCCGAATCCTAGCGAAATGCGCACTCGCCGAACATGCCGGCATGCCCGCACGCGCGCCTGGGGTGCGCTCCAAGGCCAGCTAGCTTACTCCTGGCGTGCCTATGCAGTCATATGTGTGAAAGAGCCAGGCCTGCTCATTTGTAGGGCCGCCGCTTGGGCGCTGGGCCCGGCCATCGGCACGCCCACGTGCCTACCTCCCTGACGCCTGACCCCCATGTGCCCAGACCACGACTCGCTTGGGCGGCCCGAGTGCTGGCATTGCATGCCGACTAGTATGGCTTGGTATAGCGGGCCGGGCGGGCGCGTCACACAGACTCCAGGGCACTGGAGCGGACCCCACATCGCCGCAACAGGCGCGCGCCGTGCGTCACCCCATCACGCAGCCTGTACCCGCGGCCGCACCCGCTTGCCACACATTCCCCGCCGAGCTCGTCACCACGTAGCTGGACACGTCAGAAGCACCTGGTCACGACATCAGGCCTCGGACCTGCACCCAGGCTCACACCTGGCCCGAACAGTGCGTGTGCGGTGTGCCGTGTGCAGCGGGTGGCTGTGGGTAGGGGTGAGGACTGAGGGGCGCAGGTGCTGGACTGTCACGCATCCGCTGCGCCGAGTATTTCTGGCGCCCTCGATGCACCTATGACACGCACCACGGCCATGGCGGCGTGTGCTGCCCGCCCCGGTGGCCGCTGTTGGCTCCGGTCAGTGTCTCAGGGTGTGCAGACACACCGGGGCTGAGCGCCGCCTCAGGGGCGCCCATGTGCGGCCCGCTGTCCTTGTGAGCGGCCCTAATGGCCGCTGTCCGTGTGGATGAAAGCAAACGGGTGTTGGGGGGCCCACGTCGGAGGCATCAGGGTAGGCCTGGCGGGCCCGGGATAGCCCGCGTGGGCGGCCAGGAGCACCGTGCCATACCGCGGCGAGGTGCACCTCCGTGCTTGTGCTGGCGACCTTTGCGTATAATTATAAATACAAGTATATTAGCGAGCCACGGAAGTCGCGGATCAGGCAGGTACAGGGCGTGCGGCAGAACTTATCTTTGCATTTCTAGCGCGACGGACCTTTGCGAAAGTCGCTCACCGAGTGGCCCAAAGTCGCCACTTTCCTGGCGTCGGTTCCTCCATTACCCTATCAACACATAGGTTGGCCCCAATGATCGTAAATAAGCGGCCTTCAAGTGGGGGTAGCCCGAATCCTAGCGAAATGCGCACTCGCCGAACATGCCGGCATGCCCGCACGCGCGCCTGGGGTGCGCTCCAAGGCCAGCTAGCTTACTCCTGGCGTGCCTATGCAGTCATATGTGTGAAAGAGCCAGGCCTGCTCATTTGTAGGGCCGCCGCTTGGGCGCTGGGCCCGGCCATCGGCACGCCCACGTGCCTACCTCCCTGACGCCTGACCCCCATGTGCCCAGACCACGACTCGCTTGGGCGGCCCGAGTGCTGGCATTGCATGCCGACTAGTATGGCTTGGTATAGCGGGCCGGGCGGGCGCGTCACACAGACTCCAGGGCACTGGAGCGGACCCCACATCGCCGCAACAGGCGCGCGCCGTGCGTCACCCCATCACGCAGCCTGTACCCGCGGCCGCACCCGCTTGCCACACACTCCCCGCCGAGCTCGTCACCACGTAGCTGGACACGTCAGAAGCACCTGGTCACGACATCAGGCCTCGGACCTGCACCCAGGCTCACACCTGGCCCGAACAGTGCGTGTGCGGTGTGCCGTGTGCAGCGGGTGGCTGTGGGTAGGGGTGAGGACTGAGGGGCGCAGGTGCTGGACTGTCACGCATCCGCTGCGCCGAGTATTTCTGGCGCCCTCGATGCACCTATGACACGCACCACGGCCATGGCGGCGTGTGCTGCCCGCCCCGGTGGCCGCTGTTGGCTCCGGTCAGTGTCTCAGGGTGTGCAGACACACCGGGGCTGAGCGCCGCCTCAGGGGCGCCCATGTGCGGCCCGCTGTCCTTGTGAGCGGCCCTAATGGCCGCTGTCCGTGTGGATGAAAGCAAACGGGTGTTGGGGGGCCCACGTCGGAGGCATCAGGGTAGGCCTGGCGGGCCCGGGATAGCCCGCGTGGGCGGCCAGGAGCACCGTGCCATACCGCGGCGAGGTGCACCTCCGTGCTTGTGCTGGCGACCTTTGCGTATAATTATAAATACAAGTATATTAGCGAGCCACGGAAGTCGCGGATCAGGCAGGTACAGGGCGTGCGGCAGAACTTATCTTTGCATTTCTAGCGCGACGGACCTTTGCGAAAGTCGCTCACCGAGTGGCCCAAAGTCGCCACTTTCCTGGCGTCGGTTCCTCCATTACCCTATCAACACATAGGTTGGCCCCAATGATCGTAAATAAGCGGCCTTCAAGTGGGGGTAGCCCGAATCCTAGCGAAATGCGCACTCGCCGAACATGCCGGCATGCCCGCACGCGCGCCTGGGGTGCGCTCCAAGGCCAGCTAGCTTACTCCTGGCGTGCCTATGCAGTCATATGTGTGAAAGAGCCAGGCCTGCTCATTTGTAGGGCCGCCGCTTGGGCGCTGGGCCCGGCCATCGGCACGCCCACGTGCCTACCTCCCTGACGCCTGACCCCCATGTGCCCAGACCACGACTCGCTTGGGCGGCCCGAGTGCTGGCATTGCATGCCGACTAGTATGGCTTGGTATAGCGGGCCGGGCGGGCGCGTCACACAGACTCCAGGGCACTGGAGCGGACCCCACATCGCCGCAACAGGCGCGCGCCGTGCGTCACCCCATCACGCAGCCTGTACCCGCGGCCGCACCCGCTTGCCACACACTCCCCGCCGAGCTCGTCACCACGTAGCTGGACACGTCAGAAGCACCTGGTCACGACATCAGGCCTCGGACCTGCACCCAGGCTCACACCTGGCCCGAACAGTGCGTGTGCGGTGTGCCGTGTGCAGCGGGTGGCTGTGGGTAGGGGTGAGGACTGAGGGGCGCAGGTGCTGGACTGTCACGCATCCGCTGCGCCGAGTATTTCTGGCGCCCTCGATGCACCTATGACACGCACCACGGCCATGGCGGCGTGTGCTGCCCGCCCCGGTGGCCGCTGTTGGCTCCGGTCAGTGTCTCAGGGTGTGCAGACACACCGGGGCTGAGCGCCGCCTCAGGGGCGCCCATGTGCGGCCCGCTGTCCTTGTGAGCGGCCCTAATGGCCGCTGTCCGTGTGGATGAAAGCAAACGGGTGTTGGGGGGCCCACGTCGGAGGCATCAGGGTAGGCCTGGCGGGCCCGGGATAGCCCGCGTGGGCGGCCAGGAGCACCGTGCCATACCGCGGCGAGGTGCACCTCCGTGCTTGTGCTGGCGACCTTTGCGTATAATTATAAATACAAGTATATTAGCGAGCCACGGAAGTCGCGGATCAGGCAGGTACAGGGCGTGCGGCAGAACTTATCTTTGCATTTCTAGCGCGACGGACCTTTGCGAAAGTCGCTCACCGAGTGGCCAAAAGTCGCCACTTTCCTGGCGTCGGTTCCTCCATTACCCTATCAACACATAGGTTGGCCCCAATGATCGTAAATAAGCGGCCTTCAAGTGGGGGTAGCCCGAATCCTAGCGAAATGCGCACTCGCCGAACATGCCGGCATGCCCGCACGCGCGCCTGGGGTGCGCTCCAAGGCCAGCTAGCTTACTCCTGGCGTGCCTATGCAGTCATATGTGTGAAAGAGCCAGGCCTGCTCATTTGTAGGGCCGCCGCTTGGGCGCTGGGCCCGGCCATCGGCACGCCCACGTGCCTACCTCCCTGACGCCTGACCCCCATGTGCCCAGACCACGGCTCGCTTGGGCGGCCCGAGTGCTGGCATTGCATGCCGACTAGTATGGCTTGGTATAGCGGGCCGGGCGGGCGCGTCACACAGACTCCAGGGCACTGGAGCGGACCCCACATCGCCGCAACAGGCGCGCGCCGTGCGTCACCCCATCACGCAGCCTGTACCCGCGGCCGCACCCGCTTGCCACACACTCCCCGCCGAGCTCGTCACCACGTAGCTGGACACGTCAGAAGCACCTGGTCACGACATCAGGCCTCGGACCTGCACCCAGGCTCACACCTGGCCCGAACAGTGCGTGTGCGGTGTGCCGTGTGCAGCGGGTGGCTGTGGGTAGGGGTGAGGACTGAGGGGCGCAGGTGCTGGACTGTCACGCATCCGCTGCGCCGAGTATTTCTGGCGCCCTCGATGCACCTATGACACGCATCACGGCCATGGCGGCGTGTGCTGCCCGCCCCGGTGGCCGCTGTTGGCTCCGGTCAGTGTCTCAGGGTGTGCAGACACACCGGGGCTGAGCGCCGCCTCAGGGGCGCCCATGTGCGGCCCGCTGTCCTTGTGAGCGGCCCTAATGGCCGCTGTCCGTGTGGATGAAAGCAAACGGGTGTTGGGGGGCCCACGTCGGAGGCATCAGGGTAGGCCTGGCGGGCCCGGGATAGCCCGCGTGGGCGGCCAGGAGCACCGTGCCATACCGCGGCGAGGTGCACCTCCGTGCTTGTGCTGGCGACCTTTGCGTATAATTATAAATACAAGTATATTAGCGAGCCACGGAAGTCGCGGATCAGGCAGGTACAGGGCGTGCGGCAGAACTTATCTTTGCATTTCTAGCGCGACGGACCTTTGCGAAAGTCGCTCACCGAGTGGCCCAAAGTCGCCACTTTCCTGGCGTCGGTTCCTCCATTACCCTATCAACACATAGGTTGGCCCCAATGATCGTAAATAAGCGGCCTTCAAGTGGGGGTAGCCCGAATCCTAGCGAAATGCGCACTCGCCGAACATGCCGGCATGCCCGCACGCGCGCCTGGGGTGCGCTCCAAGGCCAGCTAGCTTACTCCTGGCGTGCCTATGCAGTCATATGTGTGAAAGAGCCAGGCCTGCTCATTTGTAGGGCCGCCGCTTGGGCGCTGGGCCCGGCCATCGGCACGCCCACGTGCCTACCTCCCTGACGCCTGACCCCCATGTGCCCAGACCACGACTCGCTTGGGCGGCCCGAGTGCTGGCATTGCATGCCGACTAGTATGGCTTGGTATAGCGGGCCGGGCGGGCGCGTCACACAGACTCCAGGGCACTGGAGCGGACCCCACATCGCCGCAACAGGCGCGCGCCGTGCGTCACCCCATCACGCAGCCTGTACCCGCGGCCGCACCCGCTTGCCACACACTCCCCGCCGAGCTCGTCACCACGTAGCTGGACACGTCAGAAGCACCTGGTCACGACATCAGGCCTCGGACCTGCACCCAGGCTCACACCTGGCCCGAACAGTGCGTGTGCGGTATGCCGTGTGCAGCGGGTGGCTGTGGGTAGGGGTGAGGACTGAGGGGCGCAGGTGCTGGACTGTCACGCATCCGCTGCGCCGAGTATTTCTGGCGCCCTCGATGCACCTATGACACGCACCACGGCCATGGCGGCGTGTGCTGCCCGCCCCGGTGGCCGCTGTTGGCTCCGGTCAGTGTCTCAGGGTGTGCAGACACACCGGGGCTGAGCGCCGCCTCAGGGGCGCCCATGTGCGGCCCGCTGTCCTTGTGAGCGGCCCTAATGGCCGCTGTCCCTGTGGATGAAAGCAAACGGGTGTTGGGGGGCCCACGTCGGAGGCATCAGGGTAGGCCTGGCGGGCCCGGGATAGCCCGCGTGGGCGGCCAGGAGCACCGTGCCATACCGCGGCGAGGTGCACCTCCGTGCTTGTGCTGGCGACCTTTGCGTATAATTATAAATACAAGTATATTAGCGAGCCACGGAAGTCGCGGATCAGGCAGGTACAGGGCGTGCGGCAGAACTTATCTTTGCATTTCTAGCGCGACGGACCTTTGCGAAAGTCGCTCACCGAGTGGCCAAAAGTCGCCACTTTCCTGGCGTCGGTTCCTCCATTACCCTATCAACACATAGGTTGGCCCCAATGATCGTAAATAAGCGGCCTTCAAGTGGGGGTAGCCCGAATCCTAGCGAAATGCGCACTCGCCGAACATGCCGGCATGCCCGCACGCGCGCCTGGGGTGCGCTCCAAGGCCAGCTAGCTTACTCCTGGCGTGCCTATGCAGTCATATGTGTGAAAGAGCCAGGCCTGCTCATTTGTAGGGCCGCCGCTTGGGCGCTGGGCCCGGCCATCGGCACGCCCACGTGCCTACCTCCCTGACGCCTGACCCCCATGTGCCCAGACCACGACTCGCTTGGGCGGCCCGAGTGCTGGCATTGCATGCCGACTAGTATGGCTTGGTATAGCGGGCCGGGCGGGCGCGTCACACAGACTCCAGGGCACTGGAGCGGACCCCACATCGCCGCAACAGGCGCGCGCCGTGCGTCACCCCATCACGCAGCCTGTACCCGCGGCCGCACCCGCTTGCCACACACTCCCCGCCGAGCGCGTCTCCACGTAGTTTGACACGTCAGATCTCAGCAGCATCAGCGGATTATACGGACACCAGGAGTGTTGTATTGGACAAGAAATCACACACGCTTGATAAAGTTGACCTAACCTGAAATACGGTACGGTACAGCCGTTTCACAGCTGCTGCGCCAGTGCCATCAGCACACGGCGGTACGACCGGCACTGGTGCTCATTGAAGGAAGCCCGGCCCAGCACCATCCGCTTGAAATTCTGGCCCTCTGCCAGCTGCGTCAGCACAAATTGCTGATTAGGTGCGTACGGCTGGTGCTCCTGTACATCCGCTGCCGGCGCCGCGTCCTTTCCGCGCTTTGGGGCGCTGAGATTCACGGGCGCTGACACGACGCCCGCATGACCAGGGGGCACAGCAGGATTGGCGGCGTCGCGGCCCGCACCGTCAGCAGCACGGGTTACCGCTGCTGCAGCAAGCGCCTCGGAGTCTTGCGGCAGCACCGGCCGGATGTACAGGACGCGGCCGGGCGGCAGCAGCATCGGCAGGTCCTGCAAGATAGTTTACAGGGTAAGAGCAGGATGCGACATGCCGGAACGCGCAACACTTGACAGCAAGATTCCACATAACAAGCCCAGAATGCCGCAGGCCAGCCTACCTGTGGACTCTTCGACAAGGCCGCTGCCAAGACCTTTTCCTCCGCCGGACCACTGACCCCCGCCACCGAAGCGGTGACGGTTGCCGCTGCGTCCGCCTCTGCAGCCGCGGCCAGCTCCCGCTCCGCTGCGCTCCTGCCTGCCTCCTGTCCTAGCCCGTCCGCTGCTCTGGCGCCGGCTCTTCCTGCTGCCAGCGCGGCCGGCTCCACAAGCGGCAACTCGTGTGCGGCAGGCAGTGAAGGCATCGATGGTAGCGACGGCAGAGAGGACACGGACGCATTCGCACTTGCAACAAAGCGGTCGCGTCCCGCACTCGCTGCCGCCATCAGGCTGGTCATTGCGGACTCCACACTGATCCGCAGCCTCTCAGCAAGGCTGTCAGGGTCCGCGACGTGCAAAATGCTGCCGCCGCCACCCGCGGCGCCGGACGCCGGGCCGCCCGCTGGAGCTCCTGAGGCCGCTGCATCATGTGGCGGCGACCCCGGCGGCGGTGGGAACAGCGGCCTAGGCCTGGTGTCCTCCGGCGTAGCCCGCGCGTGGCCTGAAGCTGCGGCCACGGCGGCTGCCGCCGCCGCCGTGTTTGAGACCTCCTGCAGCCAGGCACGCACGACCTCAGCCTGCCGCCGCACCGCAACCTCCGCCTGCTCTCCCGGCGCCGCCCCCATACGAGCCTTCCACTCATCCAGTGTGGCTATCGCTGACTGAAAGGCCCCGCTCCGGAGCACTGCGGCGCTCAGCTGCTGAACTGCGTCCGCGGCGGCGCCAGCGCCGTTGGACAGAGCGGTCTGCGCCGCAGAGGTGGCGGCCGCGGCCGCAGCGCCGGCCGAGGTCACGGGTGGCGGCAGCGACGGCGGCGGGATGATGTTGAGGGTGGTTGCCGTGAGGGCACCGAACGTGGAGGTGATGTTCTGCGGTTTGACACACAGGGGGGGGGGGCACCATGCCGAGCGGTCTGAATATGTTCCCCTCACTCATGCGGCCGAGTTAGCTACTCGGACAAGTTGCAATGGCTTTTACATGCAACATATATCATAGATGTCAGTAGACAGTAACGTCTGCGGACGGGCAATAGAAAATACAGTTCTCGTAAATGCTGCCTGAAGTGGCGGACGGTGCACTGCCACAAAAGCTTACGGCGGTTACTCAATACGTACCCGCATCATGGTGTGCTCCATCACTGTGCGCTGCAGCTCAGCAAACCAGTCCACGCCCTGCAGCCACAACAGTGCGCCAACCCTCGTAACGTCAAGCACAGCATTGTCCGCTTACGCGGGTTCGCGCCCTACCCCACTTTGCCCCTACCGCATTCCCACACCGCATTTCGAACGTAGCCCAGTCCCCGGCCCTCACGCGCTTCCATTCGCACCTTGCTGACCACAAACACTGTTGGTAAGACCGAACCCAACCACCTCACCTGCAGCTCCTGCTGTAGCAACGCCAGGCTGTGGGCGTTGAATCGCGGAACCACGTCGTGGTTAAGCACCACTGAAGTGACGTATGGCCGGCAGGCGGCGGCCAGGCAGGGCGACATGACGGCGGGCGGCGCGAAGGCGATGCAGGACACCAGGTGCGGCGGCACGTCCTCAGACCTGTCGCGCCCACAGCGTGTGCGTAAAAGGCCAAACAAACGCGGCAGCAGCAGCCCCGCCCGCACGTGGAACTTTTTCCCTTCCCTGGGGACCCTAGCCCTGCAGCTGCACGTACACCTCTGCACATGGCCTGTCAGGGCTGCCGCGCCGCCGCACCCACCTGCCCACCTCCACCAGCCCCTCCCGCAGCATGGCCGCCATCAGCGCCGCCACCGAGCCGCCCAGCGAGTGCCCCACCAGCTCCAGCCGGTAGGGCGCCGAGCCGCCCGGGCCGCGCAACGATCGCAGCAGCGCTGTTGGGGCGGGTGGGCGGTGGGTTTACAGAGCGGAGTTACATCAGCAGGCAAACCAGGCAGGTAAGGCGAGTCAGCTAGGGGGCGCGCTCGAAGCCCAAGCGGCCTTCTCCTTGTCTCATCAGTTTTCAAGCACGCGCCTGCCTCATGCACATGCAATCATGGGTGTTCAGTCAACAAACAGCACCCACCCGCAACGTGCTGCGCCTCCTGCTGCAGCAGCCAGTGCGCCGCGTGAGTCATGCCCCAGTGCGCCGCCGCGTCGGGCGCGCCGCGCAGTGGCAGTGGATGCGCGGCCATGGCTAGGTCCGTGATCAGGTCGGAGAAAGCCTGGAGGGCGAGGGGTTGGGAGGTTGTTGGGGAGGGCGTGACGGGTTGCAAGGATGCAAGGGCTGTCAGGTGAGGGAGCGAAATGAAATCAGGTTCCGGCCACAAGGGAGGCGCAAGAGCCAGCAAGAGGCTGCACACGGCTGGGGGCAAGCCGGCGAGCGCCACGTGTACCCACCAGCGTGCCGCGAATGCCCCACACCACGCGGCGCCCCGGGTGGTCCACTGCGACGTAGTAGCCGGGCTGCAGCCGCCCCGACTGCGGGCGCCACACCCGCACGTGCTGCACCTGTTGCGGGTGGCCGGCAGGAGGGTGTTGCGGGTGGCCGGCAGGAGGGTGTTGCATGTGCCGCGTGTACCCGCACGTGTATCGGTAAGTGGAACCGGGATGGCGGTGAATGGCGTATTTATAGACCGTGGGCACCCGCGTGCTTGAAAGTCGGCAGGCGGTCGCCTGTGCTGGCTACTTCCAGTACCAAGCAACATCCTCTGGCCTTTATCAGGCGGCAATGTCGTTGACCCTGAGCAATGCCACCTGCATCTCCGGCGCAATTCCACCGGCCCGCACGCACCCGTAAGCAGGTGGTCGCTGCCAGCGCCGCCGCACTCTTCCGATAGGCGCCCTGCGACGACACAACATGCGGGACACCCGCCATGAAGCCGCACAGCCCTCTCAGCTACGGCGAGCACAGAGACTAGTTCACAAGTCGCTAGGCCCTAGCCCTATTCACTGTTCATGAGCACATATCTCTACCCGCTGCGTGCTGTGTGACACTCACGTGCGCCAGTTCCATGGCTTCCAACAGCCGTTCCGCCTCCGCCAGCGCCACCGGCCCGCCTGGTAGCAGCGGCACCGTGCCGGGCGGGTGGTCCTGCACCCCCTGCTCCTCGTGCTTCCGGCCCAGCGCCTGCACGCCATAGGCGCACGTCATGCACAGGAGAAAGATACACAAGAGTTCCACAAAATGCATCACATCATGGCAAACTAGCGTGACTAGCGCACGACTGATAGCACAAAAGGCGCGAGTTCTGCCAGTGGAGCCCATCGCAGCCGACAGGTCCGCCACACCGCGCCCTTTGTCGAGCGCAGTCCTGCCGGGCCTCGCTCGCCAACACAACATATCGCAGCGTGCCTTACTCCTGCCTTACACATGCCCACCAGCTGCGCGTGTAGAACGTGCTGCACCCATCCATGTCCCTACTCGGCATGTCCTCAATGACGTACGCACACGCACCTGTAATCCGAAGGTAAAGGGCCCAAGCCCAGAGGTGCCCAGCCCGCGCATCACTCCGGCCATGGCTCCAAGCACGGCCATCAGCGACGGTCCAGCCGACTCGTCCGCAGCCGCGGCCCCACTGGCCACATCCCGACTCCGCCGGCCTGCACACACCGTCCATGCGTGGCACAGGCAGTACCGCCAGCAGCGGGAGGCAGCAGTCACAGGCTGCAGGTGTGCTGACGGAGCAAGAGGTCAAATACGATGCGTGTCAAAGGTCATCACTGCTACGCCGCATTATGCGTGGTGCCTACCCAGGGCCCGAAGCGCGCGTGCTGTGTCAGGCCTTTTGAGCGCCTGTTCAACCGTCAGCGGCGCAGCCGGCTGCTCCGAGTGATCCGGGGAGGGCGTGGCGGCATCTGGCGCGTGGCTGGTCGGCTGCTGCTTGTGCCGGTGCTGGTGTTGGTGCTGGTGGTCATGGTGCACGTCATGGTGTTGGCGCTGGTGATCAGCGCGGTGACGAGCATGGTGCTGCGAGGCCTGTGCCTGGCCTTCCTGTCCAGCACGACTGGCAGCGGCTGCGGCAGTCGCCGCGGCGTCGCCTTCAATGCTGCACGTCGTCGCTGCCCCCGAATTGCATGTGGCGTCACGAGTACCCGTGACGTGGCGTCCGTGGCTTGCTGAAGGCTGTCGGGAGCCCCAGGCAGAGACCACCCAGCCGCGCCTTTTCCCGAGCCAGGCCGCAAGCTCGGTGCCGCTGCTGAGCTGCTCCGAGCCTCCCGCGGCCAGTCGTAGCAAATAAGCGCCCACTCGTTTCATCTTAGCAGCTTAGCTCGAACTGATACCTCTCAATTGTGCACGGTTGCTGCATTCGCGACGGGGGTTCGGATCAGCCGGTGACAGCTCCTATTTCCCCCAAATACTATATTATCGAATTTTTGTAACGTCTTCATAAGCTAGAGCAGCTTGAGGGAATGCATGTCGAGCGGTAGAAAGTTCGAGACTTGTCACAACCGACTTCAATATATTAGCATTAATAGAAGCACAGACACTAAAATATGTTCAAGATAGTGTCAGTGTCTGCGGCGTTCGGGGCCCTTCTGGGTAAGCAAGTGGGTCTGCGCGGTGACTCGGCCGATCTGACACTTTCGCCTGCAGTTCAACGGAACCTAGCAGGCACTATCCCGCATCTAAACAGGGGCAGACATGCATACAGACTGGCTATGAGCCCTGCCCTGCCTGAAAACCCACGCAGCTGTGGCCCTGTCGCCAGCCTTCCTCAGATGGCTGCACCAAACCCTGGGCTCCAGGTGTGAGGCGCGCGACCCCTGGGCAAAAAGCTAGGTCAATCACCGTGCTAACCTGTACGCATGGTCCGGGGAAAGAGTCTCTGACAGCCTCTCGGTGTCACGGCACGGCGTGCCGCAACTGTGAGGACCCCTTGATTGATGCTGCAATACGCCCGCGCAGGGGCCCTGTGGTGCTGCCCGATGACACGGTGGTGGATGTTGCCATTGTGCTGGGGTATGCATTATTCAGGTAAGCTACCTTGACAGATTTCGATGGCGTTTGTTGCACATGCTCATGCGATAAGGATCAGGATGGTGTCAAGTGCGAAGACGGAACGGCATGTGTGGCTGCAGGAATGGGACGCCAACGGAGCCGCTGAAGGGCCGTGTGCGCGAGGGTGTGGAGCTCTACATGCGGGTGAGGCGTACCAGCGGCCGGCGAGCGATGGGTCGGGACATGCGGAAACTTTCAGGCTACGTGGATTGGGAAGAGCGTGTCATGCAACAGCCATTTAGGTGTGCTTGGGTCAAGGGGTAACGGAGGGCAAGTTGTAAATGCGCTAGTAACTGCAGGACTGTACTCGTCCAACCATCGGCCCTGGAAGCTGGAGGCTGCCTTTACCGTGTTATTGCACCGCAGGGACGTGCACGCAACCTGCTGTTCAGCGGTGCGCACCCGGGCGGTGTGGTCATGAAGCGGAGTGAGGCCAACGTGATGCGGGAGTGCGCGGAGGGCGTGCTGAGAGACAGCCGGGCAGGAGGCGGCGCACAGGGGCTGCTGGCGGCGCAGCGGTGGGTGGGCGGTGGGCAGGTCTGCGGCTCCCTTGCTTGCGTGGGATTGCCCAGCGATGTATTGTCGGGGGTGCCTGGAGCCAAGCCTGGAGGACTCAGCGCCACTGCATATTGTCAAGATGTTCACCATGTCCCACACCAAACGCGTTGCTTTGTGTGATACGCTGGCAACATGCCGCTGCTGCAGGTGGTTTGAGGAGGACCAGTCGACCAGCACATGGGAGAACGCGGTTTTCAGCCTTCGCATATGCCGGCAAAAGGGGTGAGCAGCGGTTGGTATGGTGTTGCGCCTGGTGCTGCATTGACTGGGGCCGCACGATAAACTGCATGGCAAAAAGCCCTCGTGAAGTGGCGGACCTATCATTACTTTTATATCTCCATGCAGGTGGCGGAGTGTGGCGGTGGTGACCAGCCCCTTCCACCAGATCCGCTCTGAGATGGTGTTCAGGCGGTTGCTCAGAGACGCAGAGGCGGCTTCAGCCGAAGAAGCCGCCAGTGTCGCCAATGGCGAGCCGCCGCCGCCAATCAAGGTAAGCATTCAGATTTGGCTGCGCATTTTGCGGCGTGCCTGCCAGCTGGCACACCTCTTTCCGGGACGTCGCGCATTGAAGCACTGAGCTGCATCTTGGACTACACCTGTAACCACGCCAGTACTGCCTCCGCCCACACCCTCTCCACTCCCCATGCCTGAAACTGCCATCCGCAGCTGTACATGGCCACCGCCTCGTACACACCGCACGTGGGCTGGTACGCCGCCCCGCTGGACCGACTGGTGGATGCGTGGGACTGGGCACGTGAGGTGGCGGCGCTGGTATACTACGCCGCGCAAGACCGGCTGTAGCAGTGGCGCTACAGTGGTGCAGGGATACCGTACTGCGCGTAGGGGTGGTGGCGAGCAGGGGCGCTATGCTCCAACCGCCTGGCGGCAAGGGATGCTCGGTTGTACCGCAGTTCAAAAGCCCCTGGCACTGCGTGAAGGGTAGCAAGCCTAGCATTGGACTTGTTTGTGGTACGGTACAAGTCTGATGGCGTGTGCTTGCTGTAGAATGACAATTGGCTCTAGTGACCGGCGCTGCCTGCGGACTACACGGAACACACTGATGGCTGCGTTGTGCCCTCACAACACGCTTTGCGCTGAGGGGTCTTGCATCGTAAAAGGAAGGGGCCTCGACTGCTCTACCGTACGGTTTGTGGATCGCAGGATTAAGATTGCCGTCCAGATTGAGACGTCGAAATGACTCCATGGCAACGCACATTTCCAACTGAGGTAGCCTGTTACACTCCACGGCACTGGATCAATGGCGGTTGGCATTTGAGTACATGTCCCTTACATGTTCGCGGCCTTTCATCTTCTCCTGGTCTCGGGGTGAACCGGGGTCCTCAGGCCCCCCCGTGGGACCCCCCACCCGTTCAGCGCCGCGCCCCAAACCCACTGCCAGACGGCGCTTTCCACGGCCACGTGCCGTGACCTGTCCACACATTCGCCAAGCAACTCTCTAATCCTCGCAGCACTCCACTCTTACCCCTGCGCACGCTCTACGTGCCTTTGTCTGCTTCCAACAACGCGCTACCCACAACCACTGCTGTAGCCTGCCACCGTCGCCCACCGTAACCCAGCCTACGAGTGTCTGGGGCGTAACTGACGTGCTTGACCATTACCGTACCCGATACGCTAGGTCCACGGCTATCGTCCCACACGTAAACTCTTGCAGCAAACCAATCCCCGGCAGCTTCCGTGTCACAGCCTAGCGCCTGCCTGCCTAATTCCCTACGCACTCCTTGCTGCCGCTTAGCTACACTATAGCTACGCTCACCGTAGCTACGCCAACCACAGCGGTCCATCTCCTAGCTAGGTTAATGCCCAAGCGATAGCAATCCCCAAGCCCGCAACCGCACCCGCCAGCTACCCTCAGCCGCGCGTGTAGCCTATGCGCGAGTGCAGCCATTGGATGATGGTGCCAAAGGCGTCATCCACGCCCGGGTCGCCTTTGAAGGGCCGCGGCAGCGACACCTTCCATCGCGGCGTGTTGTTGGCGGCCTCCGCCAGCAGCGGCTCGCGTTCGTTAAGCTCCATGTTCTCGAGCAGGTCGGACCGCAGCCCAGGCAACGCGCCGTAGCGGTACCTGTTTGCGTGGAGCGAGGCGAGGTCAGGAACAGCGTTGCTGGTGCACGATGTTGGGGGTAAAGGCCGAGCTATCCTGGGCGGTGAAAGGCATTGAGGGCTTGATGCCCGAGCGCAATGGATGGGCCCATTGGGGAACTAGGGGTGAAGGCAAAATGGACAGCCGTAATGAGCACGCGTTGGGTGGAGCTGGCGGCGGCTATGCCGTTTGGATTGGTGTCGCTCACGGACTCACCGGTGCCAGACCTGCCCCAGCCGTGACTGCTTCAGGCGAATCTTGATATCGGACACAGCCTGCAGACACCACACCGACCATGCCTTAACACACAACGGAATCACAAGTTTTGCATCAAGCAACCCTCAAGCCTACGGGGGGTTCTAGTCACGGAACGACCGCATGCCACCTGCCACGCACCCGCAAGATGTCCATGACTCGCGGCACGTCCGCCTCCGCCACCCGGACAGCGAACGAGTCAATGTCCAGCACCGACTCAAACACGGCGTGTACGCGATCGGCGATGATGACTGGGATGCAGCCGTGGAGCACGGCGTCCTCCAATCGCGGCGACCAGCCGTCACCTGGGTGAAGGCCGCGCGTGTGAGGTTGTGTTACAAGGCTGATGGGGTGCGGGCGCATGCAGGACTCGGGGCGCGTGGATTGTAGGCGGTGCCAGGACGACAAATGGAAGGTTCAACGTAACAATAATGGAGGTTATATGCGAAGCGCCCGGAACCCCACCTGGTGCCACCAGACAGAACAGTGAGCGCGACAGCAGGTCGGAGTAGTCGCCGTGCACGTTGCCACCGTCACCGATGAGAGACTGCGGCGCGGCAGGGGCTCAGGTTTGAAGGGCATAAGAGCGGACAGTGTGCATGTGTGCGCAACAACCACAAGCGGTGTAAGGCGTTTCAAGGCTATGTTGCGTGTTCAAGTCCGCACGGGAGCGATGCCCCCTCAACAGTATCCCATTAGTCGCACCTTCTGTGTGTTGGCCCAGTCCTGCTCCATCGCCATCTTGTAGATCTGCGGTCAGCACGTGCATGACAACATTGCGCCGGAATCCCAGGCCACAGTGGATGCAAACTGGGATGCAGTGATTAACACCATAAGCGCCATGTGCGGCATCTCTGCTTGGACGCGGGTAGCAAGGGGGAGGGCTCATGCGCACCTTCTGGCGGATGCCACGGCTGTAGTGCGACAACCGGTGCTTGCCAACATCTGCGGTGGACAAGTACGGACAATATTGAGCTTTGACGTGGGCGAGTCACATGCGTAGACCGACACGATATCGCCGGATGCACCCGGCTGGTGGCCCGCACCTCCTTTGAAGAAGAAGAAAATGTCCCGGGGCTTGGATGGAGTCGACTGCAGCGGGCTCCGCACGTAGTGCGGTGGGCTCTTGAAGTTGGGCACAACCAGGTCCTGCACACGCGCACGTGGCCAGACAACAGGACGATGTGTGGTGGCCGAAGAAGGGCAGGGAGAAGGCGCGGCAACGTGGCTTCTGCTGTGGACGGCCCTCCCTACGTGAGCTGGCACTTCTGGCAGGCTGGGCAGGAGATGCTACTGGCGGTGTGGGTGCAGCTGTGTATCGCTACTGGCGGTGTGGGTGCAGCTGTGTATCGCAAGACAGCACTTCGCTGCGCGTACCTTCTGCGGGTCGTAGCAGGGATGGCCCTTGATGTACTTGATGTACCCCTCCGGCTGCCTCCAGTTTACCATGTCCTGCATGGCCGGGTGGGGCATGGTGCACTAGGTCAAGACGAGGAACGAAGGGGTTAGCCAAGGACACGTCCACGGCAGTCTTGACGGCTGACCGGCCCCTGACGTTGAGCTGCCCCTTACGTTCAGCTGCCCATACCACTGCGCAGATGCCTGGGTAAGCTTCCCCTCGCGGGTGACACTCGGACTTACGTGTGTGTAGTTATCGCCCACGAAGGCCGTGTTGCTCCTGCGCGAATATTAGTGGAAAGGCGTCCGTGAAGATACATCCACCATTTGTTACCAGATGCCATTCGAGGTAGGCCCATAACCCTGCCATACACGCAGGGTGGCGTCAGGAAGGCTGCTGCTCCAGCTCGCCGCATCCCCTCCCAACCCTCTTCCCCACACCTTGTAAAGCACTCTCAGACCGCAACATCCATGCAAACGGCTGCCCACTCACGTGTGTTCCGGGTCTAATCGTCCCCAGTGCGTCAGCCACACCGAGTCCTTGATGACTGAGGGGGCCCAGCAAGCTCCCTCATCGTGTGTGAACAGCCAGATGTGGTCGCGACCGCCCCGCCGCTTCCAGAACGGGTACTGCTTGTCTATCCATTCCACAATCTCGCGGATCATGTTGATGACTTGCATGACACGGGGCCCTGGGAGAAGAGCATTTGCATCAGCCAAGAAGCCGGCAGCCGTCAGTACTGAAGCGACTCGGGCCGAACTTGTTCACAACTATGCCCATGGGGCGTCGAGCTACACGGGGCCCTGAGCTGGTCTGTGTGCGCCCCAGGTATACCCGCACAACAACCCAATTCGCTGCCCGCCTCCCGCCTAGAGGCAGCCAGTTCCGGCCACTAGCGATGCCGAACGCACCTCCTGGCGTCCAGAACCTGCGGTGCACCGCAGGCGCGAATGTCACAAGTCAGGATAGCCAAGGCAGTGACGGCCCAGTCCCGCAAGCTGTGTCCGCCTGTCACAACCAGTCAGCAGCCCACACCACACACTGTCCGCCCCCGCTCTCGCCCCGCCCGCCTCAAAGCCGCACCATGGGTAGTCGGCCCATCCGGCCACTGGGTAGATCATGCAGGCGCCGTAGAACGGCACGTAAAAGTAGTCCGCCTGCAAGCGCGCGCGTGTTCAGGGAAGGCACATGATATCAGGGCAGCGGCACCCTTGCAGCGCCTGCAACGACAGCGCTCAAGCGCGTCCAAAAAGCTACAATGCCAGCAGGCTAACGTGCACCAACCGTTGCACACGTGCGCTCCGAGTCACCCCGCCAGCTCCAACCCCCACGCCGTCGCGCCCACCTCTTCCGGGTCAAAGGTGCGGTGCTCGCTGATGAGCAGGTACTCGTGCAGCGCCGCCTCCAGCCCGTAGAAGGTGGCGGACCAAGTGCTGGTGTTGCCGGTGTGGTAGTGCCGGTGGGTGCACCAGGTCTGCACGATCCTGTGTGTATGTGTGCATTAGGGAGCACATGAAACACGCAAGACTGTGTATGCGATGTGTGTGTGCGTGTGTGTGTGTGTGTGTGTGTGTGTGTTGTGAGAGAGCAACAAACACTCAAGACTGTGTATGCCATGTGTGTGTGTGCCGTGTGGTTCCGTGTGTTATCACACACAAGGAGAACGGGACGTGCGTATATGTCTCAAGGGAGGGGGTGCAGTCGTGGGGTGCAGTGTTGAATACCGTACAATTAGTGAATGTGTTACACATGGAAGCTCGCGCCCCACCTGTATTGCAGCAGGCGTGCGTTGTAGAGCGGGTCCAGGTCGTACACTGCGGCGTGGAACGGCGTATTCAGTGGAGGTTGCAGCATACGAGGGAAGAGGCGGCGGCGCGACAGCTGCAGCAGGCGTGCGGGTTGGCGAAACACAGCAGGTGCAAAGCCGTCCAGCGGAAACATCAAGGGAGATCATGGCCCTGCGCTCGCCGGTCCGGCGTGGATGCCCGGGGGGTCATGGGGTCGCAGCACGCACCACCTACCGTAGATGAGCGGCCGCTTCCGCGTTGGCTTTGGCGGTGGCTCCAGTGCTGCCGGCGGCTCCCGGACCTACAGAGGCCAAGAAATGCTGTCATTACAAAGCCGCACCGGATCGTCGTGTACAGCGGGCACACAGTTTGACAACTCACGTGGAAGGAGAGCCAGGGGCGTTGCTCAATGTCGCTGGGCTGCAGCGGCAACCCGGCTTTTCGCCTCGCGCAGTCATGACCTGTTCACAAGGCCGTGTGCACACACAGTGTTTCGGGAGGTGGGCATTAGTGCCCACGTGGGCACTGGAAAAATAAGTCGGGCCCGGAGGGCGTGCATTGCAAAATTAAATGCCTGGAGCCCCAGTGCCCAGTGGGCACTCTAGAAAATAATGCCCTGACCCCTCAGGTGCCCACCCATCCTGCGAAATCCCCGGCCCGGTGCACGCGCCAGGAAGGGAGAGGGGCGCGCCGGGGCCGGGCCGGACCAGCGGGGCCGGGGCGACGGGCACGCCGGGATGGGAGCACACGGCAGGATAGGGTGTGTGGTGTGCGCACGCATGCGTGACGCCTTGTCGGCTAGCAAAACGCTGCTCTAGGACTAGTGTGGCGTCAAGCATGACATACGAAAATACGCTTATTTTGATATCCCATGTTGGAAAAATGTTCCGGGGGGCTTCCGCCCCCCGGACCCCCCGTACGAGGGTGGGGGGGGGCTGCGCCCCCTGGTGGGCATTGGAAATTAAAGTCGCCGCACCCCAATGCCCACCCGTGCACTAGGAAAGTAAAGGGCCTAAAAACTTGCCGAAACACTGTGCACACATACCCATTGTCAGCTGCCCTAGTCGGAAAGCGGCAGGCGACAGACACACACGGTCAATGCGGTTACGTACCGTAATAACCTTCATTGCATCGGCAGAAGCCCAGATCGCAAAAGCCGTGCCCGCTGCACGCGCCTGGGCAGAAAGCCTGGCGGTGCATAAACACGCGACCGTAGCTCAGCATGGTGCCATCCATGTAAGGCCACTCGCCGCATGTTGTAGTACCACATCATCCCTTCGACGCGCGCTTGCCCAACCTCAAAGCCCGCTCAAGTGCGGATACCTGCATCACACTCTGGCACGCACCTCAACGGGGTCATCACAAAACTTGCCGCCAAGGTCGTCTGGGCTGCACATGCTCGGCGCCCAGTCCGGCTCCGATACATTGCAGTAACCCTGTTGGAAGCACGCGGGGCTGAGTCACGCGCGGACCTGCACATGGCGTTGTTGGCGAATGCCTCGGCGATTGCTTCGGCCAAGTGCGCACTGCGCAACACTGCACCGCCCCTACCTTAGGGCCGTACATTTTGTTGTAGTCTGTTGTGCCAATGGTGGGCCGGCCATCCCACGTCTGCACGTCGCGCAGGCACAGTAGTCGATCTCAAGAGTCAAATGCCTTGCATGCCACCGCACGTGGCTCCCTCCACGCCCACAGAACCTCACTGACAGACTCCGGGCCCCACAGGGTGCCAGCTTTGGGTTCACTTCCGTGCCGCACCGTCTTTGGTTGGTCGTGCGCGTGGGTCAGCGGACGGCCGCGGCGAATGGGCGGGGTCCCAGGTGGCGCATCGGCGGGTGCGGGCACACGGCCCATGGGCCCATCGCAGTAGCACGCACCCAAATCGTCATCACAGACGCCTAACAGGAGGGGTGAGCTGGTGTTACGCAGAGGTGCGGAGTGTGCGCATGGACATGCGGGATCGGCAGGAGACCCGCGACACGCAGGCAGCCAAAGGTGTCAGGCTGGACACATGCGTCCCTCCCTGGCCTTAGCACACTGGGCAAACACAAGGTTGGCATGCACAAACGTCAATCTTACCAAAGCAGCGCGATGCCCGGAAGCCCAGTTCCGTCCAGTTCAGGTCCCGCTTGTCCGGTCCTGATTTTGCGCAAGCATGGGCGTGGGGAGGCCGATGTTTGCACTGCAAGCTCGTGTGCGCGGGTGTCCGTGTCCGTGTCGGTGCAGCAGCAGCCTGCATCGGCCCTCGACTAAACACAACGCCCCTCACCGATGTAGGAGAGCGGCTCGGTGCTTTCTGACTCTGGCGTCCTGGAGGAGGGATATGCACGGAAGATGGTGGGCGTCGTAATTGAGGTGTGTTCGAGCGTTTGCACAGCGGTACTTGTCCACCGTCGCGCACCGCGAGGACACGCCAGAAATGGGCAGGCCTGGCCCACACGCACCTGATGTGGTTGGTGCACGGCCGCGTGCGCCGCGTCGTGCAGCCCTCGCCGATCCACCCGGCCCGGCAATGGCAGTAGCCGGTGTCATGGTTGCACACGCCCACGTTGTTGCAGTTGCCCGGACAGTCCACGGAGCCGCGGGGCGCGGGGCGCCAGGGCACCGGCTGTACGTAAACGCCACGCACGTCAATGCACACACAGTGCACGTAGGTAGCTACAAGGCGTTACCGCTGCTACCGGTACCTCGGGCATGACATGGCCCAAGGCCCCCGGTGCCGCTGCAGGCAGTCCACCCCACACGGCTGCCCGTTGGCGTGCCCGCCCGGTGGCGCGCGTGAAATAAGCAAAGCGTGGGACCCGGGACCACCTGTCACCACCGTGGGCAGCCCGTGAGAGCTCACCACTCAGGACCACTCCTGGCATCACGATCCAGAGCTGCTAGTGGCCCCACCCCTGACAACTACCCTACTCTTGACCCTACTCACCGTCTGCGTGTGGAAGTTATAGCACCAGGGGCCCGTTGTTCGCGCGCAACGGGATTCCACCGCAGAATTCTCGGTAAGCGGCTCTAGGTTTAGCTGCTTAATGGGTGCCGTCCCATTTTGGGACGCGGACGCGGACGCCAACGACCGCCCGCCTAGGCCGGTCGAGAGTTGGCTGACCAGCAGCAGAAACAGGGCCTGGATCCACGAATTGAATGCATTTGTGCGCGCTTAGCATTTAATTAGGTGAATCATTCTAGTGATCTTACCGAGAGCGCCAGCCAGTGCTGAAGCTGCATTGACTTCGGCCCGCACCAGCCTTTACAAATTTATACTATTGCATCGCGTCCTGCCGCTCACTCCAGTGCAACAAGTGCAGCGTTGCAGCGTCGACTGTCGAGTGCACACAAGTTAGCGAACTTCCTCCTTACGATAGAAGCGTCATACATAACTCGTATATGGAAGATGCATCAACAAATGAGCCTTGGAGAGTAATGCTTATTGAGCGTCAGAGTTCAGTCTGCATGCCCCCCCCCCCTTTCATGCACGTGCAACATCCGGGGCGCTGGTGCAGCCCCCAGGGCGGTCCCGTACGCAACACAATGTTTATAATTTGCAAATGCATGGCGTATTCGGGGTCCTCTTTACTTGCCCCGACCGCCGACTGCCTGCCCACCGACGCGCCCACCGAACCCCGCACCCGTGCCCGCACCCGCGTGCACTTCTGCTCACCCCCTGGGTAACGATTTCCAAGCGTGATGCAAAACGGGTTACTGCTTCGCGTGAGAGCTTTACGCGCCGCGCATCGATATGTGCGCTGCGTACTGGACTTGAGGGGTAATAATCTTTGCGGCACGCAGCGAGGCGCACGAACACAATGCGCAGCGCAGCGCGTGTTGTCTACACCATGCCGTGTTGTTTAGCGTGTAAGTCAGATTCTAAGTCTAGCTCATTACCGTTACATAGACAATGCCCGGCCAGAACGTCAGATGGCTCTGGGACTGGAAGCTCGAGCGGTCCGAGCACCGCTCGACTGACAGCCTACCAGCGTCGCTCCGATCCAACGTGTTCCTTACGACCACACCCAATCCATATGCCAACCATGCGCTGGCCTTGCTGGCGCCGCACCTGGGCAAGGGCAAGGACGGTCCCGCGCCCTGGAAGTGAGTGGCTGAGTCTGCCGCGGACGGTCTGGCGGCTATCCCAGGTTGAACGCTCAGGGTCGGACACCGCCCTATCGTATATCCACCGCACGAGGAGCTGGAGTATGTTGAGGGACCCTGCCGGCGTGAAGCCTACGCGACAGTTGGCCCGCAGGTCGGGCAGTAGCATCGGGTGTCAAAAGGAAGGCTGGAGGAAAGGACGCGCCAACGTGTGTACTGGACTTGAGGCATATAAATCACGCAGGCTGGCACACGAACACAATGCGAAGCGCTAGCACAACGGTTGGCAGGCTCGAGGCCACAGAGGGACGGAAACAACAATCAATACTGTATATCGGTATGAATGTGGCTTGACACTATTGCACGCAACACTGTATCCTGGATGTGAGCGCAGATACCGCAGTCCTTGAGTCCTTCATATGCATTTTGCGCCGTAAACGAAACTCTGTTCACTGGTGGACTTGTGATTCAAACAAGGTCGTTTTTAAATACCTGCATCGCGCTCGAACCAAGTAAAATGCTTCGGGGGCCTGGGCCACAGCTATGGATGCGCTCTTCCTCGCGCGGTGCAAAGATAGGGAGAGCTTATCCCACAGCCCATCATATCGATGGGCGCGCAAGCGGGGGACGTCCTCTCCACTTTGGTCTGCACCCATGTCACCGGCCATGCTTGCGTGCCAAGGCCGCCCAGTCCGGATTGGCCGAACTGCCGCTTCCGGAGGGCTCGCTGGGACTCCCCGTTGTTGGTGAAACGTTGGAGCTCATCACAAACGGTACGACGCGGCTGTGCAGTTGGCAGATGTGCTGCAATGCAAGGGGAGTGCATCCCTGAGGCTCAGTATAGTGTCTAGCTGGGCCGCTTTGTCTGTTTCTAGCAGCATCCCATCATACCGGGGAGCCTGTTGATGCGCAGCACGTTTCAAAATCGTGCAGGTGACACGTTTGGTACCAGCCGCCGCGAGCGGTACGGCGACGTGTACAAGACCAACATCTTGGGTGCGCCCACAGTCATGGTGTACGGCGAGGTGGGTAGCGATGTGGGCAGCACGCCATCGCAAAGCACTGCAGGGCAAAAGCTCATCCGTAGGTACATGCTACGATGCTCTACCTCCAAGCATGCAGAATTTATCCGGGTTGGATAAAGCGAGGTCCTTGGAACGCAACTCACAGGATGCGGTGCGTGCGGTGCTGGCGGCGGAGGACAGGCTGGTGGCCAGTGACTGGCCGCAGGTGGGCGGCAGAGACCTATTTGATGCACGTTGACTGTGCGTGTGCCCCTACTGTCGGCTTGCTAGGATGTGCATGACTGCATGTGCTTGTGGGCCTGGGCACGCTACGTGTGCGTCGTGTTCAATTGCGCAATGGTGGCCGCACCAATGGCTCGCCGCTATGCCTGCATCTGCTTCCGCTTCTCATGCCAGGTCACGTCCACGCTGGTGGGCCCTGACAGCCTCAACCTGCTGACGGGGCCCCGCCACGGGGCCGTCAAGCGGGCGCTGTCGGACGCCTTCGCGGACAGGGCGCTGCGGCGGCACGTGCCAGCCATTGCGGAGCTGGTGCAGGTGATTGGAGCAGCCGGCGGGGTGGAACAAGAGAACGAGGGCGTGGGAAGGGGAGTGCCAATGGATCAAGTCCCGCCGAGAATGGTCCTGCCTGAAGAGGGGCGTTCGGCGCATGCGCCGCCCAAGAAACAACAGGGTGCACCAAGAGCGGGTCGGGCTGAGATGGTGGTGACGTGTGGGGGCGTATCGAGCGCGTGCTGACATGGTCCTGTGCCATGCATTGCAGGATTATGTGACGGGGTGGGCGGCGGGGCCACAGCCTACGGCTGGCTTTGAGTCATGCCAGCTGCTGTCACAGGTGAGCGTTCAGTCTGCTGTTCCTATCCACAAGCCATTAGTAAGCCGCTGACTACATAGCCGACGTCTGAAACATGCGTGCTGCACAGCTCAGCTGAACTCAGCCCAGCAGATGCCCCAGCACCCCTCCTGATCTGCACGTGTCTGCTCCCCGCCACACCAACCACACATGGAACTCCCCTCCGCACACGTGGCACAGGCGGTGTTTGACCGAGTGGTCTTGGGCGGTGCCGGCAGCCGCGACCGTGCCGCCCAGCTGCAGGCCGTCATGTCGGCGTTGCAGGCCGGCTTCAACACGCCGCCCGTGCAGCTGCCGTTCACAGGTAGGTGCGTGCGAGGGACAGGCTTGCAGCAGCAGCCCTAAGACTGTTGGTTTGGGGCGAATCTGGTGGAGGAAAGCTGGGACCGGCGGGCGTAAGGAGTCATGTGCTGCGGGCGGGCAGCAAGCGGGTCTCTGGTGCTGAGGTTGGTCCTGCCAACTCGCTCCTGTTGACTGACGGATGCATCATGCGGCACACTCTACGCCCCTCACAGCGTACGGCAAGGCGGTGGCGGCGCGCCAGGAGTTCGGACAGCTGGTGTCCCAATCCATTCAACGCAGCCGCCAGCACACCGCGGCCTCCGCCACCGTCTCCGTCTCCCCATCCTCCGCGCCCGCCTTTGACTGCGCAATGTCAGACGTGGTCGCGGCCGCTGCCGCCGCCGCCGCCACCGGCACGGCGCTGCCCGACTCGCTGCTGGTGGACAACGCCGCCGCCGCCTTCTTCGGCAACGCCTCCACTGGTCCTTCGCTGGCCAAGGCGCTGCAGCACCTCGCGACCAACGCCGCCGGACCCAATGGTGGCGCCACCGGCGGGGTCATGGCGGCGCTAAGGCAGGAGCAGCAGGTCGGGCTGGGGCTCTGCTAGGTTACAGTTGGGGTTGCGGCATAGGACGGCGCTGGCCAGCGCTGGCCGCGAGCATGGGCTGGTTAGGACGGCCGCATACCGGTATGCGCACGTGTCACGCAACGGGCGTGAGAGGCGTCTAACGCCCGAGCCGCATCTGTCCATGGTGTGCCTGAACCACCTAAACGCACTCTCTACCTGGTGGCCTGTGATGACACGAATTGCCGTGCCGCCTTGGCCCACGGCTGTACGACAGGACATCGTATCTCGGCACGGGCCCGCCATCACGGCTGAGGCGCTGGACGAGATGTCGTACGGCACGGCGGTGGCACGTGAGCTGTTGCGCATCACGCCCGCCGTGCCCGCCGTGTTCCGTCTCGCACTGGTGGACTTCGAGCTGCAGGGCCGCCGCATCCCGAAGGTGGGAGTGCGGCTGTGCACGTTGTGCGCTTGCGGTTGCTGGGCGGGGGCAGCGGGAGTGGTTCACAGTTCCTTCCAATACCAAGAGGGGGATTGTAAATACCAGCCCAAACTGAACCAAACAGGCCAAACTGGCGGGGTCCGGTGGCCGGTGGCCGGTGGGGCAGCCGACAGCATGCGGCGGGCGACAAGGGAGTGTGTGCGCTTGCGCATGTGCACCCCTTCATTCTGTACCTTCGGGTGTTTGCTGCGCTCATGCACGTGCATTTGTGTGTGGGCCTTCCGCACCGCAGGGCTGGCGCGTCTGGTGCCACGTTGGCGACTCGGTCACGCGCTACAACAAGGACCAGTTCCAGCCCGAGCGCTGGCTTGGCAGCAGCGGCAGTAGCACCAGCACTACTGGAACCGCGGGTGACAGCACGGCGGCCGCAGCAACAACAGGAGGGGCGGCAGCAGCAGGGGCAGTGGCGGCCGGCGGATGCCCTATGCACGCCGGCGGCGGGGGCGCCGCGCGCGGCGCACAGCCCGAGTACAGTCTGCCCTTTGGCTCGGGCGTGCGCACGTGCCTGGGTCGTAACCTGGTCATGACGGAGCTGCTGGTGGTGCTGGCGGTGCTGGCACGTGGGTATGAGTGGGAGGCGGTGAACCCAGCGGAGCAGTGGGGCGTGGTGCCGTCGCCTGCACCCAAGGAGGGCCTGCGCGTGCGGCTGCATCGTCGGCTGTGAGCGTACGTGGGGCAGAGGTGCATGGTGTGGTGCGCCCGAGTCCGCGTGAGAGAGAGAGAGTGTGTGTATGTGTGTGTGTGTGTGTGTGTGTGTGTGTGTGTGTGTGCGTCTGTGTGTGAGCGTGTGTGCATGAAGACAAGCACGGTGCGCAGAGAAACGAGACCATGAACACATGCGGCTGTGCCGGGTGGCACTGTTGAGTAACAAAGCCGCGAGGGACTACGTATCTGCTTCCCGTGTAATGTGCTGGCAATGCTGTCCCCGTATCTTGATGGCTACTGTGATGTCGGACTTTCAAACTGCTGGCGCTGATGAAAAGCAGTGTTGATAAGATATGTGGTCCCCCTCGCAGTGTCGAAAAATCAAACATAGCCACGGGTGCCCCAAGCCCCCACGGTCAGGATAAGGTGGCCCCGCGGAGCCGCAACCCGGCCTGTCAAATAGTCCACTGGGGGGGGGGCTGTACTGCTATTACAACACAGTGAAGACTACAAGAGTGTAATGCTAAATGTACGTTCATCTGCGCGGCTTTCACGGCGTGGCATGGTGCGTGCCGGGAAGAGTGCGCATTTGCCCATCAGTGGGTGAACACGGAAGCTCTGCCCAAAGCCTACAACAAGAAGCGGCCAGTGGTACGCCCGCATCCGCACCGATCCGGCATGCACACCTAAATGATGGAGAGAGATGCTTGAATCCGGACCATAAATGCGCCATCGCCGCTTCTTGGAACAACCCGACACACGGTCAACATAGCACCAGGCACACACGCCTAACTAAATATGAGCTTCGGTTGGATGTGGTCCCCATAACACTGCACTGCCCCCACGCAGTCACGCTGCGCCATACGGCAACAGTCAAAGAGCCCAGCTCTGGTCCTAAATGCCACATCAAGCTCCGCGTGTCTATGATTAGGACCATAGACACGCTTCCAGTTTCCAAGGCCCAAGCCTCGTCCTACTGCATGGAAATGTTATTAATAGTCGCGCTCCATAAATAACTTGGAAATGCGCAGTAATACCTACAAAATCCGGTTCCCGCATGCTTCACTTCTAATGGTCACGTGACGCCTACGCCTGGCCCACGGCCTGGGCCTGTGACATTTGGTGATCCAGGCTATGCCGCGCGGGGGAGCATTTGCACTCGCAATCAGCGACAGCGCCACTCTGCAGAAACCATGACTAATCAGACGTGAGCAGGCAATCCCAGCAGTGATTGCGATCCCCAGGCTAAGTTGGACGGTTGCCGTGTCCTGCCGTAGCTTGCTAGCAGGCAGCCTGTATAGAACCTAACCATGCTTCAAGAGACCTGCTGCCTGCAGGCAAGCCCACGGTTGGGGCGCTCATGGAGGCGGTACATGAACCCGGTCATGTGGGTGCCTGGCACCCATGGCCCCCTCCCATCGTTCCACGACATATGCATCTCTATCTCTTGACCGTGCGTGCAGTCAATGAGCAATCGAGCAAGCCTTCGACGTGCGCGTTTGTGCATCTGTTCCAATCATTCGATCGCGGCATTGCAAAAACGCTGAAAAGTTCTCAGAGGCAAGGGAATGTGAAGCTACGTCCATGCAAGTATGCTGCCGCCCAGTAGCACAAAACGACGTGGCTACGCGGTTGTAGTGCAGGCCTCAAGCATGTGAACCCCGTCCGGGAGATTCGTCGTACCCAGTAGGCACGCCCGCAATCGTGCATATGCCATGCATCCTCACGAAGCCTACAGAAGCACTGGCATCCGAACTCTATGCTTTGGATTACATGCCGTACGAGTGCTGCCTCAAACTCTTCAATGGACCTACCCCCTCAGTAGGCCCCCAGCATTGGTTGCAGGCGTGCATCGAAAGCAGTCTCCACTTGGCATGGTGCAGCCCACAAACAAATCATTTTCCCGTAGGGTGCGCAACGCCACGGGACTGAATCCTTATTCATATTATAGTAGTATACAAGAGCCAGCACTTCAGCCGATTGGGCAAGCACGATCCAGCCATGCATGGGTGCCTGGATTCGGGAAATGCACGCACCAAGTCAAGCACACTAAATGACACCGGCAAGAATGCATTACAATGCATTGCCCAGTCTGCTCCCGGACCATGACATGAAGTTGTCCCTCTCAAGGAAGATCTTGGGGCTGACCCCGCCACGAAATACCCAAGCCTAACGCCACCGCTCAACCCACAATGCGTTCAGCACACAGAAGTGCTGCTGTCTGTTGGTATGAAGTGCGAGTCGATGTGCGTGCCGGTCCGGCACGGCCTGGCCGGGCGGTACCACATGGTTGCCAAGCCCTTGCATGTGCACTGTTTCCCCATGCAGCAGTTGACAATGCAGCACACGGGCCTGTCGTTCAATGTCATCCGTGCGCCGTAAACTTAGCCATCACGATTCGTGACCGAACTAGCAGTCGGCGCTGCTACAGAAGCGCCAGCTGCAGCATCCCTTCCCAACGCAGCTGACATGGATGGAGGCGACGCAGCTGCTGCGGGTGCTGCGGGTGCTGATGTTCCAGTGGATCTAGGCACAGCAGCCCCGCTGGCACGACTCGCGGCTTCTCGCTCGCGTGCGCGCGCCAGCCCTGCCTGAAGCATGCTGAACAGCGGCAGGGATCCGTCACTGCCGCTGCCCTCGTCGTTGCCGGTGGATCCATACACGGTATTGAAATAATTGGGGCGAGGCAGGTAGGCTCCGCCGCTCGTGCCCGTCGCGCCGCCTGCAGAGCCCGGCGGCAACCCTTGAAAGTACTGGTGCGTGCTGCTGCCACGGCTGTGGGGATGTCCGATGCTGCTGCCAGCGGGCTGCGCGACCGCGGGGACGCCGGTGCTGGAGCCGCCCCGCGACGAGCCGCCGCCGGCTGCGCCGCTGCCGTACAAAAGCAGCAGGCCGCTGCTGTCGACGACCCCGCTATCACCACCGGTGCCGGCGCCGCCAGCGTTGCTGCCACCGCCGGTGCCGACGCCCACGCCGGGCCCGGAATGAGCAGCTAGGGAGCCGCTGACACCTGTGCCCGTGTAGCTCGTGTGAACGCTGCTAGTGGAGGTCGGCGCGGCAGCCTCTTCCCGCACCGGCGGGAGCAGCGAGTGGGGATGCACAGCGCCTGCTGCCATGACGGCTCCGCCGGCGGTTGCGCTGCTGCCTGCAGCCGCCATCCTGTCACCGTGGCGACCAGCACCTCCTGCTTTGTCCCTACCGCCCGCCAACGCCGCCGACCGGAGCACCCTTGGGGGCAGCAGCGCGGCTGGGTCTGTCGCCGCAGGAGCGGCAGCAGCGCCGTAGGCGAGCGATTGTCCCAACACACCGTCACCATACATGGGCAGGAACGCGGGCTCAATGTGGTAGTAACGGCCGGCGCGTGCGCTGCTGCCGCGGCCACCACCACCGTTGCCTGCAGCCACCATGAATCCGACGTGTGCCTCGGGCACAGCCGCCAGCAGCCCGCCTCCGCCCGCACCTCCGCCACCACCTCCCGCCGAGGCCCCAGCCGCACCGTCCGCCAGGCTCAGGGCCGTCGCTGCTGGTACGCCACCCGGCAGCCCTTCGCCCACGCCCTGCAGCTGCAGCTGCAGCAGGTGCTGGCGCGAGCCCGACACGCTCTGCCCCACGCTGCCAACCAGGATGCCCGCGTCCGTCATCACAACGAAGTCATCATCATTCGTCGGCGCGCCCGTCGCCCGACTCGAGCGGCGGCTGAAGAGCTCGTAAAGCACTGACCGCTCCATCATCATACCCAGCCGTCCAATACTGCCGCTCTGCTGACCGACGCTGTTGCTGGCACCACCAACGCCACCGCCTGCGCCGCCTGGACCGATGCTCGTGTGCCCCACTTGCCGCAGCTGCTGCCGGCTTCCGGTGCCCAGGCTGCTGTGGACGCCGCCGCCAGAGGCCGCAGCCCATGCCGTGGTGGTCATGGCGAGGCCGGTGGTGGTGCTGTGCCAGAAAGTGCTGCTGCGCGCGTCGCGGTCGGTGGTGTTTGCCCAGGAGGAGGAAAGGTGTGTTGCGGTCGTCAGTTGGTTGTTGGAGCTTGAGGTGATGGCCGCCGCGCCAGCTGTGCCAGCGTAGGTTGTGTTGGTGTTGGTGCTGGTGCTGTGTGCAGCGGTGTAGGTTGTAGGGCGGACAGTGCTGGAACTGCCGAGCACGCCGCCCGTTGCCGCACGGCCGGATCCGCCACTGTCGAGCGACGAGGTATCACAGGCCTCAAGGGCGGCCGGAGCAGCAGCACTGGCGGCTGCCGCATTACCAGAAGCCGTGTCGGCAGAGGCAGGGGCGTTGGCCTCCTGGGTGGTTGTGAGCACATGGGTCGCTGCACCTGCATTCACACTGATGTTGCCGCTGCCGCTCCTGACAGCGACCAAGTCCACGATGGAGTGTTGCGGCAACCGCAGAAGCGGCACCGGCACCTCAGCCGGAAGCGCTGCCAACATGGCCGCAGCAACCGCAGGCTCAGGCATGCCACCGCCAGCCGAGGCCGATGCGGCTGTAGCAGAGCCGCCGGTGACAGTGCCATCGGCAGCAGCGGTAGCGGCCGTTGCAGGGGCTGCTGTGTACCTCACGGCGTGCATTCCAGCAGCCTCCATGTACGCAAAAGATGGCTCAATGAGCTCAGCATCGGCGTAAGACACCAGACGCGGCGTGTCGCCGCGTGCAGCGGCGGCTGCAATAGCCTGAGTGCTGTTGTCGTGCACCGCGGGGTGATTCGCCGTCGCGGAGGTCCCTGCTGCGGCGGTTGTCCCGAACTGTGCGCCGGCGTCCGCAGAAGAGCCGCTGCCCGCCGTCACGTGGCTGTGGGGCGGCATGTCCCGCAGCAGGTTTGAGTTGACAGTGGACGACATGGTAGCCGACTCCATATCCTCCACAACAGCCAGCGCGGCCCGAGCAAGGGCCATGCCGCGGAGGTGGTGCATGGGGTCCTGCTGCCTCACCGCCACCTGCCACGGCAACAGGGCGGACACGGCGGAGCCGAACGCGGCGGCGCTGCCAGCAGCTGCTGTGGCCTGAAGTGGAGGAGGAGGGCGGCGCTGGCCCCCAACAGCAAGGGCCGCCATGGTGCCTGCAAGGGCGCCACCAGCGCCAGCACGGACGATTGGCCCGTGCGCGCCGTAGTTATGGCTGACACTGTTGCTAGTGGAGGAGTGCGTGGTGTTGGTGAGCGCGGAGGCCGACGACGGCAGGCCACGCGACACGGCATGCAGCGCCGGCGCAGCGGCGGTCGTGTCGAAGAGGGTCCTCGGCAGCGGCAGCGGCGCCTGCGTTTGCTGCGGCCCGCCACCGGGTGCTGGTTGCAGCAGAGGCTGTGGCGGTGGCACGGGAAGCATCATGCTGGCATCGCTGGCGGCAGCTGCGGCTGTCACGAAGGCGGCTGCGGTGGAGCCCTCCGCCCTTGCTCCACTTGTAGGCGCCGCCGGCAGCAGCAGGGGGCCTGCTGCTGCTGCCCGCGGCGGCTGTGCTAGGAATACCTCTGCTGCGCTGCCTCCCGCGCGCGCGCTCGGGGCAAGCGTACCACCCGCCCCGCCGGGCCCGCCGGCCGCGCTGCCGCCTGAGCCCATGGCGAGAAGTCCCAAGGAGTTGGACGCCGGCGTCGCCACCGCGGCTGCGGTCAAGTACCTGGAACTTGCAGGGTAGCTGGTTGCAAGCACGCTGGAGGATGGCGTGGGGCCGGCGCCGCTGGACGTTGCCGCCCCGGCCGCCACCGCCGCCGCCAGCGACTGTCCGCCGGCGCCGCCCGGACACGGACCTGCCGGCGATGCCGTGAGGAAGGGCGACACGGGCCTGCCACTGCTGCCTGCGGCTGCAGCGACGTATCCGGCGCCAGCGCCACTGGCGCCCGAATTGGCTGTGACCAGATCAAGGGCAGTGACGCATCGCAAAGCCGGATTCGGCCCAGATCCCGTGCATTCCGCGTGGGATGCGGCAGCCGTCGTCTCGGCGGGCGTGTGAGGCGCGGAGGTCGAGTTGCTGTTCCCGCTGGTGGGGGGCAGGTGCAGCTGTGATTGCGGCTGGCCCTGCCGGAGCTGCTGCTGCAGATGCACCGGCAGCTCGAGCTGATTGGCGCGAGCTAGGTCGCGCACCATGGCCTGTCCAGCACGGGGATGGGTGATGGGTGGAGCCAGTGAAATACGGTGTACGTGGACGTGAACTCGGTCAGACAACAAGTGGCACGAGGCGCCCGGACCCAAGCTCCCCTTTTGCTGCCCCCGCTCCACGGTTCACGCACCCACGCACCTGCAGCTGCATGACCAGCTCGTCGAAGGAGGGTCGCTGGGTGTGGTCGCGGGCCAGGCAGCTCTCCAGAAGGTGCGCCAGCGGCGGGTAGGTGCTGGGTGGCACCGTCAAGCGCAGATCTCCCTGTGCGCGGTGGTGCATGTTGGGGTAGCGGCGGCGCACGTGTTGCATCAAGACACGTCGTGACGCGAAACCCCCATACGCCATGATGCAGTACGAATACTTCGTTCGGCGGTGCAACAGCAGTTTCCAGGGACAGATGTACGCAGGCGGTGGGACCCCATGGCTGCGCATGATGTCAGCCATCCTTCCATGCTGTGCGCATGCACGTGTACATGTCACTAACTACTGTACCTAGCACCACCGTAGAATACCTACACAGACACGCGACACCGTACACACGCGCGCACCTGCAGCACGCCCAGCATGACTTGCACATTCCGTAGGCCAGGCCACGGCGCCGCCTCGCCCGTGACCAGCTGCCACACCACCACGCCGTAGCTCCACACGTCGCTGGACTTGTAGCTGCTGCCGCCCACCGTCTCGGGGGCCATGTATGCCACCTGTGTGTGTGTGTGTGTGTGTGTGTGTGTGTGTGTGTGTGTGTGTGTGTGTGTGTGTGTGTGTGTGTGTGTGTGTGTGTGTGGAAATGTACAGAAGGTGAGGACCAAAATCGTTGTGACGGAGGGAGGAAGTGATTGAGTGCTCGAGCAAATACGAGCGCGGGCACACTTGCAGATAGAGATTGACACAGCAACGGTATGCAACCTGCTTCGAAACATCTATGCAACGCACCGTCCCGTAGGGCTCAGAGTTGTGCACCACGTCCAGGTCCTTGCCAATGATTCTGCACAAGTAAGTACAGCAGGCAAGGCAACGCCGCTTCACTGCAACGCCCCGGTGTATGAGATGGCTGTTGTAGTGCCAAGTCTGGGGCTTACAACGTAGGACGTCTGAGTCCGTGGCACTTCTGGTACGTGCCGGCAGAGTCTCTGTCTGTCTGTCCGACTCTGGGGCGTTACAGCTGGCGTAACCGCCCGGGGCACAGCTCTGGCGCTGTGTGCAGCAATCTGTGCTGTTAGTGAGGGTTCTGACTGTGTCCTCAACATCGGGTTTCTATATCTGTATACGAGTCTTCCGACAAGCTGGCACCTGCGCTGGCGTCGGGCATGGTAGGGTCGGGTGAAGCCTCCGGCGGCTACACCGACTACTTACACGGCCTTGCCTTCCAAACCCGGTAGTTCTCACTACCTCCATACACACGGTGTTCCAGCACCACAATTGGTATCGAGACCAGGTTGAGTACCTGGGCCACATCGTGTCTGCTGATGGTGTGCGGATGGACCCGAAGAAGTCCTCGGCGGTACGGAACTGGCCGGCGCCCAGGAACCTGCTGGAGCTTCGCAAGTTTTTGGGGCTGACCAACTACTTCCGTAAGTTCATTGAGCGTTACTCAATTCTGGCTGCGCCGCTCACGGCACTGTTGAAGAAGGGCGCGTTTACGTCGGCTTCTGCTTGGACAGCCTCCTGTCAAGCCGCGTTTGACGCTATCAAGCAGGCTGTTGCTTCTGATATCTTGCTTGCTTACCCTGATTACTCCCAGCCATTCCGCGTAGAGGTTGTGACTGACGCCTCGCTGCTTGGGTCCGGCGCTGTTCTGCTGCAAAACGGCCGCCCTATTGCCTTTTCGAGCAAGAAGTTCACAGGTCCGGAGACTCGCTACACCACGGGTGAGCAGGAGTTTCTGGCGGTTCTTCATGCGCTCAAGGAGTGGCGCTGTTACCTGGAGGGCCAACCGTTTACGGTAAAAACTGACCACAAGCCCTTAACATTTCTGGATGGTGTACCGACACTGAACCGTCGACAAGCCCGCTGGATGGAGTATCTTGCGCGCTTTAACTACACCTGGGAGTACCTGAAGGGGACCTTGAACGTTGCTGACGCCCTGAGTCGCCACCCCCTTCTGCAGGGTATCTGGTTACACATGGTCACGCGTGGACAAGCGCGAAAGGCTTCTGGGCTGGGCACGGCGCCCTCTGCCGCGGCTAAGCCCGCGCAGACGCAAGCGCCTGCTCCGAAGACCGCCAAGCCTACACCGTCGCCTGCTGTACCGGCTCCGGCTGCGCCTGACAAGAAGCCGGCCGCTGGGACTAAGCGTGCTACCGCTACTGCTCCCGCGCCTGCTCCTCCTGTCAAGACGCGTCGCCTGGTGAGTCCACCGGCCTGGGCTGCTGCACCCCCGGTAGCGACTGGTGACCCCGTGACCGCCCCGGCTGATTCCCCTGAGGTGTCTGTATCTTTCGGGGACCGGATTCGCGCTGCCTATGCCTCTGATCCGTGGTTCTCTAGCGAGACCAACACACGCGACCTGGCGTGTGACGGTGGGCTGTGGTATCGCCTTGTCCTTGGAGGAGGGCCTTACAAGCAGGAGAGAGCCAAGAGAACACAAGCCCCCAGCGAGGCCAGCGCAGCGAAACCCACGCCAACGACCCCGCCGCAGCGCGGGCAGAAAACCCACGCAAACCCGACGAAAAAAACCAGAAAAGCGCAGCGCGCACACCACCACAGAGAACACCCATAAGCGCCCAATGGCGCCCAAACAACAGCCCTGACAAGCGAAAGAAGACGCCCCGCAGGAGCGCCAAGGAAAAAACTCGGAAAGGCCAAAGCCACGCACACACCTGCGGACAGGGGACAGAGGGGAAGCAGCGGCCGAGCGGGGCAAGAACCAAGAACAGCCAGGCGCAAGCACGACAAGCAGACGACCCACAGGCGGGCCGAGAAACAAGGCAGGAGTGGAGACAAGCAGCAAAGAGGAGCGCACCGGGCCAGAGGCGGGCGGGCAGGGAGGCACGGGGCTTGAGCGAGACGGCCACAAGACTGGCCGAGAAGGCTCTCGCTGTGTAGGCAGAATGCTGGAACAGCGAGTAACGAAACCGATAACCAGCGACAGCTGGTACGACTTCCATCTGGAAGCTCGCTTAGAGGCTCCATTCCCTCCGTTACGGCTTCGCCTTCACTACAGTCCTCCGCCTCTAACCCCACTTCCAGACTGCAGTCTCCCCAGCTGCCGCTGATGGCTGACCAAATGCCGCTGGGCTGGGAAGGGACCAGGAACCGACCAGCTAGGAGGAGGGCCTTACAAGCAGAACCCGAAGAGATACCACGGCTGGACGAGGCCCGCCCGGTGCTGGCCACCGCTGGACCCCCCCCCCCAACCCGACTGACCGAGAGTCGCGCACGCGATCGAGGCTCGAAGGTTTACAGAACCAGGGGTGCGCGCAGAGGCGCCACTGCTCCGCAACGCCGCCGCAGCGGAAGTAACTTGCACCGAAACCGACAACAGCCAATTACCGAGCCGACCCGCACGCGAGATGTGCAGCGAAAGACCGAGGGCGGCGAGAACCGAGGGCACGCGGGCCATAGCGAACTCCGACCGCGACCACTACTTCTTGTCCTTGCCGCTGTCCTTATAGTTGTCGCGCTTGTAGCTGCTGTAGCGGTCGTCCTTGTAGCGGTCCGAGCGGGAGCGCTCGCGCTCGCGGGCGGCAGCCGAGGACCACTCGTCGCGCTTGGCCTTGACCTCGTCCGCGGCGAAGCGCGACCAGTCGAAGGGCGCCTCCTTGGTGGCCTCGTAGCTCTTGGGCAGCGCGCGCAGGCCGATCTCGGTGGCGGTCGACATGCCATGGCGGGGCTCCGCGCCGAGCTTCTCCATCGCGTACTCCAGCACCTGAAAGAAGTCTTCCAGAGTGGACAGGTTCTTGCGTAGGGAGGGGAGGTCGCCAGCGTCAAGGAGCAGCCGCGAGTAATGCACAATGCGCTTGGTCGCCGAGTAGGTGGCCAGGTGGAGCCCCTTAGAGTCCGAAGGGCGCGAAGGCGCCTCGATGAGAGTCTCCGCGCGCCGACGAGCGCGGTCCACCACGTCGCGCGAAGCGGCCGATGAGGGCTGCTTGGGCGCGTCGTCCTCGCCACCGCCCGCGCCACCGCCGGCAGCGGGCTCCTCACCTACGTCCGTCTCGAAGTGCTGCAGCAGCTGGTCGACTGAGACCTCGATGCCGGAGACCTTCGCATGGATGGTGTCCAGCAGGGGCTTGAGCGCGGCCGCCAGCTTGTTGAACTTGGTCTGGCTCACTAGCACTGGTTTGATCGCGCTCTGGAGCGCGGCCATCGCCGGGCTGGGCGAGGCACCCGCCGCGCGCGCGGCCGGGGCATCATCGGCGAGTTTCTCCTCCGCCCCGGTCGCCTCCTCCAGGTCCGCCGTGTAGTTGTCGTCCTCAGCCGCCAGAGCAGCGCCGCGGCCGCGGCCTGTGCCGCGGCCGCCGCGACCGCGGCCTCGGCCGCGATCACTAGCGGTACTCATCTCCAGCACGGGGCTTGAGCGAGACGGCCACAAGACTGGCCGAGAAGGCTCTCGCTGTGTAGGCAGAATGCTGGAACAGCGAGTAACGAAACCGATAACCAGCGACAGCTGGTACGACTTCCATCTGGAAGCTCGCTTAGAGGCTCCATTCCCTCCGTTACGGCTTCGCCTTCACTACAGTCCTCCGCCTCTAACCCCACGTGGTATCGCCTTGTCAATGGCGCGCGTGTGATAGTTGTCCCTGCTGATGATAACTTGCGCCGTGACATCATTTCTGCGTGCCACTCTGGCCCTCTGTCTGGGCATGTCGGCACTAAGCGTACTCTAGACATTGTGTCGCGCTCGTTCTGGTGGCGTGGCCTGTCTGTTGCGGTTGACTCCTTTGTCCGCGCCTGTGACCTATGTCTGCGCAGCAAGTCTGTCTCCGGTAAGACCGCTGGTACGCTGCACTCTCTGCCCATTCCTGATGCGCCTTGGGAGTCTGTTTCCCTTGATTTCGTTTGTGCGCTCCCCAAAACTGAAGGGGGATACGACACATGCTGTGTTATGGTTGACCGGCTAACGAAAATGGTGCATCTTGTCCCTACGCGAGGCACACCTGATTCCCCTACGACAGCTCGCCTCTTCTTCGACAACGTCGTGCGTCTACACGGTGTGCCCAAGTCTCTGGTGTCCGACCGTGGTCCGCAGTTTACAAGTAAGTTTTGGGGATCTCTGTGCACGCTTGTGGGCATGCGGAGCAACCTGTCTACCGCATACCATCCCCAGACTGATGGGCAAACTGAGCGCATCAACCGGGTGTTGGGAGATATGCTGCGCAACTTTACTGTGGGCAGCCCTAACACTTGGGACTTGTACCTGACTGCTGCGGAGTTTGCGATCAACAATGCTGTGAACCGCTCCACTGGCTTTTCCCCGTTCTTCCTGAACTACGGATACCACCCGGCAACCCCGGTGTGGCGTGAGCTTGACGTGTCCGCCCCTGCTGCCCGCGAGTTTGCTAAATCTTACGTGCAGAGGATGGCTGAGGCGCGCGCCTGTCTGGAGGCGGCTCAGAGCCGTGCTGCGAATTACTACGATCGCAACAAGAAAGACGTCACGTACCGGCCTGGCGACTTGGTCCTGCTCAACACCAAGAACCTGCGCGCTCGGGCTAAGGGACCGCGCAAGTTGCTACCGCGCTGGATTGGGCCTTTTACTGTGGTACGTCCGGTTAGTAGTGGGGCTGCTGTTCAGCTTGCTCTACCGGCGTCGCTGAAGAACATCCATCACACGTTCCACGTGTCCATGGTGCGCAAGTACACGGGCACGGCTAGTGGGCGTGCTGGGCCTGAGTCTGATGATGGGCCTGGACCTGTTGCATGGATTGACGACCAACCCCTATGGACAGTAGGGCGCATCCTGGACTTCCGCCGTCGCGCTGTGGCGATAGGTAACAATCGTCGGCGATTGGTTAAGGAGTACTTGGTCAAATGGAAGGGCTACTCCTCTAAGCATAACAGCTGGGAGCCTGAGTCTAACTTTACCCCTGATATGGCTGCTGACCTGCAGAGCGCTCGCGAGCGGGCGACTCGCACCATCGAGGATTGACCGAGGACGCTCAATCCTGAAGGGGGATAGTTGTAGTGCCAAGTCTGGGGCTTACAACGTAGGACGTCTGAGTCCGTGGCACTTCTGGTACGTGCCGGCAGAGTCTCTGTCTGTCTGTCCGACTCTGGGGCGTTACAGCTGGCGTAACCGCCCGGGGCACAGCTCTGGCGCTGTGTGCAGCAATCTGTGCTGTTAGTGAGGGTTCTGACTGTGTCCTCAACATCGGGTTTCTATATCTGTATACGAGTCTTCCGACAAGCTGGCACCTGCGCTGGCGTCGGGCATGGTAGGGTCGGGTGAAGCCTCCGGCGGCTACACCGACTACTTACACGGCCTTGCCTTCCAAACCCGGTAGTTCTCACTACCTCCATACACACGGTGTTCCAGCACCACAGCTGTGTGGCGGTGTGCAATCAAGGGCTCACTCCAATGCCCTAAGCAAGGTCACATCACCGGGGCCTCGCACCTGGATAGACCAAAGTCGGAGATCTTGGCAATGAAGCCTCTGGGGTCAGACGCGTCGCTCATCAGCAGTACGTTACTTGGCTGTGGCAGGATACAGTGCAATTGCGGCGGGGATGGGTCAGCCTGGTTCAGAGCAACACGGCCCAGCAGCCAAACCGAAACTCGCAAGTCCATGGAGCACTTGAGCACACTGCACAGCAGCAGCTTGGTTCTTGTGCTCACCTTGAGGTCACCGTGCAAGACCTGCAGGCACGCAACACACGCACACAGGCACATGCAGACACACGCAAATGTGGTTCACGTGAGGAGATCCTTTCCACAACCGCAATGCTTCCACACGCACACGTGGTGGCTAACGCGACCACCCATGTACAACCATCCAGTAAGCAAACAGCGGCGGGCCTTACGTTGTGGCGATGCAGGAAGGCCATGCCTCGCGCCATATCGAGCGCCGTGAGCAGCAGCCAGGGCCAGTGCGGCGTGCCGTCCGCCTGATGCACGAACACGTGCTCCCGTATGGCGCCCAGCAGCGAGCCACGGTCCGCATCCTCCATCACAATGCGAGTGAGGTAGTCACCGGGCCGGGCGTTCAAGCGGTGCATAATTTGTGTCAACGTGCGCCAGCCCCGCTCTAGAGCTTTCTGAGCCCCCGGCGTGTCGGAGGCGGCGGCCGATGCCGCAGCCGCGACCGCGGCGGCCGCCGCGGCGGCGGATGCGGCGGTGGCAGCAGCTGCTGCTGCCGCGGAGGCCCTGCCGATGGTGTTGCTGGTTTCCGCGGCGGAGCCAGCGGCAGGGGAGCTGCCGTCACCCGTGTGGTGCGACAACGCAGTTCCGGCGGGGCCTGCGCCTGCGCTGCTAGCATATCCGTGGGTAGACAATGTAGTGCCAATACGGAAGACCCCGGCAATAGTGGCGGCCGTGCCCGCCGTTGGGACCGCATTGGTGCTGATGCCGCATCCAAGCATTCCAGTTGAGCCCGTGGGTGAGCCGCTGCCGACAGCCGTGGCAGGGATGGTCGCACCTGATGCGAAGTCAGATCCACCCATGCTGCCAGGAGCATTGGCCAGAGGCTCGGGCTCTCCGGTCATTGTGCCCGTCAACGGCCCTGCTGGCGGCGTGGCAACAGCAGTTGACGCACGGCAGCCGTTGACGACTGCAAACTGCTGCATGGTTGGCATGTTGTTCATGCTGTTGAGGCGCTTGCTGCTGCTGTTGGTGGTGCGCGTAAGCACGGTGCTTGCAGTGCGACTGTGTGTGCGTGTCTGTGGGCGGCTGCTAACAACCGCCTCCTGCACGTGTCGGTGGCTTCCGTGCGACTGCGTGCCCTCGCCACCGCTACCTGGGGCGCTGTTCGGTGACGGTGACGGAAGGAAAAGCCCCCGGCGGTGGCCGCCACTTGCAATGCTGCCCGCCGCGCTTAGGCCCGCGGAACGCGTGACGCCGCCTGCGTCACCAGCTGCAGAGTCTAGCGCCCCTGTCAGCATCCCGCGTACGGCACTGCTCGCGTTATCGTTAGCATCCGCATGGCGGTGTGCTGCTGTCGAGTGCGGGCGCGTGCGGTGCGCGCCATCCCTGCCTTCTGCAGCGACGACAGCAAGGGCGCAAGGAGGCGACACGCCGGCCCCACTAGTCCGATCCATACCCAGCAGAGAGGTGCCCTCGCTGCCCGGCAACCCCAGCAGCAGCCGGCGGCGCTCTTCGCCGTGCGTGCCGCCGATGGTGCGCGGTGTGGTTGCTGCAGGTCCTGATGGCGTGCCGTCCGCCGCACCACCGTGGAATGGATAGGCGCCAGCAAGGTCTGTGTGTATGTCCAGAGCCTGTGTGTCTTCCGGAATGGACGGCTGCGTGGTTGGCGTCGTCGCCATCTGCAGCCGGCTACCGGCACGCATTAACTGCGGATGGCGGCCGCGGCCGCTGCCGTTGCTGCTAACCGCAGCAAACAGGGCACCCATGCTGATCCCGCCGGTTCCCCCGCCATGACCAGCAGCAAAGGTGTGGCCCCCGCCCGCACCCCCAGCCCCGCCGCCCCCTGCTGCGGCGGCGATTGTCACAGGCGGTGTCGAAGGGGCGCCTGCGGCGCAGAACACTGCAGCGCCGAGCGTCACGGCGGCAGCAGATTGCGGGGACCCGGAGACATGCACGGCGCCTCCCGCCGTCCCGGCGTGGGCGCCGTGGGCACCGTAGCTGTTTGCTCGCATCCCAGCGCCGAGCCCCATGCCAGCAGCAACGCCTACCCCAGCAGCAGGACCATGGCCGCTGGGCTGCGGTTGGGCGTGATGCTGGTGGTGGCTGTGGCCGTCGTCGTTGGGAGCGGTGGTCTGTATTTGTAACTGTGCTGGGTGACAGAACCTGGGGGTGACCAGCATCTGGGGGTGACCAGCACCTGCATGGATGGGGGTGACCAGCACCTGCATGGATGGGGGTGACAGCACCTGCATGGATGGGGGTGACCAGAACCTGGGGGTGACAGCACCTGCATGGATGGGGGTGACAGCACCTGCATGGATGGGGGTGACAGGGGGCTGTGTGCACCGTTGGCGGCCAGTGCACCGTGCGTGCTGCGGCTGTAACCGTGGCCCCCTTGCCCCTGCCCGTGCCGGTGGTGGTAGCTCCCGTTACTTGCCAGCGCGGCGGCCGCAGCGGCGGCGTGGTTGCTTGCATTGGGGCTGGGGCCAAACCAGTGGGAGCTTAGTGAGTCACGACTGTAAAACCAAGCAGTGCTGCTTGTCGCGCCCAGGCCGGCGCCGGCGTAGCCGATACCGCTGGCACCCGCCTCCGCCTCCGCAGCTGCGGCTGCGGCGGTTGCCGCCGCACCGGCATCGCAGGCTGCCGCCTGCTGCAAGATGCTGTCAGCAACGTCACTGGCTGCCAAGGTGTGGGTCTGCGTCGCTAGCTGCTCCTGCTCGGGGCGGGCCATGCGAACCGACCAAGAGCCGTCGTAGTTGGTCCGATGGCTCGGCGAGGGTGAATATCCATCGGGTCGGGCGCCGGCGACCACGGGACTAGCATGGTTGCTTGGGCCGCTGCCAGCCCTGCCGCCTTCCCGCCCCGTAGCGCTTGGCAAGAAGAGAGCGGCTGTTGCCTCCAATGCAGCCCCGGACCCGATTCGGCTTCCGCCGTTGCCTGGTGGCGCTGGTGCGGCGGTACCTGGACCCGGTGCCGCGTACGTGTGAGATGCGTGCGGGGCGTGTGCTTGCCCGGCAGCATGAGGGGGCCCTGTCGCACCCATGGCCTCGACTGCCCCGCCGGCGCAGACCACCACAAGACCGTGAGCCAGCTGTGATTGCTGCGCGTGTCGCTGCTGCTGCTGCTGCTGCTGCTGGTGCAGCTGGTCGCGGCCATTGCTGGGCCCGTGTCCGTGTGCGTGTCCACTTTCATGCCCGTGGCTTAGAAGACCGTGCGCGAGCAGCCCCAGCCTGCGCGCATGCTGACCGCCGTGGACACCCGGCCCGTGGTCCTGGCCAAAGGCCTCTGCGCCCCCGTGCGGGCGAGATCCTGATTGGAGAGTGCCAGCAGGCAGCAGCGGCTCTGCCGCCTCCGCGCCGGCAGCAGCGGTGCCGGCGGTGCGGTGCTGCGTGAAGGAGTGCGAGAGGGTGTGCCCCAGCCGCGCCAGGGCGCTACAGTGCGGCGAAGTGGGGCGTTGCGACCTGACACTGCCAACGCCACCCCCGCCACCACTGCCGCTGCCGACGGCAGCGGCAGCAGTCGAGTCCACAGATGCGATGGCGGCAGCGTCCGCGCCCGACGTGACGTTTCGAACTAGCTCCTGCACGTGCATGTGAAATCCACTGTGGCTCTGCGCCGCTGCTGTGTCGCCACTGTCTGGCTGGCATGTTGCCGCCAGCGCGCCCGCCGCCGTGCCGCTGCCGCCCGCGAGTATGCCGCCACCGCTGCCAATGGTCGGCAGCACGCCGCCGCCGGCAGCAGGGCCGCTGCCGCCGCCGCCACGGCGCTTGTTGTTGCCGCCGCCGCCGCCCTTGCCCATCAGGCGGATCTTGATGCTCCCACCGCCACCGCTGAGGGCGCGCGCCGCCTTCTTGGCTTTGCGTGCCTCGCGCGCGGCCATGGCCTCTAGCGCGTCTGGCAGGTCCAGGAAGTTGTCGCTGGTCACGCGGGTGATGTGCCTGCAGCGGATAAATCATTTACAGCGATCGCTTGACGCCGACTTGATCACAACTACTGTATCACAGCTGTCGCAACCAGCTGGACGCAACCAACCCAAACGCAACGTGTCCCATGCCAGAAACACAGCGCGTCCCATGCCAGAAACACAGCGCTTCCCATGCCAGATCCATGCCAGATCCATGCCAGATGCATGCCAGATCCATGCGGGGGCTCACCAGCTGATGGTGGTCACGATGTTGGGGTGCTGCAGGGCCCGGCTGAGCAGGCCCTCGGTGGCGGGCGCCGCCATGGCGTCCCGGCCCTTGGCCACCAGGTACTTCACCGCCACATGGCCGCCGCCGCCGGGCTCGAGGCGGCCGCGGTACACCAGCCCCACAGAGCCGTAGCCCACCAGCACCAGGTCCCGGACCTGCGGGAGGCAGGCCCCACGGCGCGTTGCTTGTTGAAGAGTGCAATAGCTGTCTTTGGTGATGACGCTGCGAAGTTGCACTTGCGTGTGCGACCCGCGGCCGCTGACGCATGGACGGCAATACTGCACGTGTTTTATTCGTATGGGTGCATACTGCACGCGCACGCACGTACCTGGCCTACAGCCCGCACAACGTCAAGGCGACCCGCCCGCCGCGTGAGGTCGCGCACCGCCTCCGTCGTGAGGGCGCCGGTGACGGGCTCTGCCATACCCGCCAGCTGCGTGAACGAGCGCAGGCCTGTGTGCAGGCGTGGGGATGTTGTGGTCACGCAGCTAGCAGTACACATGCATACCCCGACACACCACTAGCACCCCCCCAAGCCTGCTTAACCTCCTGTGCTCTCTGTTTGGACACGCATGCCACGCGATGCTGCTGTCCGCTGCACCATCCATTCGTACCTGTGGTCAGCAGGTTAGCCAGCATGCCCCAGCGAGACGGCCGCGAGGTGGTTGTGACGGCACTTGTGTGAGAGGCAACAGAAGAGGCACGGCTCAGGCCTGGCACGTGCGCGGAGCCCGCGCCACCCGTGTGGTTTTGGCCTGCTACACCGCCGCCGCCAGTTGTGGCGCCGCCACTGCCGCCGCCAGTCGGCAGCAGCGCGTCGCTTCCCCCGTTGGCCCCGGTTGCAGCCGCCGCGGCGTTGACATGCATGACACGCGGCCGCATGCCAGCAGCAGAGACCACCGCAGACGTGAGGCCCCACTTACGGCCCGCGCCCGAGAAAGGACTGGCCCGCGTCGCAGAGGTGGCCCCACCGCCACTCCTTTCACGGTTGGGTTGCAGGTCAACCTCGGCAGCCACCACTGCCGCCGCCCTGCCGACAGTCGGCGAGGACGGCAGCGGGCCAAGCTGGCCGCAGACGCTTGGCGCAGCAGTGTTGCTGCCGCCATGGCCACCCACGGCCGCAACAGCCGTGAAGTGGTTGGAGCGGCGAGAAGGCATGGAGGCTGTGGGGCCCGGGGACGGCCTGCCCATGTTGTAAGCTGAAATGGCCTGGCTCCGGGGCGCCTGCAGCTCGGCTGTAGATCCCGCAGCCAGAGGACGGCTGCTGCTGGCTACACCCGGGGATCCTGGCCGCTTGACACCACCGTTGTCGCCACGGCACAGTGCCCCCAGCCACCGGGCGAGGCAGCCGCCGCGGCTGTTGCCGGCTGTACGGCGGCCGTGACGACGGCGGCGCGAATCACCGAGGGCGGCGGTGCTGCCTGCTCCGTCTACCCCGGCGGCCTGCTCAAGCCCATCCGTCCCAGCAGACCCGCCGTGCGTCGGCGCTTCGTCCGTGGCTTCCTCTAGAGTGCTGGGTATGCTGGTAAACCGCACGTGTGGAATGCCACCGCCGTCACCGCCTGCCATGCCCATCCAGTATGGCAAAACAGCAGCACCGCCACGCCCGCTGCCGTCACCACTTCCTGCTGGTGTTCGCCTGCTGCGCGCTGCTGCATTGTCAGGTGCACGCGTTGGCGCCCCCGCGGCGCCGCTGCCGTGCATGCCGCGGGCAGCCCCACCCAGAGGCGGCGGCGGCGACTGACCCATACTAACAGCAGCGGCAGCGGGCAGGCCGCCGCCGCCTGCTAAGCCCTCGCGCAGCTGCCTCGCACCTGACCTGTCCTGGTAGCTGGGATCCAAGCTACTCGCAGTAGTGCAGGCATCGAGCAGGAACAGGGGCTGCGTGTCGATCAGAGTTAAGCCGTCCGTGCCCGCCAGTGAAGTGCCGCCGCCTGCGGCGCCGCCGCTTGCCGCACCAAGCGGCAGGAACGCCGCTTGCTCCAAATCCACGCCCTCTGTAAACTGCATCTCAGCCCCATTACAGCATCTTGGCGTCCAGGAGTTGCCTGTGGGGTGCGGCAACAAGAACATGTGCCGGTGTGTAGATTGGGCCCGACGTCAGGTGATCGTCGGCGGAAGCCCGCCAGCAGCTGGGCAAGAGGACGAGTGAACTGCACGCGTGCTCATGGTCGAAAAGCGCAGCAAACGCATCGTTTGGTCGTGTCAATGAACATTACTGTAGGCGTGAGCAAGTCTTCCGCAGATGCCTAAGGACACCCGCTGAACCTGCCGGGCCGATTGCCCGCGGGGACACCTTGAGGCAAGCCTTGAGGGACACCCCACGGGAACGCACAGCTCCCAACGCATCCACACACGCCATAACCCGTCGCGCTTGTCGCTCTCCTTGCCGTTAACAATCCATCCAAATGCACAGTTCTCCAACAGCAATAATCGGTTGCCGTGCGTATGCTATCGCAGTCGACTTTTGCGCCGAGCCCGCCAGGAAAAGAGTTAGGCATGCTTCTGCTCCTGCGATCCTTAGTCCACTCAAAATTGTACACAACCCAAGCCTGCCCCGCACCCCGCAGGACTAGGCCCGGCCCAGACGGGCGCTGCCTATAAACCTCTGACACACGCAGGACGCCGCCCCGCCTGCTTACGAATTACTCACTGCAGTCTTGTGTCACCGGTGTCTGTCATCTTAGCGCCAAACTAGGGCGTTACGGGAGCATTCGACATTTCCAAACTAGTTTGTGCAACATTCTCTTGAGTCTTTCAGCGCTTGGTCGTTTCTTGGAGTACACTTCATGTTTGTATTTGTTAGAGTACTTGGTGATGTCAGTTGCTATTTTGTATCTCATGTGCCTGCGCGTAGCGACGCGCACATGCCTGTCATGCGCCCCCTTTGTTCGTTCAATTTGACGATTTGAATAACGCGACACCGCTGTATAATCATATGGTAGAGACGACTATTGCAGTAATGGCCTGCTGCTATTATAATACGCCGTCACGACGCGCTCCGATGTGTCAGTGCGGCGCTTACAACAAGGTTGACTGCAAGGCTGAACGTATGGAAGTCAAAGTCATTTCATGTGGCGTCAGGCTCGCTTGCACACGCACACAACGGCGAACCTTGATTCAGCAACGTGTTCCAGCAGGTTCCAGGGACGATTGACTCTAAATATGACCCGAATTTCGCAATCATTGCAACTGTCCACAGCGTTGGCACGGCAGTGCTTGCGTGTGGCCGGTTCCCCTCCCCGCCCCCAGCCGGACGTCACGGCATGACGACTCACGGCGTGACGCTGAACTTGTGACGATCGCCGTTTTAATTCGGGGGACCTATAGGCATTTGTTAACTCATAATCGTTTTAAATCGCTCCGGATCTATAGCGAGCTGGGTGCGGGCGACCATCGCGCTCGAGCTGCAACTCGCCCGGGCACCTGCAAAGCTCGGCGAGCACCATCGTTAAATACTTCGTACCATTCTATCTCTGCACCTAAACGCGTGCAGCTGAGTCCGCGCGCGGCCCCTCGCTGCCGATGCCGGGGGCGCCCCCCGCGCCTGTCCCCGCCTCCCCTCCACGGATTCCGGCGCGCCCGGGGGTTGGTAATGGGTGCCGGGCCTCCGATCTCTTGCATTCGTGTCAATCGGCAGCGCCCCCCACGGGTTGCAGCCGTGCTTAGCCGCAGCAAGTGACTGCAGCAGGGGTGCCCTGTGCAAGGGCAGGGCCAGGCTAGGGCAGAGCAGGCCAGCCCTGAGCATTCCAGATGCAACTGGCAAATGTACGCCGTGCTGCCACACGCATTAGCACCCATTACCAACCCCCGGGCGCGCCGGAATCCGTGGAGGGGAGGCGGGGACAGGCGCGGGGGGCGCCCCCGGCATCAGCAGCGAGGGGCCGCGCGCGGACTCAGCTGCACACGTTTAGGTGCAGAGATAGAATGGTACGAAGTATTTAACGATGGTGCTCGCCGAGCTTTGCAGGTGCCCGGGCGAGTTGCAGCTCGAGCGCGATGGTCGCCCGCACCCAGCTCGCTATAGATCCGGAGCGATTTAAAACGATTATGAGTTAACAAATGCCTATAGGTCCCCCGAATTAAAACGGCGATCGTCACAAGTTCAGCGTCACGCCGTGAGTCGTCATGCCGTAACGTCCGGCTAAACTCCCCGCCCCTCCCCGCCCACCACCCATCCCTAAACTCTCGCTGCGTTGGTTACTCTCTCCGGACTGGACCAGCCATGCATACTTCAATCAAATCGCGTATGCCATGCCACGAACTCTCCATGACGATTCGAAGAGGGGCGAAGCGCGGGTGATCACGTGGGTACCGATGAGCGATGATCGTCACAAACAAACAGACCTTGCCAACAACATCATTGTTTAGCCTATCCATAATCAAGGTAATGATAGAAAGAATAGCACCAAAGAACCAAGTGTTTGCGCGAATTTGTCGCGCTCTTTCGTGGCTATGCTGAACGTTTAAACCAAGCAGAGATCAAAGTATTGTCGCGCATTACAGCGGTACAGCATGGCCGCGACGAGTGTTGTGCCCCTCCTGCCCCTCGAGACCAAACACCCGAGTAGCACGGTCCTGGTGACCGGTTGCACCGGATACATCGCCGGGCCGACGATCGAGCGGCTGCTGAGGGCTGGCCACACGGTGCACGCCACGTGCCGGTGAGGGGCAGATGCGGGGGCAGGAGGTAGGCGTACGGCAGGAAAGGCTTCGGACGTATTGCAGGATGTGGATGCTGGCGTCTAGCAACCTCCGCCATAGGTGCAAGGGTAAGGGCCGGGGCTAGGCCCCTTGCTTGGGTGCGGCCGTGCGGGGTCAGCTGCCGGCAAGGACCGCAGCAGCCCGCCGCCCACCGCTCCCGTATCTCGTACCTGATCTGCCGTGTGCCTTCACCGGCGACGTAGGGATCCAGGGAACACAGAACTGCTTGCACGCCTGGTGGCACTGCCAGGCGCAGACAAGCGGCTCAAGTAAGTGGGGCCGACGGGCTGAGCCTTGGCCTGGTGGGAGGGCTCCCGGACACACAGCTTGCGCCAGTGTGTGGCCTAGGGGTTGGGAACCACAGTTCTTCTGGAGTGCTGCCATGACTCGTGCAGGCGAACAGATGCGGGGTAGTCGTGTCTAGGTCCAAAGGAACTTAGGCTGGGGCCACCCGGCCAAAACAAACTGGGACGGCTTAATGCCAACGGGAGCGCCGCCCTTTTAATGTCCTGCGGATCAGGTTCTACAAGGCAGACCTAACGCATGTCGGCAGCTTTGATGAAGCAGTGAAGGGATGCGACTACGTCATCCACATGGCAGCCCCCGTGACGCTGGGCAAGGTGCCGCCGTGGCGCGGGTAGAAACGCTGCCGCGCATGCCGCAACGTGCTGTGCCTCGTCTTGTGGTTGTCCAGTCGCGGCGGGTTGGCATGCTCCCCTGTCCTACCTGCCTGACGCCGCACACGTGTGGTGGCGTGTGCGTGCCTTCTCCGCTTCCCGCTCCTGTTGCTGCAGGTGAAGCCAGGCGAGGGCAAGCCCAAACTCATTGACCCCATGCTGGCAGGCGTGGATAACGTGCTGAGTGAGTCCGTAATGTACTGCGTTGGGCGTTTCGGTGCATGAGAATTGTTTGCCACGCTCGCCGTGCCCATCCCAAGCGTTGTGATTACCGGCCCTTCGGCCCTGCGCCCCACCAGGCGCCGTCAACCGCGCGCCGTCCGTTAAGCGTGTGGTCATGACTTCCTCCATCTCCGCCATCTGCACCACCGCCAGTGACAAGCCCAAGCCCGCGGACGGCAGCGTGCTGCTTTACACGGAGCATGACTGGAACACCACTGCCACCGAGGACTTCATTGTGCGTGCGTGGGGAGCGTGCGGTAGGGAGCCGCAGCTCACAGCGGTAATGGCGTGCGATGTTGTTTGGGTACGGCGGCCGCGGCCTAAGGCCGACGTAGCGAATGCGCGGAACCCTTCCCACCTGTCACATTTTGATGGCCACAACTTGGCGTCATCCGTGCACCACCGCCGCCGCACTTCTGCAGCCGTACGCGCGCGGCAAGACTTTGTCGGAGAAGCGCGCCTGGGAGCTTGCGGGCCAGCAGAGCCGCTGGGACCTGATCACGGTGCGTGTGCTGCGTGCGTGTACCTCATGTTGCAGCAGCGTTTGTGCGCTGACGTGGTTGTGTACCGTATGTGACGTACGGAGACTGTGTACAGGCTCCAAGCCACTTCCTGGAGCCGCCACAGCATGCGCGTCACCGCCTGGTCCGCCATTGCGCGTGGCGGCATCCATAAAGCTGCTAGTACCGTAGTGTTATCATAACGTTTGGTCACGTTGCTATCGCTACTGCTGCAGGTGTGCCCATCCATCGTGATGGGCCCAACGGTGCTTGCGTGCGACAGCAGCGAGAGGTGAGTACTGTACTCCCAATCTTGAGCCACCCCCCGGCTGGACGTTTAGTAGGTCTGTGTGGGCCCCAGCTATCTGTGTCACAGGTGTGGCAGTACTAACACGAGCCCCGTAACACGCTGCCTTGTTCCCGCCCCTTTCCCACCTGGTGCAGTGTGGGCGCAGTGCGCGACATCTTGTGGTGGGTCATGGGAGGTCTCGTGTATGGCACGAATGCGGCGCGCAAGGCCGCGCCACACGCAGCGAGTTCGCTGACTCGAGGACTCCACTCTTGGCCGTTCTACGAACAGGCCGGGCTTGATGTGGCCTGCAGCTGGCGACATCGGCCTGGCGCTGGTGGATGTGCGGGACGTGGCAGCCCTGCACTGCCTGGCCATGGTCACACCCGCAGCCAAGGGCAGGTGCGTTGGGATAAGTGCCTTATGCATGCTGCTACCCAGGTATGCCACTGGCCAGCATGACGTATGGTGAAAGAGACACCGTAAGTGGGCCATCGCACACTTGGCTGCCAACTACCGGCACAGACAACCCGCCGTGCCTCTGCGTGGTTGTGACCTACCGTACTCAATCACGCCCGGGCATGCTGCATGCCCGCACGATACCCACATGTGTCGCCGGGATTGTGGGCTGTCCTGCCGCTGCTCCTGTGGTGGTTTTGCTGCTGCAGGTATATCGCGCACGCCAAGTCCACCAACTTCTTCAACGTTACGCACGGCAAGTCGACAGCAGCACACACGTCTGCATGTCGCGCATCTGCCTGATAAGATTAGTCTGACTGCCTGCCCACGTGGTCAGCCATTCTTATACACTGATTGGAGGTGCGCAACCGCACCGACGTGCCGGAATGCGCACCGCAGTGGTTGCGTCGGTGTTTCCCAAGTTTTGGCCCGCACGGAGCCTGGCACCATACTGGTAAGTGAGTGCGTTCACTTGCCATGCCTGTCGGTTGTAAAGTTGTTTGGCCGCCGCTGTACACCTGAAGTACTCGTGTTCATTGGTGTGCGCGCGCACCAGATCTCTGCTCGTTCGCATCTGTGCTATTGGCCCCTCAATCCAAACCCCTTCCGTACTGTAGTAGTCCTGCTGCGGCTGTTGTCGCTGCTAACTCTCTTGCTGGTGCGCCGGTTCCTGCCTGCCGTGCCACGCAGGCTGGTGTGGCTGTTGGGCCCGCTGCTGGGCATCGGGCGTGACATGCTGCGCGCGCTGTGGGGCCCTGCACCCGACTTCGACACGCGCCGCACGCTGTCTGACCTGGGGCTGCCCGGCTGGCTGCCGGAAGTGGACACGTGGCGCGATATGATCCTGGTGAGTCACGGCCCGTTTGCTACAAAGCAGGAACAAGACAGATACGAAGGACAGTACGGTATGCGAGCGTGGGTGTGTGGAACCGGAGCTGTAACGGCGTGCGTGTCTGCGGACGTGGTAGGTCCGGCATTGCGTGCAGTCTGAGGTGCCTTGGCAGTGCCAACGGATGATGGAAGGGGCTGTTGTGAGGCTGGCGTGCGGTTTTAGGGTGGACCGCAAGCCGGCACGCCTGGGCATCCCTGCATGCAAGGTTCTGCTCGGTACAATGTGCCCTTATCACCATGTGCTTTTACCTGCCTCGCCCCGTCCCTTCAGGACATGGAGGCCAAGAAACAGATCAAGATGAAGTGAAGATGGCACAGAGGAGAACGAGAGAGGAAATGTCAACCCACGGCATGGCAGCGGCTGCTGGGTGGGGGCGCGAAGCAGAGTGGCTTTACATGCCGGCACAGTCCGAAGTGCATAACGCATACCGTAATTGCCTGCGTCTGCGTCCCTAGCCATGCTATGAGCATGTGACTCTTGTCCCTGGCTCGGCGCGCACTATCTATGTGATCCGAGGCATTCATCTCGCGTGGGCATGAGCGAGAGCAGTATGTGTACGGCATCACGTAGTAGGATATCCAAAACATACTTGTAGCGTTACGGGGCATCAGGGCCCGGCAATGGAGGACGGCGGCCTATAATCTGCGAATTTTGAGCGCTCCCGGGCATTTTCCTGGTAGCCCAGGTTCCGCTGTCTGTGGTTGGTGTGTGGCAATCCACGCCGGACGCAGTTGTAGGGGACACCGGGTCGCCGCACAGGCTTCCTGGCCACTGCTGTGTGGGGTGTGGGAGACCGATAGCGCCCGAGGCAGCACCCTGGGGATCGTTAAGTATCATTAAGTAAACGAATGAAGTGCGTGACAGCGACAGAGTCGAGCAGTTGGATGTGTGCTGTGTTATGTCTGGTTTCCATCTCATGTGCCACGTCCGGATTTGCGGGGATGCCAAAGGCCCCCAACATAGAGGCGTGTGCAATTTGCGTGTGCTTAGTAGGCGCCCGCGTCAAGGTGGCTGGGTTGATAACGACCCGGGAGGGGAGGGCTCAGCCCTTTTCCTGCCTCTCTAAGGCAGCCACCTCCTTGTTAGCGCTCCTGTAAATGCCGCTGTTTGTGTCTCTGTGAGCGGTGGAAGGAACAGAAGATGAGTCGGCCTTGAGGGAAGAGCACCTCCAAAACGCTGTTTACACTACCGGCAAGGAGGCAACCGAGTAACAGCAGTGCCCACGGGCCACAGCAGTCGTGCACCTGTACATCCTAAAACGGCAATGACGCTTTGACTCGGACGAGGGCCTGATGGCCCGATGCTCCAATCCAGTGCGTGGGCGAAAGCCACCGAGTACTGGCATCGACAATATACGCCCCTTGTCAAACCACTGAAGATAAAATCTACGTCACCAGGCGTGCGACCAACCCCGAGAGACAGGCATTCCTCACCAGCAGCGCAGTGCTTGACCTTGACCGGCACCGCCCAGCACCTTATTGGCTCCTCCCGTTGGCTTGTTCATCTACCACTACAGTATTGAACTACGCCGCCAGCACGTGCACTGATGGAACCTGCCAACAGTGCCAAACCGACGCAGCAATCAAGTCACGATGCGAAGCATACTACTGAAAGACATGAGGTCCCCGTCTGGGTTATCAAAAACAAATGCATGCTTGACGTGCAAGTACAGTACTTGGCACGTAAGTCGCTCCCGGCAGCACATGCATATGGTCGCACATGCCTCCCTGCAAGCCTGCTGCACACACCGCCCAAAGCAAACCACCGGTCAATGCAATGAATCAAAGCACCCCGAGACCAACGCCTGTTGGGTTTGGCCTTCACCCGCACTCATAACTTACTTCTTCTCAAACTCTTCATGTGAGTTCTCTATGGATGAGAACGGACCGGCCGCGCCGCCAAAAAGTAAACCGCCACTACGTCCCCACAAGCCGCTCACTGCACGTGCGCACTGCCAATCAGCTATACATTGGTACATGCACAGCTCTGCCATTTGCCTCGCTACACCCTTTCACCGTGCTCCACTTGCTGCACGCATCAGCACACCCCAACATCTGCGCTACTGGCAGAGTCGCATCAGCCCTCCAGACGCAACCTATGCTGCTCCAAGCCCCCCCCCGGTCCTGCCGTGTAGCCTAGCCCTGCCTCCTCAGCAGCAGCGGCACCAGCACGGCATCCACCGCGCGCGCCGCTGCCCGACGCAGCACCCACCACACCAGCGGCACGTTGTGCCAGCGATCCAGATGGTGCAGGATGCGCCAGTGTGTCACGCCGCCGCCATAGGGGGGCATGCCCGAGGCCGTCGCCAGCGGGTCCACGCCGCTGCCTCCGGCTCCACCAGAGGAAGCGGAGAGGGCAGAGGACGGCTGTGACAGGGATTCACCCAGGGCCGCAGCGGCGCTTGCCAGGCGGCTGGCTGTGGTGTCAGCGCCGCCCGCACCGTCGTGCGCCAGCGGTGCGTCCGACGCGACCAACAGCACACTCGTGACGTACAGCGGAATCTGCACGAGCAGGGTGGCGCTGAGTCAGCCGTGCGATACAAACAACTGCATGAGCAGGCCACTCCAAAGGTTGGCAAAGAGCAGGTCCCCAGTGCTGTACCGCCTTTGGCCCCGGTATCCCTTGTGCCGTGCCTCGCCTCGCCTCGTCATACGATACTCGTGCTCGATGCGCCCTCAAATGCGGGCCTGTATCGCACGCACACACACACACACACACACACACACACACACACACACACACACACACACACACACACACACACACACACACACACACACACCTGCACGCTGACCTCCTCGCCGCCGCCCAGCAGCCACGACACCAGCGGCGGCAGCGCCACCACAAAGCACTGCACGTTCTCCACCGTCACGCGTGTCAGGTGCAGGGGCACCTCCGCCGCCACCGCTCCCACTCCCGCTGCCCCTGCCACTCCCCCTGCCGCTGCCCCTGCCGCTGATTGCGCCTGCGCGCTCTGCCGCGCTGCCGCACTGCTGGTCATTGTGGGCGAGCCGGCACTATACGCGGGTCGCGGCGGCGACGGCTTCGCCCCGCTGTCACTGACGGCGCTGCGGCTGGGTGAGGGCGGCGGCGGCGGGCGCATGGCGACGGCGGGCTGCGCCAGCGGTGCCACTGACAGGGAGTAGGCGCCCACCTGCGTGCCAGCATGGAGAGTAGTGTGGAGGTGGCTGACCTATCCCAAACTGCGCGCCCGGCAACCATCAGGCAAATGGCGTCAGCCTGCCTGGCAGCACTGCCGGCTCCCCACCAGTCCACCCACATGGCAGCAACCCTCACCTGCCGCACGAAACTTAAGCCTCCCGTTTTGGTACCGCCGCCGCTTCGCCTGGGCCCGACCCCGCACCTTAAACGCCCAAACCAGTTCATGACAATCATCCGTGCCTCCTGACCCTTATCTCAACAATCGCAGCCCCCTCTCCCCCCCGCAGCCCCTCCCTCCCAGGCTCCCACCTGCACTGCCCGCACCGCCGCCCCCAGCAGTGCGAATTGCCGGTAAAGCGCCTCCTGCCCAGCCGCCGACACCAGCGCATCCTCAAACACCGCCCCGGGTGCATAGCACTCGCCCACCAGCGCCTGCAAAGAGCTGGGGCTTCGACACTGCTCGTACAGGCTGCGCCACCTGCGAAGAGGCACGTGAAGTGTGAGAATGGAGAGGAGTGGGGTGGGAATGGCGGGTTGCGTGGGAAGCGTAGGTAGTTGCGGTGGAGCGCATATGCTTTGCAGCCGGAGGGGTTACGCGTGGCGTTGGTGCAACGGTTGGTTTTGGCGTGGGAGACCCGGAAGTTGAAACGGCGGGCGTTAGCGGGCGCTTAGAGCCAGCTTCTCCTGATCATCCGCCTCCATACATGATGACAACGCAGTCCCTGCACGTCCCGTCCCTCGCTGTTGTAGAGACCCAGCGTAGCACCCCGTAACGCGCCTTCCCCGACCCAGTACATGCAGACTCTCACCCGAGCAAGACGGCCTGAAGGGCGGGGCTCAACTGGTGGGGTAGCCGAGGTGGTGGCCCCACGTCTGGCCTGCCCTCTAGCGCCGCGGCACGCAGCACGCCCTCCGGTGGCATCTGGATGCCCTGCAGGGGGTGGCTCGCGGAAGCTGCTGCCAGCCGGGGGTAGCGAGGTCTCGCCCGCGGCGCAACGCCTGCTCCGCCCTGACTCCGCCCTGATGTCGAGGGAGGGGTTTGCGAGGCCATCGGGCTTCGCAAGTCAATGTTCTGCAGTAGTTCTTCAACGCTAAGGAGGGCCGGTGGCGTTCGCGCCGGGGAAAGGCCTGGCGAAGTTCCAGTAGCTGGAGTTTGCCCGATCGGCGTCGGGCTCTCGGCCATTCTTGAGACCTGCAAGTAATAAGCTATGGTCCCTGAACGCCCGGTGGAGGCACTCAGCGAAACAAAACATTCTGAAGCATTTCGACTGTTAACGCTTGAAGCGTTGTGACGTAAGGGCTATGACCGTTTGTATATCTGCTAATTTCAATGCCGTGTTTACGTTCCCGTGGTCTGGAGGGGCTTACAGTGCGGGCGAGGCTGCACTCCGTGCACCCCCGCGTCAACCCGCCAAACTCCCGGCCGCTCGAGCGCATCCAACCTTTGGCCGTGAGGCCGCATCCTAGTACAACTACACGTCGCATTACAGCAACCCTTTAGTACGTACAATTTTTTGACGCAACAGAGGCGGCCCTTTCTACGCAAATTCTCACACGTCCACCTGCCCTCTTCCGTCCCGCTCCTCTTCTTGCACGCCTCATAGCACTGCTGCGACAGCTGAGGAGACATTTGGGATGGAAGTGCCTCCTGCATGAGGTGAAAGCGCGGGAATCAGGTGGCGTGGCACCCACAGGTTAGCGAGGCATGCGACGTGCGGTCAGTATCCGGACAGGCACCAGCGCTAAGGCCCCGGGCAGCCGCCCACACTGCACTGCCCGTTGACGTGAAGCCTAGTGATTTGCAAGTTGACGCCAGATGCCTCTCACCACCTAGAGCTTAGCTTATGCCCTAGAGCTGCACAGCACTTGAGCACGTGCCGAGCTTGGGATAGCTCGCACACCACACATCCCGACACATCGAACCTGTCCCCAAACTGGGATTGATTCTAGCGCATTGAAGCGCCCAGACAGGAATACGGTACAAAATGTCACCTCCCATACATCGCACCCCCTCCGTCACCCACCGTGCTGCTGCTGCAGGCGCCCCTCACATCTGTCCGGCCTGTCTCTGCAACCGCTACCCGCATGCGCCTTGCCCACGCCGCCACGCGCGCCCACCTGCACCCACCTTGCGGGCCGCCTAGCTGCTGGGCTGGTCCGTCACGTCCGCTCCCGCGGCCCGCACGGGCACCTGCTGCTGTGCCTGCTCGCTGGTCTGCTGGCTCACGGGGGCGGCGGTCTTGTCATGCTCCATCTGCTTCTTCATCAACTCGGCCGCGCGGCGGGCATCGCGGCTGATGCCCTTGGAGATCTCCTCATCGCTCATGCGGGTCTCAAACCTGTAGCGCGGGTGCAAGTACGATACGGTATAAGAGCTGGCTAAGTACAGGCACATGCAAAGGTACGTGCCGGGAGGTGAGAAGAGAGATAGAGCTGCAGATGCGTCAGGCCGATAGGTCAAGCCGTCACGGTAAGGCACGTACGAGTGGGGCATGCTTGCGCCAAGGGCCGGAGATCCTATCGACAACTAGGTCCCTAACCCAAGCACGCCCGCACGTTCTGAAGGTTCACTGCTGCCCACTCACTGCAAGCGGAGCCCCACATGCAGCTCATCACATACCGTACTCGCACTACCCCCGCCAACCCTGCAGGCGCAGTCCCACAGCGGCCGCCGCACTGCGCACCTGTGAGTGCCGGCTCCCTCGTACTCCTGAGGCTGGCGGCCCTCATTCAGGTGGTCGGGCACGTCATCGCCCTCAGTGCCCACCTGCGGGGGGCAAGCAAGCCCAAAGCGCAAGCGGGACACAGCCAGCAGCACGTAGGGTCAGATGGCTCGTCATGACGAGGCTGGGCCGGGTAGTGCAGACGCGGGCCGGGTAGTGCAGGCGCGGGCCGGGTAGTGCAGACGCGGGCCGGCAGGGTTTCCTGGCGCGTGTGCGCTGCCAGGTCAGCGCAGGTCAGCGGGCGCGGGCAGCGCAAGTCGGCCTGACCCGCGTATGCCTGCTAGCGTGTGTCGCAGCACCCAGTACAGGTTCTCGCAAGCCGTTCCCATGCCCCTGAGAGACTCAACCACAGCCATGCGTGCACACCAACCTGCGTGTCGCGAATCACCTCGCCCGACATGATGCAGAGAGTTGGTTCTGATTGCGGTTTTGAGCTACACGTAAGCTTTGTGTTGCGTGCTGTTGCGGTTCGAAAACAAGTTCGGCTCCAGCGCCCTGCTGCTCGGTTACCCCTGACCAAGTACCCCTGGGTCGCCGCGGTGCCATTGGGCCATTGCCGCGCTGCTCAATCGGGCGCTTGACTGCCCACGACGCCCGCTCGCCCCGTCAAACTGACTTACATTCTTCAACCTGACATTTGCAGCACACTCAAACAAGCTGCTCGTAAGCCAGCCCACACGCGCCCGCAAAGCAGCAGCAGCCGACACCGCCAGTCAAAATGGTGAACCAGGATCCCGAGAACATGCAGGAGCTGAACAAGATTGCACAGGTGGGGGAGCGATGGGAGCGATATCCGTGCCTGGCCGGAGTGCGACTGACGCCGCGGCGGCGTGACGTCACAGCCTTCACCCGACCCTCCTGGCCACCGCTTTTCCCGCACACCATCTGCCTGATACAGGACAAGTTTGGCAAGAGCTTCGAGGAGTGCGACGCGCACGAGCGCATCCAGGTGGGCAAGAGCGCGCAGATTGAGACCCCTACGCCGTGTGGGGGACCGAATTGGGTGGAGAGACTCGACCACAGCCATGCGTGCGCAGAGGCAGCGTGGGCTGGCGGAGCCGGCCTGGAGAGCAGGGTCGGGGACTGGATGACTGGTAGGAATGCGGACTGTAGGCAACCAATGGCATCAGGGTTGTGCCATATGCAACCCGAAAGGGTGTACGAGGCGCAATGCAACGGCTTGGGATTGGGGCAAGTGCCCACAGCCAACCCTGCATAAGACCGGGCGGTCAGTGCCAGGCATGCGGCGAGCTCAGTCGCACAGCGCCGCGGCTGTGTCAATGTCACGTGTGCTCCTGAATTCCAAGTTGCCTACGTGCACTGACTTGTTCGCAGGTGGGCGGGGTGAAGGGCGGCCATGCGCGCGGTGGCCACTCCGCCGACCCCGACCGCGCCCCGCCGCCGCCGGAGGTCAAGGTAGGTGAGGCTAGGGACTCGGCTTCTCATCTTCCATGCTCGTAGCTCTTACGACGTACCATACGCCCTGCAGTGGCGGCAGTCTTCATGTCTTGGCCCTGAAGAATAGCCGACTCGGCTCATTTGCACGTTCTATGCCACGGTCCCTGCTAACCTTCCGCACCTGCTGATGCCGACCCGCGCAGTTCGGTGAGAACAACGAGTAAGCGGACTGGAGGCAACCGCATAGCCCGATGCCACTGCGTGTGGTGCGCAAGGATGCTCTCTGACTGCGGGCGACCAGGCTGACGACGCACCTTGAAGGCGCCGCCATGGCATGAGGCAATGAGTATGGACCGTGGTGAAGCTGGTGGTGAAGGGCCGGCATTATTGTTGTGCGGACGCGTGTTCACATTGACGGCTTGGCAAGTCGACTTCCCCCTGGACTCCCAAGACAACATGGCGTTGACTACGGCATTGCTTGACGTTGAAAGATTGGCGCGGCCGCGTGGGGTCCCCGCACTGAGGGGTTTTAGCTTGGGAATGCGTGTGTGCGTGTGTGGCTGCTAGGTGGCGTGGAGCTACGATATTGTTTCCGGTACGCGCTGGGACAGCGTTGGACGCCGTAATAAAGGCAAGTTGGCACCGTTGCTCGCGTTCATGTATGCCCAACATGGCGTAGCGCACACTCCTCCAGGCTACAGCCGTCGACAGGGCTCATGAGCCTTTGGCCAGTCCTACCAGGGTGGGGTAGAATGCTCAGAATCTTACCCCATACTCAAAATCATAGATCGTTAGGAGAGCATAATTTACGCACTTGTAGTTATGTCAGGAGCGGTCTGGTGAGGAAGTTCTGGCCCGCCGAAGTTAGGGTGTTGGTCGTCGTCCCTGGGGGTCCCTGGCGGATTTCGGGAAGCGCCCCACAAGCAGAACTAGGGGCCAAACGCAGCAGTACTTGGCTCAAATATGCACGCTCTGCCTTAATAAGCACAAACATAGCGTGGGAGGGCCAAGTTACTCGTCCTGGCGTGGACATGTTGGCAAATGTCCCCACGTTCGACACATGCGCACTGCCACGGCTGGGCTCTCAAGGCTGGTGTGCATGCATTTCATGTCTAACAAGGCTGTCGATGCTCACTGTCCATTCGTCACGCGGCAGGGAGTTGAGCGCGGGGTGGGCTGGGTCGAGGAATTTTCGCAGAGACCGAAGCCTTCGATGCAATCTCAGACTAGGGCTGCCGATGGCACAGCGTGATAGCGCTCGTTAAGAGGAGTCGAATGGCGCCACTTTGGAAATAATTGGAGGGGGTTAAACCCGTAAAACAACGAGGTTTTGTCTGTGGGGGGATCAGTCGTCCCCTCAAGGGGGGTCCCGGGGGATTTCGGGCATGGGGTCTGGCACTTTGTTTCCTACCCCCCCCCCTCCAAGGAAACGCATGGACACGGTACTCGACATGGTAGTATTACATCCGACGTAACGCCTTAATTAAGGTGGTTTTCCCTCGCAAGAAGGGGAAAAGTGGGCTGAGCCCACGCCACGTCTCCAGTCTGAGGCCGCAAGCGTCTGAGTCATCTCCCGGACATTGCCGGGGTCGGTTCGTACAGGCACGGCCCGCCATGCGTCCAGCCACGTCCCGCTGCCAAGCACAAACACAGCCAATCAACCAAACAGAGGAAATCCCCTAGCCACAATGCGCCTCACTGCTGCGGCGTACCACATACTGTGCTGTGTTATCTTGCCAGCAAATACCTTGTAATCACCCACATTTCTCAGTATCAACTCGAATCCGTTGCACACGCGTATGGAGAGACACCCTTCGCTGCTGGAACGTGCCAGTTGCACGTGCTATCCTTTACCTCCGCATGCCACATTTGCCCCCATCCCCAACCCCGTCACGCGATCCTATCCCTTTCATACTCCCCTGCCTCCTTGCGTGCCGCCTGCTCCTCCGTGTGCGTCTCTCACATCCTTCAACGCCTGCTCTGCTCACGTGTCAATCTTGTCCAGCTCTGCAAGCCGTTCAAGGATCACCTGTAGAAATAAGCAGCAATCGCAGAAGGAAGGCAGCACGGACAGGGTGTGCTGGAATGATATCCGCGGCTGCACGTTTGGCAAGTCTCCGTCCGGTAAGCAACAAGTACACAATTTGCCCACGCCCCACGAATACAGGCTCATGCAATTGCCCAAGTACATGTTTTGTGTGTGGCTTATTCCGCGCGTGCGGATCTGCAGTTGCAACCAGCTACCCCAGAGTAGTGTCCCTCTACCAGTCCATTATTATGTTCCCATAGTTGCTTGCTAGATGCGCCCTTTCGGGGGGCGTGCCCCTCCCGCACACGCAATGGACCTGCCCCCCTGCCTTGCGCTTTGACTCCTGGCCCACCTTCTTGGCCGTCTCCTGGATTTCCCCGCCGCAGATGAACTCGTCCAGGATGAGGTAAACCTGCGAGGCAGAGGTGTGCGCGGTCACTAAAAGGGCGGAAGGCTGTAGCGTATCCCAATGCTCTAGTTAGCCGATCACACTGCGTCATCAGCACCGGTGTGGCTGAATGCGCACACCATCTGCTCAGTGCTGATACCGCCAGGCGCAATGGCCATGGCTTTCCGGTGGATGGCTGCACTAATAGGCCAACAAGTGGCTCCTGATGACGCGCGCACCAGCAATACACGCGTGCGTTCTATACCGCAGTTGCATGGTCGGGGCGGCATTAGTTGTACCCAACGGCGCCCACGGGGACCACACACAGCTAACAACAACACACCGCCCCGTGCGACGAGTACGATGGAAGTGCCGTCCCCACTCCCCAGCATTATCCTCCAATCCTTCCAATCCTGCCATTCGCATACATTGCTATGTATTCAACCCATGGGCACTTGCCCGGCATGCCCCATGCGCGGCTGCAGCGCACTGTTCTCTGCAGCGCAGCGGCACACGCGCATGTGGTCGCCATGCCCCGCGCCCACAACACTGACACGCACTGCCACGCCCTGCCTTCCTGCGCCGCCCCCCCGCTCTGCCCCGCGCGCCCCCACCTTGTGGAAGTTGAACACCAGGTCCAGCTCGCACACGTTGCTGAAGTAGTGGTCCAGGATCTCCACGAACAGGTGGATCGCCTCAAGGCAGGTCAGCTCATTGTCCGACTGGTCAATGCACATGGAGAAAAACAGGCCCGCGTATCGCCGATACACGACCTTGTAGTTGCGGAACTGCGTTGAGAGCAGTGAGGGCGGTTAGCTCGAGGAGCTGCGGAGACATGATTCGGAGAGCCCTGGCCGGGGCTCTCTTGCTTGACCTGCCTCCAGAAAGTTTGTGTGCTTGGGGTCACGGTTCACCACAAGCCGGTGAATCTCATACTCCAGCTTCCGTCGCTCCTTCTCCTCGATTGGCACATAGTATTTTGAAAGCCGTGTCCGCCCTGCCCTATTCTGTAGAAGAATGAAGCGAATCATGCCTACTAGGTTTAGGTCAAGAGAGTTTTGCCTCGGCTCGCTACTCGCAGCTGCAGGGCCGTGTTTCCTTCAGCGAGTTCAGGCGTCCTGTCCAGAAAGTCTTCCAAAGAGTTGTTACAGTGACAAGAAACTCAGCGCAATACATCTACACACAAACAAACGTTGACTTGCATGGGCGCATTCCATGCCTCGACACTCTAAAGGCCGGGGTGCTGAATTGGTGTCCCCACCATTCCTTTGGGTTTTATATTACGCCATGATGCTATTATCATCCACCCAGAGCCACTGTCTCACGGCCAGCAAGGCCAATCAGAGGAATGTTGTGGCAAAACCAGGCATTATCGCTCGCGGCCGCGGTCTCGTGCAACACCGGGCCTACCGCGTAGCTGCTTTAAATGTCGGCCCCGGTGGCGGGAGCCCTGTGAGCACGGTTGAGGATACCGGGAGGGTCGAGCTGACCCCGCAGGAGGCCGCGAAGGTCGCGACTACCAGGTGCATCTGTTACTCAACGACTCAATACGTTAAGGTGCGGGCAAACAGGCGGGAGCGCGCTGAACCGTATCAAAACACACTTGCGCATGGATGCGGGTGTGGGACTGGTGGGCGGGCGGAACGTAACGTTCGCGGCCAACTCCCACTCAGCTGAGGTTGCGTCGGCCCATAAATGGCAGGCAACAGGGATCAATTGTTTGGCGTGCCAGGGGGCCCACCGTAGCAGCTCGGGAGCTGCCTACACGCCTGTGGCACCCAACCGCCGCACGGCCACAGACATCAACTGCACTCGTCGACCCCCAGGCGTTTGGAGCAGCTTCGCCCCCCCCCTTGCGCGTACCCGATTCTTGTGTGCCGCGCTTGAAGCTACACATAAGTCGCCAATCAATGGCCTAAAACATCTTAATTGTGTCAGCTCCGTGAGCTGCCTGCTCCCAGTACACCGCTTTCTTACGATGCAGCGTGCCTCCATTTCCCCACACACAGGACTTCCTGGCAGGGCCTATGCAGAAAGTTTTCACCGACACCTACTTTGTGGAGGTGGGATTTTTGTGTGGTTGTTGTGCATGGCTACCTACGCTATAGATCCCGATGTCAGAGGAAGACGGGCACACGGACCATTCATGATGATGGACGCACGTGACGGCACCGCCTGCGCAAGGCCGTTCGACTTCAGCACCCACAGCCACTGGCCAGCACCCCTGCAGTGCCCCGACCACTCCCGGCTCCTCCCCTCCGGTCACGCGGCTGCAAATCTCGCTCGCGCCGTCCTGGTTGCTAATTAGCTCCGTACTCTCTTGCCTTTCCTTCGCCCTCAACCGTCCCTCACACGTCCCCCTCACACATGCAGCCTCCGCTGGACAAGGACACAGCCCAGCTGGCTCGGGGCTATGACGTGGCAGTGCTGTTCGTGAATGACCGCGCTGATGCGTCGGTGAGAGGACAGCATACACGTGGGGAAGCCTTTAAGCATGGGGAAGACGTGGAGGCCTCTGGACTGTAGGAGTACCTGCAGTGCAGGCTTGGGGGTCGTATTACTGTTGTTACGTGAAGGGCGGCCGCGTGGGCAGCAGCTGGTAGTATGTCGGGCAGCTGCTACTGCGGCTGGCTGGCTGGGTGGCTGCGCACCTACAGCCGACGGCTGGTGGAAGCCACTCGTGGATGCTGATGGAAGCCACTCGTCATGGGGTGCAGCAGGGAAGGCGCCGCGGTTGTGGGCAAAGGAGTCGTCTGCGTGGGAGAGCGCGTTGGCGCTGCATGAGTAGCTGACGAGTGACGGGCTGACCCTGGTGTGCATGGGCCTCCTGGTCGCAGGTGATCAAGGAGTTAGCCAAGGCGGGTGTGAAGCTGATTGCCCTGCGTTGCGCCGGCTTTGGTAAGCGCCCTCCCGCATGCCGTACACGACGTAGGCACGCGGTGACGCGGAGCAGCAAAGAAGTCGTGCGCAGCTTGCACGCTTGGGTGGTGCTTACGGGCCGTGTAGCAGCATACAAGTTCGTCCCCCACGACGCCGCTGCACCGGCACCCTATCCTGACCGTCGCCATGTTTTTCACCGTGCCGCCTGCCGCACAGACCGCGTTGACCTCCACGCCTGCGCGGAGCACGGCGTCCGGGTGGTGCGTGTGCCCACCTACTCGCCCGAATCGGTGGCGGAGCACGCAGTGGCGCTCATCTTCGCGCTCAACAGGTGTGCATGCTGGGGCCGCGGCATTGTGCGATGCGGGTTTGGGGGATGTATGGAGGGTTGGACGTCGAGAGAAGGAAGCAGCTGCCTGTGTGTCGGGGGCACGGGGTGCGCCTGGGCAAGACCAGCCGGCCCTGACATGCTGCTTAGCTGCTACCGTCTTAACCCGCTGCACCTCTTGCCTCCAGGCACCTTACGGATGCATACATCCGCGTGCGCATGGGCAACTACTCGCTGAGCGGGTTAGTGGGCGTGGAGATGCGGCACAAGGTGGTGGGCGTGGTGGGCACTGGGGCCATCGGCCAGCAGGCGGCGCGCATCCTCAAGGTGCGCACCCGTGGTGTCGTGGGGGCGGGGCGGTCCAAGGGGAAGGGCGACAGCTGCGGCTACTGCAGCAGAGTTGCAATCACCGCGCAGCGCTTTGCACGCAGCGCTGGTCTCGGAGGCTAGCAGCCTTACACTGCTGTACTGCATGTGCATCCGAACACGTGTAAGTGTCATCAAACCTGGGCATCACCGTTTGCTTCAATACGCAGGGCATTGGGTGCAAGGTGTTTGCCTATGACATCAAACCCAACCCCGCGGTGAGAGTGTGAGACGGAACCCAAGGATCTCCTTGACCTGTCACAGGAGGATATACTAGACTTTGGTACGAGGTGACGAGTACGCGCGGCTCGCACGGCCGCCGCCTACCCTTAACACCCATGCCCGGGTGGGCCCGACACCGACGGACCCAACAGGTTGAGGCTATGGGCATCCCTTACGTAAGCCTGGATGAGCTGCTGGCCATGTCGGACATCGTCACGCTGCACTGCCCGCTGCTGCCCAGCACCCGCCAACTCATCAACAAGGAGAGGTGCGGGCAGGCCAGGCAGCCGTGGGGGGGGTCTCCAATGTGGTAATGCGGTGGTTGAACTAGGATTCGGGTCGGCGGCAGCGTGCCCTAACCAGCCATGCTGTCGCGCGCTGCTGCTACTCCCATTGTTGCTAACAGCATTCAGAAGATGAAGAAGGGCGTGATGCTCATCAACGTCAGCCGCGGCGGCCTCATTGACAGCGCCGCGCTGTTCGATGCGCTGGAGAGCGGCCAGATAGGCGCCCTGGGCCTGGTAGGCATGCGGGGCGTGCGTGCGGGGGTCGGAGCATGGGTGAGAGGTTGGCCCTTGCCCCTTGGGCCCTACATAGCGCTGGCGCCCGAGCCAGATTCCGGCGCACAGACATACACACAGCATACACGGCTAGCTGCTTTATGGGATCAGGGTGCATACAGGTGTGGATGCCGGCCTCTCTGTGACAGGCCCAATCCCATCCACGACGGCTTTGTCAACTCGTGCTCTGCTGGCGCCCTGCCTGCTCGTGGTTTAACCCCTTTGCCCCTCTGCACTCGCCTCTATTCCCTGGATTTACACAGGACGTGTATGAGAATGAGGGCGGGCTGTTCTTTGTGGACCACACAAAGTTCGACCCCTCCGTGCGCATGCAGAAGTGGGACCGCCAATTCCGCACGCTGCTCAGCTACCCTCAGGTGCGTGTATCACACGCCATGTGGCGTGGCGTGGGCTGCGTGGTGCGGGCTGTGACCTGGTGCCGGGCGCTGCATGCTGAGTGCGCAATGTTGTGATGTGGCGACTGCTGGCGGGGGTTGAGCTAGGTAGCCTGGGGAACAGCAGTGCGCAATGTGTGTGCTGTAACCCAGGAGCTGCGGCTGGTCAGGTGGCGCTGTGTGTGCACGCGATTGCCCCTCTTGTGCCCCAACGCAGTCAGCAGGTTCGTCGTGCCGACCATCCCATGTCTGACGTGCTCACGCACTGTTGCGCCCCCGAACTCCCGCAGGTGCTGGTGACGCCGCACACGGCCTTTCTGACGGAGGAGGCGCTGAACAACATCTGCACCACCACCATTCAGAACATCGCCGACTACGTTTTGGATCGGCCGCTGGGCAACGAGGTTAAGGCGCAGCCGGCCCCCGCCGGCAAGACCTAAGTGAAGAGGCGTGGGCCGAAGTCCCAAAGATTCGAACATGAGCGCAGTAATGGCGCTGTTGTGAAGCTGGGTTGGCACGGGAACCCACGAGGCCCCCGCAACTTGAGGCGGGGAGACACCGGCGGAGTGGCCGCTTTGTGGACGTGTGCTTGGTTCGTTGCGTCTCGTGCGCCAGCGGGTGAAGTTTTGTGGTATCACCTTGGCGAATGGCATTGGTGGACCCTGTGTGGCAGAGCCGCCGTACCCCGGCCATGATGATATGGCATCCGGAAGTTCCTCCACTGCATAACATGCATGATCGTTCTTCAATTGCTGCCGCTGACCTGACTTCTGCATGCTGTACGAGGAGACATTGATACGCATTTCATGCGCGAGTCTTTCGGGAGAGGAGGAGAACTTGGATGTCACTGCAGAGGGGGCGAGGGTACCATCGATACCGTATAGGAAACAAAGTGCCAGACCATATTGCCCCCAAGAGGGGACGACCGACCGTCCGGACCCCCACCGGACTAAACGTTGTTGTTTAGGTGCTGAATCCCCTCCATTTGATACCAAAGTGGCGCCAATCTACTCCTCTTGACGATCGCTATCACGCTGTGCCATCGGCGGTCCTGTTGTGAGACTTGGTCACACGAGGGATTCCATCCACGGAAATCCCCTCGACCCAGCTCACCCCCCGTCGAATTCTCTGCCATGTTATGTGTGGAAAACGTGCATCGGCAGTCAACATGAAACTATGCGCAGCAGCGCTTGAGAGCCCCACAGTTCTAGTGTGTAAATGTCGATCGTGGGGACACGTGCTGATATGTCCACGCCAGGACGCGCAGATTGGGCTGATTGGCCCTCCCCCGCTTTGTTTATGCTTATTACGGCAATACGGCGTAACGTGTACAGTTGAGCCTTGTGGTGCTGCGTTTGGGCGTTTGGCCCCTAGCTCTGCTTGTGTGGCGCTTCCCAAAATCCGCAAGGATAGGCTCCCGCAACCTGGCGCCATGGACCATGGTGGACTCCCTGGGACGACGGCAGACCCCCATGGCAGCCCCCCCCACCTTTGGCAGCCCACTGGTCCAGAACTTCCGCACCAGATCACCCCTGACATAACTAAAAGTGTGTACGTTATGCTCCCCTCAAGCTCTACAATGTTGGGCATGGTGTGAGCGTGTGTGAGATTCGGTGCTGTCTACCACCCCCATGGTCAACCACCCGCCTTGCAACGCCTGATGTTCTTACTTCCTGTCCCCTGATTCCCCTGCTTGTATCCTGTTCCCAATGTTTTAACTTGTGCCACCACCCCTGGTCAATGCAATGTCTGCACGCCGACAGGGATGCACGCCGATGGTGTAAAAGCGTTGGGGGTACACCCGTTACACCGGCAACGTATATGCCCGACATGCATTCATGCATGCGGTTAGCAACGCCCTCGGATCTCGTTCCATGGCATCCTGGCCCCCTTGGCCAGTGCATAGCTCGTGTCGGCGCCTTCTCGCAACGACAGCCAGGCAGCCTAAAGTCCCATGAATATGGTTGCCTCCCTCATGCAGCCTACAACGTAAGCACCCGTAAACAATCCGAGCGGCCGTCGTAGGACGTCTCAGGCAATTCAGGATGCTCAAATCCTTGATATGCAGTCCAACCAAGAAGCCGCAGCCGTGTCCATCCACTGCATCTTCCTTGCAACATGTCATTTCCAGGGCCTTGTATGCACAAACACGCACACACGCCACTTGCGCTGACACTTGACTCGGGGCCCGTCAAGTCAACTGTGGCTACTCAAAGGTCTTAAGCGTACCACTCCTAAGCAATAGGAGCCATCATCCATTGCCGTTCAGGTTCCGATGCACACGCAAGCGTTGCAAGGCGACTAGGGTTGCCTTGAGACTTGACTCGGGCACCCTGCTGCGGCACAGCTCGGGCATCTTGGAATCCCCATGCGCGTAATCAACCGCATGCAAAGCATAGGTAAGGAAATGCCGTCAACTATAAATTATCTGAAGCGGGGGCGCGGGGTGGCTTCTGTGCCTGCAAAAGTCACAGTGCATGCCATGAGGAGCACGACACTCCGCAACGACAGGCACACTTGCCCTCTGTGGTGCACACGATGATGTCATATCGCATTGATGGTAGGTCAGTAATCCCACTGTTCACTGTGAATAACCATACTCGCGCGTTTGCATGCACCTCACTCAAAATGATGCACTCGGAACTGCCCGTTCCCACTCCGTGCGCACGTCGTCGTCCCGTTCCAGTCCTGTTTGCCGCACACGCCTCGTGCCTGCCACGCTTTCCAACCCTGCGGCATGGATGTCCCTCCAGCGGCAAACGCACCCACACAAAGCACGAAAATCACCCAACGGCCCATCAACTGAGGGCTCTGGAGCCAACGCCCTACCGTGTGGAGCCTCGCGGCTCTCGGTGCGCCATACAACAGCAATCGAGCGCGCTCGAAGCTCGCGCATCCAAGGAACACTCACAGTAAAAACTCACAGTCACTCATAATCTGTCTAATGCCTGGTCTGGCGCTAGCAACCTGCGCGGCCGCCGCGAGTGTCCCATCACTACCTAACGCGAAAGTTTGTCTATTGGCTACTATACCCTCATTGAGGGTAATACGTACAATGCTTCACTCTTCTCACATCACACGACTCCCCAGCATTTCAGTCCGGTGGAGCAAAAGGTTCCATGGTACCTCTCTTCACTGTCCGGCAAGGCCTCTTCATGAGACACAACAGAGACAATCCGCATCAACCACCATTTCCTTGCCTGTCTACAACGAACCACAGACGTTGTCACCACGTGACCACCAGCGCGGTGTGCGCGCGCTTTGGGGCCCAAACAATCAACGTGCGCGCAGGAACGAACTGGGTGTCTTCAATGGTCATCCTCAACTGACCATCACGGCCAGAACGAGAACGCCACAGGGTAGGCTGTTGGCCATATGCGCGCATGCGGCGCCAAAAAAACAATTATAATGCAGTGCAATGTGAGTGGCTGACTGCCGCCATGCCTTACGCAGCGGGTGGGCCGCCACGCAGGCAAGCTATCCGACTTGTGGCTGCTCTGCTCTCGAGTGTCACCAAAGGGTGGTGTAGTAAAGCATCAGAAACAATGCAGCAGCGTGGCTGTAAAACTCCTGGCAAGCAGCGGCCGGACGCCATGCGCCGTGACGATGGCTCAACCGTGCCTCACCGCCGGCGCAGTAGCCGGCGGCCTGAGCTGGTCCAGTCATCCCACGTTCCGCCCGAACCGCGCACAATGTCAGGGAATGGAGGCGGCCGCGCCACACGTTTGGCAGGCGGCGGCGGGTTGGACGGGGCGTCAGGGGGTAGGTTCGGGGGACTGAGGGGGCTGTCGGGCGCGTTGGGTAGCAGCACCTGCCGCCGCTTGCCTGGCTTCCGCGGTGGCGGTGCATCCGGCGGCGGCGGTGGGGGTGGTGGCGGCGGAGGGGGAGGGGCCGTGTCAAGTGCCACACCCTTCGGCGGCGCCTTATTGGATGACGGCGAGCTGGTCTTGGGGTCGTTGCTGCCAACACCGCCCATCCACCAGAAGTCGTCATTCGTGTTGGACAGAGCCGGCGGCGCCGGTGAGGGCGGCAATGGGGCGGGCGGGGGCGACGGGCGGCGCGGCGAAGGAGGCGGTGATGGCCGCGGCCGCGGTGGCCCCGGCGGTGGCCCCGGCGGCGGCCGCGGGGACGCACGCGGCACAGGCGGCCGCACGGCGCCGTTTTGAACGTTCAGACCGCCGCCAAGCACGCGCGGCGGTGGCGGCGAGCGCGAGTTGCCGTTCATGCGGCCCTGGCAATCCGGGTCCGACTCATCAGGCAGGCCGTCACAGTCGTCATCCAGACCGTCGCCGCACACCGCCTCCGTAGCGCCGCTGCGGCGACACAGCGTTACGACCGCACCGCCGTCGCTGCCCCCGGACGTGTAGCTGACCACCACATTGCTGTCAGGGTGCACGTAGCGCTGGCCCACATCCAGCGTGGCCAGCGCGAAGGTACGCTGGTAGGATGACACCGCGGTGCCGTTGTAGCTGTGCACCAGCACCATGGTCTTGCCGTCCAGCTTGGAGTCAAACATGACGTCGTAGGGCGCAGAGTTGGTGCGCGCAGCCACGAAGAGCTGGTTGTTAGGCGTGGAGCCGGTGGATGTCAGCGACACCATGGCGTAGCTGTTGTTCGACGCCTGCTGCAGCGGCAGCGCGACCTGGGTCGGCCGGGCGAACACGTCGGCATCCGCCAAGCTACGCGCGGGCTGTAGCCAGCCCAGCTGCCAGGCGTGCGGCGCGTTGAGGCACTGCTTGGAGGCGGAGCCCATGGGGCAGGAGCTGTCGCACTGGTCGAAGCCGCCGCAGCCGCCGGGCACGTTGGCGTGCGCCAGGCCCAGCGTGTGGCCGACCTCGTGGAACAGCGCGCCGATGTCGAAGGCCCCGCCGTCCAGCCACACAAGGCCCGTGCCCCAGGTGTTGGAGCCCGAGGTGGGCGAGCCGCGGAACCAGGGGCCCACGGTGGCGGTGCCGACCACGATGTTGTTGCAGTCTGCGGAGAAGGATGGGTGGGGTGAAGGCGCGATGTAGGACAGGTGCGTGGGAGCGGATGAGGACACTGAAAGCTGGTGCGGACACGGCGAAGGCAAAAGGCGCCGTACCAGTCCAGCCCGCGTAACTCTCGTGACAACGTGCTACCGCTTGAAACACTCGGCAAGGGGTCTGCGGCGCGGCCTACCACTCACTCTTCAGGTAGTTGCTGAAGCCGGTCGGCAGCACCATGATCTTGTGGTGGTACTCCAGCGGGTTGATGTTGTACGGCGCCGCCGACATCAGCTGGTCCAGGTAGAACTGCCATTTGAGCTGGTTGTCGTTGCCGCAGCTGCCCGTGTCAAAAGCGTTACCCGATGCGAAGCGAATCGGGTTGTCCAGCACGCCGGAGCAGGGAATGCGGATGGGCCCCACCACCTTGACGTTGGAGGGCAGCACGCGCACTTGTCTGCGGCTGCAGGTGTCATAGTAGCCGGAAAGCGACGCGCCAGTGTAGCTGCCGCCGCCATTGAACATGTCAAGCACCGCCTGTGATTCGGAGGTGGCAGTTGAGGTGGAGTTCAGAAAGGTGGTTAAGGGTGTCGGGAGGACGCGGGGCACGGGGAGGCGGGAATGGGCGGTTTGGGGCACGGTTTGGGGGGCGCGGCCGCGCAGGACGGCGGGCCCTTCAACTTCTAACCCGGCGGCAGGCGATTATGAACGCGCTTGCGCGGCCGGGCAGCGTACGTTCGTACCTGTGGGGTGGCGGCTGCCGGCACTGGCACGTTGCATAGTGTCACCAGGTAAACCAGAAACTTGGGCTCCGTGGGGGTGGTGATGTCCTCGCCGAACATCGACCGCCGCCCCCCCGCGCCCTCCATCCGTGGTGCCTGACACGAGCTCAGCACTCCGTTGGCGAGACTGGTGTAAAACACCGTGGCACGCGCACCCGACGGGATTTCAGAGAGCTCCAAGCCGGCGCAGAAGTCTACGCGGTAGAACGCGCCATCGTCGGTCTGCAAGTATCGATCGGTTACATCGGAGCCCTCCTCGGCGCTTGAGGACATCAAAACCAGCAGCGAGCCTGCGTTGTATTGAGTAGAGGCAGTGTCAGTGCAGGTTCCAGTGCTGAGTATAGCGACAAACTAGAAAGCGGTACCCTGCCGCGAGTCTGCTTCTTCGCCGATTCACACCTGAGACTTGGCCCGGACTGTCGCCATGAGTCGCGCTTGCGCGTGCTAATGATAGAGCACAGGCAGATGCGACTACGATCTGTGCCAGTAACGCAAAATGCCTCCGTGCAGCGCGCATGGCCGCTCCCTCACAAGCACACCCGCCAAAATGCGCCTGGAAGCCAGTCCTAATGCTACGTATAGACCGCTTGATGGACCTGTAACGTGGAAGAGAGGCAGACTTTAGCAAAACTTGGCTTTCCTCAGTGCAATCACCGACCGCCGACCGAAGCCCGCCCAGCCGAGCTGAGGCCCCGATCACGACCGCAGTGTTTGCAGTGAAACAAAGAGGTTTCAAAATATGCTTCTCCCGGCTGCGCGCCTAGGCCGCAGGCTCACCGAGGACTAAGTGGACTCCTGCTGCGGGCCTCCTTATGCACCGCTCACTCGCCAGTGTTATCAGAAGTATTCAAGTGAAGAAAACCGGATAGCCGTCAGCAGCGACTTGTCAGTCATACGCCTGAGGGACTCTTTGACCTTGTGGCCGCCGGGCCGAGGGCTGAAGTAGAAGTGAGGACAGCTTATGTGCTATGAGCCGTTGGGTATATGGTCCACCCTGTGAATGAGAAGCATTAAGAAACGCATATAGAAAAAAAGGGAGGACTTTTGAAATCCTGGATCCAACTAGGAAGCTACTGCCGCTACGCCGGGCGAAGGCAGCCAGGCAGGCGCTGTTCCCTACGATAATGGTTCAGAGCAGTGAGGGCACGGGGAATTCATCGGGACTGGAGGGTCGCATGGCTCGGCAGTCGGCAGTGGCGCGTGCCGACTTATGCCTTTTCACGAACGAGCAAGCGACGAGCAAGCGCTGGCGTGCCCTTTCGACTTTCGCAGTCGCTTCACGTTGCAGCACAAGCGCAGGCGCCTGACACAGACCCTGGAATTACCGATGCGCACGGTGTACTGCTCTGTGAATTTCGGGTTAGTCATTGGCGCCAATGTGCGACAGACCGCATGCGCAGCTGCCGCTGCGGCGCGCGGATCGTAGAGTCGCACACTCGAGCGTTTGGGTTCCTCCCCCTGCTCCACACAGTTCGCAGTGCTCCATTAGTCACTGTTCCCAAAGGCGGACCCAACCTTGGCCCCAACTATGAGGTGAGCCCAAACGTGCGCAGTCTACGACGCCGCACCTCTTTCCCTATTCTTTCTTACTCATGAGTCATGGGCTCATGGCCAGTCATGCCAATGCGTCATGACCGTAATCATACTTGATAGACCTTACATGTGACCAGCTGTCATGGCGCCATGCAAATTGGATCCTTTCCACCGCTAAATGGCACACGTCAGTTGCTTAGTTGCACATCACTCTATCCAGGCATCCAGCACCAAGCCCGGTACGCAACGCGCAGACCCACTCGGACCACTCTACCGTGCAGCCGCGGTTTGGGTCCATCGTGCTTCTCCGCTCTCTGGTGACACCAAGCTGGAGGAAGTCGGTGTCCTTTTAAGAATGCGGATGTTACAGAGGGGACAGTCCCAGCACCCGAAGACGCCGAGCCATCACATGCTATCAGGGCCCTTTTAAGCAGCTAGTTATCCGTGTGCGACTTATGCTTGATGCTACTCTGCCCGTTATACAAGCATGTCAAGTGCCAGCCGAAGAACCGCAAGCGGGCACAGTGGCACACCGGCAATGAATGACAGCAACTACCATTTCATCACCCCATAGCCGTTCGGCGGGGCCCACAATGCCGCAACGCGCACTCGGACACGCGCTAGACACGCATGGCTCGGAAAGTCAACACGCACAACTTTGTTTCGGCGACTAGGCCCTTTAATACTGTCGAGTCGAATGCTGCTGTGAATGTGATTCCGCCCCCACCAGCGCCCTGCTCACATGGGCACCCTACCCGGCAGCCTTGCGCCGAGCTTGGATCGCGCGCTCCCTCCACGACATCTTCTGATTGGACAGCACCGTCTCGTGAAGCGTCCCTTCGAGCACCCCGTCAGCCGGCTCCCCGTCACCTGCTGTGCTGCCCGCGCCTGCCACGCTGCTGCCTGCACCGCAGGAAGCGCTCGCTAGCCCTGCCGCCGCCCGCTCCGCCGCCACCAGCTCCATCTCATCCAACAGCACCACCTGAGGCCCTTCGTCGTCGCCAGCGTGCATGCCAGACACAGCTGCTGTCGGCGCCGCAGCAGCGGCACCCACTGCCGCTGTCGGTGCTGCAGCTGCAGCGTACACAGCTGGCGGCGGCGGCGCTAGTGGCGGCGGCTCTGACAGCGGCACCGGCATCCCCACCATGGCAGTGCCGCGGTCTCGCTTGTCTGGGCCGCCGCTGCTTGCCCGCGCCCGCTCGTGCCCACGATCTCGGTCCGGATATCGCTCACGCTCTCGGCTCCGATCCCTGTCGCGCCCGTGGTCTCGGTCCCGCTGCCCGTCCCGGCCCCTATCCCTGTCCCGCTCCCTGACCCTATCTCTGTCCCGGCCACTGCCCCTATCCCTGTTACGATCCCGGTCCCCGTCCCGGTCCCCGTCCCGGTCCCGGTCCCGGTCCCGGTCCCGGTCCCGGTCCCGGTCCCGGTCCCGGTCCCGGTCCCGGTCCCGGTCCCGGTCCCGGTCCCGGACCCAGTCCCGGCCCCGGCCCCGGTCCTGGTCCCGGCTCCTTTCCCGCCGACGCTCCCGCTCATCGCGCCCGGGCTCTGCCCGCGCAGTTGGCAGCGGTGGTGGCGGCGGCAGGCGTGATCCAAAGATGGCGTCCTCGTGCGCCGCCTGCGCCTTCTGCTCCGCCCGCTGCTGGCGCTCCACATCCGCCGTGCGCCGCCCCACCAGCATCTCCAGCTCCCCCCTGTCCAGGTCCGCACCCAGCCCGTGGCTGTTGTACTGCTTTGGCTCCCGCGGCTCGTCCTCCCCTCCTCCACCTCCGCCGCCGCGGCGCCCAAAAGCCATGCCATCCTCCGGCACGGCGTCGGCATTAAAGGCGAAGCGAGTCCAGTTGCCTTTGCCGCCGGCGCCACCGCTGCCGTCCTCGTCGTCGCTGCCAGCAGCGGCGGCGGCGGCCCGACTGGCCACGCGCGTTTCGGCTTGTGCGAGAGACAGCCGCGTGCGTGCGCGCAGCTTCTCTGCCGGGTTCATGGCTTCATAACCTACATAGGGTGGTTCATGACGTTTGTTGGGGTGGTTGTGGTGATGGGAGGAGTGCAGCTGGAATTATGCACACAGAGCAGTCCCCTTTCCTGTCCTTTGCTAAGTGGCCCACAAGCATGCGCTCCATGGCAGATGCAGCCGCTTCCGCCCCGATTGCAGCCCCACCAGGTATAAGGGCTGAGTAGTCGGGCGGCTGGTCCTTGCCCCTTGTCTTGCCTCCTGCGCCAGCAGGCGCCACATCCCTCCTGCTGCCACTGCCGCCGCCACTGGCACCCACGTGACGGCCACTGCGGCCCTCATCGCCGCCGCCCTCGGCGCGGTGCCGCTCCCAGGCCGCCGCCTCCCGCTCTCGCCGCTGCTTCTCCTTGGCCTGCAGCCGTCGCCGCACCTCCGCCTCGTCCTCCGCCTCCTCCGGCTCCTCTGCCTCCTCCTCGGGGTGGCGCCTGCGCCCGCCCAGCCCACCGCGCCCCGGATGGTCCGCGCCGCGACCCCAGAAACGCGGGTCATCATCGCGCTCATCCGCCACGGCATTGTAGGCACTACAACGCGTGATTGAACAGCAGCATACAGTCGGCACGTGCGGCAGGCTTGCTGGTAGGCAGACGGGCCATGCACGGATGCCGCCGGATGTGTACAGAGCCACCCCCGGCTACCTCTCCAACGGCACTCACCTTGCTCGCTGCTGTCGCTGGCGCTTGGCCGCACGTTCGCCGGCATCGTCACTGTCATAGCTGCCCCCGAGCGTCGGTGCCTGCACCGGTGGCGCCTTTGTTTGCTCCGCACCAAAGGCTGTGGTGCTGCGGACAAAGGAGGACATGAATCCGCCAGCTGCTGCTGTTGGCGCCGCATATGCACCACGTGCGGGCGGCTCCGACGAGCTAAAGCCAAGGCCCTGCACAGTTGCGGAGAGGAGAGGCCGAGAGGGGCAGGTTGCTCGCACGGTGCTGGCCAGCACAGCCCCCGGCACCCGTCATGGCCTGTTGGTGGCACTAGCCATGTGACACATGCCCCCGCACGCTAAACTGCATTCACCTTTTTGGTTTTGGCAGCATCATTCGTCCTCTGGAACAGCGTGTACAGGCGGTGGGCCTCCTCCTCCTCCATGTTTGGGGCTTCTAGGCCTAATTACTCATGCAGCACTGAACAATAATGTCTCAAACCGTGGATGGCGAGTGCATCAATCTCGGAGCAAGAATTCGTTGCCACAACGCCAATGCTGCATTCATAGTATGATAGCTTGATAAGCAAAACCTATACTCACGAAACTGCACATGGTGTAGCATTCAAGGAAAGACCGATTGGAAGCCTGGGAACCCTGACTTCTTGCAGTTGGGTCGCAAGGTCCGCTGACAGCGCCATCTTCAAGAAAAGAAGCTGGCTCTTCTACGGTACCATACCACAGCACCGTTGGCCCAGCGCTTGGCCGGGTCTTGTCACGCGACCGGGCCTAAATGCTCAAAGCTCTCTTTGCCAAAGAGGACCCTAAAGAGTCAGTGCGGAAATGGCAAGCCACACTAAGGGCGGAGCAACGTGGCTTGGACAGGCAAATTCGCGGTCAGTGCGGGTTGGGCTGGGTTCGGCGCGTGCTGCGTGCCGTCTGCGCACACCAGGACTGCAGTCCTTGGGCAACGTCTGCGTCTTCACCCGGGCTAACAACCTTCCTACATCACCTTACACGGCTTGCAGACATTCAGTTTGAGGAGAAGAAAATCCACAAGTCGATCAGGGAGGCGGCGAAGCGGGGGGACATGGGGTCTGCGAAGGTGGGTAGCGCTTCCTTGCCCTCGCGGCCCGATCACCTGCCGTCTCTGTGCTGGTGTGTGTGCATTACTGTTCCCTAGAGTAATGCCGGGTTATCTGAACAACGTAATTGGGGCGCTATCGACTGATGCACTTTACCCGCCCCTGCTTCCTCTGATTACGCAGCACCTGGCAAAGGAGATCGTGCAGAGCCGGAAGGCGGTTTCCCGACTGTATGTCAACAAGGCACACATGCAGAGCCTTAATACCGCCTTGACGGAACAGCTGGGTGAGTGGGTACCGCTGGCTGTGGGGCCGCGTGGAGCCGGTCCAGGGTCACAGTGGGTCACAGTTTGGTTGTGCTTCGCATGGCCACAGGCAGGAAACGACTAGAACAGCCTTTTGTTATGTAAGCTCTCCGACACGGTTGGCCCTTCACCACATTGCCATGCAGCCATGCTGCGTGTGGCTGGCACGCTGAGCAAGAGCACCGAGGTCATGAAGCAGGTGAACACGATCATCAAGGCGCCGGAGCTGCAAAAGACCATGATGGAGATGTCCAAGGGTAAGTCTGGGAGAGAGGGAGTGTGTGGTGTAGTGCGCGATGACTGATGGAGCGAGGAAATGGCGGTCTGCAGGAATGCGCGTGAAGGAGTGGAGGATGTCGGGGCGGCATGGGGTCTAGCTAGGAAGCAGCGATAGGGTAGAGCTAGCATCATAGAGCGAGAGGAGTCATTGCAAAGTTTGATAGGCCCAGGCGCCAGGGCCGGTTGCGTTTGGCATGGCAGCTCAGCCCTTGCCCCCGCTGGCTGCAAGCGCGTGTATGTCGTATGATCCCCAATGTCACAGAGATGATGAAGGCGGGGCTGATCGAGGAGATGATCAGCGACGCAATCGACAGCGCCGTGGGTGGCGAGAACGAGGAGGAGGAGACTGAGGAGGAGGTCCAGAAGGTGCTGGACGAAATTGCGCTGGACATGACTGCCAACCTACCGGCGGCACAGGTGAGGAAGACGGCGGGTCATGGCGAGGGAGAGGGCGGGGTAAGGTACGGCGAAACAACAGGGCCACCGTGTTCGTGCTTGACAGCATGGGAGAGCAAGGAGCACCAAACCCAAAGTGCGAAGGTCCTAGCCTCCATACCTTCCGCTCTTGGCCAGGCCCTTGCTCCTGACCACGCTGAACCGGCGGTGGCAAAGCAACACTCCAACGTATCGGTGTGCTAACTCGTATGGGTTCTCGCCCGCTCACCCAATGCCTAACCTTCACGCCTAACCTCTCTGACCTGCCACATGCGGCCTCGCACCTGGCCCCACAGCGTGCCAAGGCCAAGCAGCAGGCGGCCGCGGAGCCGGAGGAGGAGGAGGACATGGCAGAGCTAAGGGCGCGGCTGGATGCTGTCAAGGCGTGAGGTGTTGGGGCCATGAGCACGGGCATGGGCACGGTGCTGCTATCTGATGGGGAGGCGTACAGGGGGGTGGCGGCATTCGGCATCTTGCACAGCGTAGGTGTGCGGCGTGGGTATGCGGGTTGATTGGGGACACCGGGAGCCCTGTTGCGAGTTATTGGCGTAGGAAGAGGAAGAGATGATTGGGTTTCGGGCCACCTGACTAGGAGCACCAGGTTGCGCTGTGTAGGCCAGTGGAGTGGCTCGTTGTGGAGAGGGTTTGACCGTTGGCGTATGACAAGAGGAAACTGAGCCGCGATGCAGCTCATGGAAGGCCGGCAGGAGAACCCGCGGGGGCGAAGGGCAAAGAGGACCCTAAAGTGCCTCCCGTGAGTGCCTCCCCTGGTGGCATCGATGGTTGGCCAGTCCACCGGCCCTCGCAAGTCTTCATGTCCACATACTGCGCATAGCTGTCGGCATTTACTCACGCAGTGCAACACTATTGCTGAGTTGCGGCCGCTGCAAGCTGCAGAACTCGAAGACATGCTCAGACACATGACCTGAGTCGAACACGTCCTTAGCCCCTGGCTAATCCAAGACCAGCTAAAATATGAGTAGCACATCGCCTTTACCGGTGCATATGTCTTGTTATGGAGTACACCAGGAGTCGGTCGCCGCAGCTCGCGGATACAGCAAACCAAGTGCTGACTACAGCAGCCGGCTAATAGCAGTTAAAGCCTCAATGACATCCGCGCAGCTTGCGTCTGCGCCCGCTGCGTCGATGCCCGCGACATCGTCGCAGACAGTGCCGCACAGCACCCCCAGTCCAGGGAGACAGGTACACAATAGCTGAGAATCTGCTTTGTAGTTGAATGTTGCGGCGTTTGAAGCTTGGCGAGAAACCACGCCGGGCCGAAGGGCCGCGCCGCCTGGTTTCTCTACGAGCGGTGCCCATAGCATAATATAGCTGCAGCACACTATAGCAGGTCTCTCGAAGATTAGCTTGGGCAGCTGGCATTGCACACGGCCCAAAGTAACCCCTTTGCCTGTTCACTGTCTGGCCCCCTTCACAGCCCCCGCAGGTGAAGCTGCATCCGTTAAGCGCGGCGCAGGCCTCCCAGTTTACATGCAGCTCAGGCGTACCCAGTGCCCCAGCCTCTATGTACAGTTCGCGCGTGCAGGGGAAGCCCGCAGCAGCGGTGACGCCGACGCTGCAGTGCCTCAACTTTGCCAGCATTGCAGAGTCAAGCGTGGGGGGCGGCGGTGTGCCCCGGCCGTACGGCAAGTTCAGCGCCGCACGCGCCGGTGACGGCAACGCCACGTGGCAGCGGCTGCCGCCGTCTCCAGGCAGCTGGCAGGCCAAGGCGCTCCCCATCGGCGTGCACATGCCGGACGACTCCCCGGCGGCCAGCCCCTCCGGGGGCGGCGGCCGGAGTGCCTCGGCCGGTGAGGACGGCAGTCCCAACCCCAACACCTCGCCACAGCACCGGCGAAGCACCGGCGGCACCATCTCCAGCGGCGGCAGCACGCGGCGGAACCGCAGCTACGCGCACCTGCGCGGCCCGGCGCCCGCCACCTACCCCGGCCCACTGTCCTCGCGGTCAAAAGCCGGCCCCTCCATCCTCACCGGCAGCCCAGCACGTGGCCCCGCCGGCGCAGGTTTCACAGCCTACGGCTCTCCCTCCAACTTGGCGCATTCGGGGGCGCCAGCCACCGTCACGGGCGGGCCCACAGGGCCCACGACCGGCTTGGCGGCAACGGCCGGCACCCATGGCTCCTCCACGCAGTCTGCGGTGCCGGGCATGGCGCTGCAGGAGCACGGCTTCTATCGGCGGCCGGGCAGCAGCATGCACCGCTCGCTGGTGCCGCTGCCGCCGCCGGAGCCACACAACCCGGCGGCGTGGTTCGCGCTGCCGGCCGCCACCTTCCTCACCGACCTGCCCAATGTGCCCGACCACCTGCGCCTGGACAACGGGTACAGGTGCGTGGCGGCGCGTTCTTTTGGGGAGCTGGGGCTGGTTTGGGGAGGGCTGAGGGTGTGTGGAGGGTGTGTATATTGGGAGGGCAGCAGCCGTGTGAGCAGGAAGTGCGGCGTGTGAGGTGGGGTACAGTTGACGGTCAGGAGTGGAGAGTGGCTGGGCACCGGTTTGGTAAGCACTAGGCGGGCCGTTTTTAGGCCAAATCCCTGCCCTGTGGCCTGCGCTCACTCGCATTCCGTGGGTGTGCCTTGCTGCTCCGTCGCGCAGCGTGAGCCGTGACTTCCTGCTCTCCGGCCTCAACAAGAAGAAGCCCTTACCCACGCCGCCCGACTCCCCGCATGGCCACGGCCACGGCCAGCAACACAGCCCCCACCACGGCGACTCCCAACAGCAACAGCAGCAGCCGCACTTCAACCCGCACCACCAGGACTTGAGAGTGGAGGATAGGCACCAGCTGTGGGAGGCACTGGAGAAGGGCAGCCAGGCGCAAGCAGCGCCGGGCTCAGGGCCGCAGCCTGTGATAGGGCCCATGGGCCTGCGCGGCGTGTACGTGCCGCTGGACAACCGGGCCGTGACGCTGCAGCAGCAGCTGTCGCGCCAGCAGCTGCCTGACGGTACGGCGAGCCAGGGCGCACTTGCCTACAACGCCAGTACGGCGACGGTCGGTATGGCGGGCGCTGGAGCGGTTGGCGGTGGCGGCGGCGGCGGCAGCTCGTTGGACCCGCAGCATTGGGTGGGGCAGGTGTTGGGGGAGGAGGAGGAGGACGGCTCGCTGTTGGCGGGCGGCGGCGCGGCGGGGGCGCGCGCCGGCGTGAGCCTGCCGCCTGAGATGATGCTGCCACGGAGAAACGTGCCTACCGGGTGGTGAGCACAGAGCCGTGTTGGGTCTGGTGGGGCCGCAGGAGGCCGGTCAGGGGATCAGCAGGGCGGTTAGGATTAGGCAGTGTTAGGCAGGGCGTGTGCAGGTGTAGGCTATGGGACTTGCGGCTTGTAGCAGGGTGGATAGCTGGTTGGTGGGCGTGGGCGTGGTGAGCTGAGAGACTGCTCTGACACGTGTGCTCCAAAGGACTGCTGTGATGACGGCAGGCAACGGTGTATGGGATAGGATGGGATACAGTGTGGGATTCAAGTTGTGGATTTCGGGAGATGTAAGCAAAGCGCAAGTGCCAACTGCAGACGGTAGCTGCAATACGATCGGTGTGGCACGGCAGGATGCGTCTGCTCGAAGACGCGTGTGGCAACACTGTTCCCGAATTCATCCACACGCTGCACATGCTCTCTCTGTCCACCGTGTCGCACGCCGCCCTAGATGGCCCTTTGCCAAGCCATTTCCAGGCGCATGTCATCCATCCGTCACAACGCAATCAAACGCCACTGGCTGCACAAAGAAAGAAGCGTGTTTCTAAGGATTGCAAACAGCCGTTCATGACTATTGTGACAAACCGCGTCAACGCCAACCGCTCCAACGCCGCATCCTGCGCTCCACGGTAGTCCATGGATTACCCAGCCAAAGCTACCGCCATGATGAATTCATTACTCGCGTAGCATTCCGAAGCTAGCCGTACAGCCCTCCCTGATCTAAGGACAGAGCCACGCACAGGCCTCGCTAGCTAGGCCGTTCAGACTCAGGGCACGCACCGTCCTCAAAATGGGCTACCAGGCACCTGGCCGCTGGCTAGGGCGGGCTGAAGCAGGCCGCCATCACCTCATCCACAGACAGCGGCGCCAGGAAGTTGTTGGGGGCGGCGCGGTACTGGTCGTAGGACAGGCAAGGCAGGTACTGGGAGTAGGGCTTCACCTGCGTGACGGTGAGGGAGAGTGTGCGACAGCGCATGCCGGGCTCAAGCAAGAGCGACCAGCTCGGCACGGCTCACAAGCTGCTGAGTGCTGGTACTGTAACACCCACACAGCATATGCTTTGCTGCATCGCATACACTGTCTTTGCGCAACGTTTTCCTTGTGCTCTTTAACACAGCATATGAAAGTTCGTAGGCATCTTTGGCCGTGCCGCCTACCCCGCACCACCGTGCTGCGCACGAAGCCGTTCCCCTACGTGCACAGTTGCATGCAAAAGCTTCCCTTCCCCAAGCAGCTAGGTGGGTCCTGCAGGGATGCCACGGCGGTTCCGAGCAGGTCGGCAGCAGGTGTCTGTCTGCAGCTCACTCGCTGGCAGCAGGTGGCGGTGATGGGCTTGGTGGCTGCGCATTCCTTGAAGGCCTGAAGGGGGCGTGCGTGGGTGGGAGCGTGGGTGGTGCGGTGGGTTGATGTGTGGTCATTGGGCAACAGGCCGTGTTTGGCGCTCCGGGCTTCATGGGATGCAGCCCAGGTAGTGTCCACGCCTACAAGCCGTCGCCTGCCCAATGCCTGGACAATGCACGCCCCACAGACTTGATGGTGCCGGCACCTGGCCCTAGGGCTGTTTGCTTCCAATCCTGAGAGACAGCAGCTCCGAGGCGGGTTGCTCAGCGACATTGGAACCTCTTTGTTGGGCTCGCCCCGCCCCCCCCCCTTTGCGCGCACACACGCTTACCTGGATGTCCGGGTTGCTTGGCAGCTCCTTCTGGGCCTGCTGGCACTTCGCGTTCTCAGCCACTGCACGCGCGTGAGGGGAAGGCCAGCCGGCAGCATCAGAGGCAAGGTGACGGGGCCTGGGCCGAGGGACGTCAGGGGCCGCAAGGCCGCGGGGCCTTAGGGTCGCCCCGCACCGCACAGCTGGAAATTCAGATAAAACCGTAGTACAGCTGCTGCGACAGTGCTGCTTAACAGACGAGTGCGCAACAAGGAGCTGAGCTGCTTCGGCGGCGGCTTTGGCGCCAAAAGGCTTTGCGCCAGAGAGCTCGCAGCAACGCGCCCGGGTCCGGGCCCTAGTTTCACGCAGAACTGTATCGTGCACACGTCTCGCACATCTGTCTCACAAGCAGCAGAGTCTTGTGCGGCGGCGCCCCCAGCTTGAAGCAGCAGCACCGTGCCCAGCAGCAGCGCGGCCGCGAGCACGGCACGGCGGTGCATGTTTGAGGACGAGCGTGCTATGGTGATAAGGTTAGCACAGGGAGAATGGCGAGAACAAGTGGAGTGGATGGGGTAAGCCTAGCGCTGGGGCTGACATGACGGTCTTCCCGCGCCCTGTGCACCCCCCTAGGCTGCCCTAGCTGCAAAGGCACCCGGAATGTACCTGCGTACCGTGGCTTATTCATGCCGCTGCGGCTGCACCCTACTGCAACATCCTGCCCCAAAGCCCCACCCATGGTAGGCCAACAGCGCACATGTGTGCTTTACAGTGCCCTCCACGGGTGCGACATGCCCCCACGGTAGTAGGGCCATTCGTAGCTCCCACCAATGCCACGTCCCACACGCCGCAGCAATGTGTTGAGTTTGCGCCTACGACAGACGAACCACTCAGGACCGATGGCACGCATTGAGTTTTGCACTGCACAAACCTATCTACAGACAACTAGTCATCAACCCGTCTTCGTCAACCATACCGTGCAACTGCAGTGCAGTACGCATCGGCTGCACGTACGGCGGTGTCCAGCTCCACCGATCTACCTGCCACAACTCCTTCAACAATCAAGCCATGCATTGAATTCAATGCACAGCCCCTGGCACAGCCCCATAAGGTAATACTCGCGCAGCTAGCAATCCAGTACCACCATGCGCGGTGCAATATACTACCATCCTGGCTCAATCTCAATAAGAATATGACACTTCATGTCATTTCCCTTGCCCCGCCATGAACGGAACCACTGGCGCGGTTCGCATGTGCCTTAGTTGAAACGATCGCCCGGATGTTTACGACAGGCAGGCCTTGCGGGCCTCGTCGATGGTGGTGGCACCGCCCAGGTAGTTGTTGACGGCGGTGGCGTACATGTCGTTGGACAGGCAGGGCGCGTACTTGGCGAACGGGGCCAGCTGGGGTGGGGTGGTGAAGGGCGTGTGGGGACGGGAGGTTGGACACAGCCGGGGAGGGACGGGAGTGAGGAGGGCGAAAGTGCGCGGTTGTGATGTGCGAGTATGTGACACGGTAGCGAATGTGTGTGGAGCAGGCGAGGTGCAGCTGTGCTTGGCGCCTGGCACGCACCGCAGTGCATAAACGACACTGCAGGGCTATGCCCTGATACCCACACATGGCATGGCCATTGACACACACCTTGGCGCAGCAGGACGTGCTGATGGGCTTGGTGGCGGCGCACTGCTTGAAGGCCTGAGGGCAGCGGGTGAGGCGTAGCGATGGTTTAGGGGCGGGTTGTGGTCATGAGGCGTTGTCGGGTCCAGGAGTGGGTATGTTTTGCTTCGGGGCAGTTGCCGTGCGGGGGCCACAATACCGTGTACGTATACACGTCGTCAGGCGCGAGCTGACCGTCGGGCGTCTGCTGCGGCCTGTCCACACATCCTCCATTCCCGCTGGGCCACACACCACACCAGACACCACAACCATGCACACGACACGTCACCGCCGCCGTCCCCCACCAGAATGTCAGGGTTGTTGGGCAGGTTGGCCTGGGCCTCCTTGCAGAGCTGGTCTGTGCCGTCCGCTGTGTGGGGAGGGGGGAGTAACAGGGGAGCAGGGGTGGAACATACGGCAGGGGCGGCGCCGCGGATAAGGCGGCGGAGGGAGGGGACCATGCAAGTGGCAGGCCTGCCTCCGGGGCAAGCGCGTGGGTGGCGGGCAGGGGGAATAGGGGAGATGCGAAGTGGCGAGGTATGAAGGGGTGACCCACGGGCCTGGCGGTTGCAACCCGCACGCGCATAGCGCGCTTGAGCACGCGCGGCTATGCCATATACATTGTGATGCAGCAGGACAAGAACGCAGCCAGGCCAGCCGTGGTGCGCAACAGCTAGCGGGAGGCGGCAGCGGTAGCGGCGCGGCGGCAGTTGCAACGGCAGCAGCAACCTACAGCACCACCGCTCACCCGCCTGCCCCGCACCCCACGCTTCCAGAGCCAGCAGACTGCCTTGTCAGCACGCACTCACCAGACATGGACGACTGGGCGTGGGCGGTGCCGGCGGCGGCGACCAGCAGCAGCGCCAGGAGCCCGAAGGCGGCAGCCGAGCGGCGGTCCATTGTGCTAGATGTGGTTCGGTAGGGCGAGTAATAAGGGTGAAGCACGCGTGCGGTGTTGGTGCCAAGGAGAATGCCAGTGACGAGGCACGGCGCGTAGTCCGTATTAAAGAGGGCATCTATGCCGGCGGATGGGCGGGATGGGGTCACGTTTCACACCGCCGTTCGAACCGCCACCAGCGTGTGCCATCGCCGCCAGCGCACGCCCCTTCGATCGTCCAAGGACTGACACGCTCGTTCAGTTACCCATCGTGCCGAAGCTGTTCGCTGCCGCGGGCAATGGTAGGTTCGCGTTTGATATTTGGCACTGCTCGCGCTGGCGCTTGCACTGGTGCTTGCGCTTGCGCTTGCGCTGGCGGCCCTGATGCACCACGCTCCTGCACCTAGCGGGGCCCTACCTAGTGCACTCCGGGTATGGAATGACAACGTGTTACAACGCCCTCGCCAGCGCACTTCCAGGGGCGCAAGTTGCGCTTCTGCCTGCAGCATGTCCCGCCGGCTATAGCCGCATGCAGCTCCATGTGCCACGTCCCCACATTGTATTGATCGACTGCAACCCCAACCTAAAGGGCAGCACGTGTCCCGTCCACCGTGCCCAGACTCGCACTTCATTAGCGTAGCGCACGCGAGTATGTAGGCTGTGGCCATGACGTAGTGATGCAGGCCACCTTGCATACACTCCCACACAGGAGGCCAACCCCAACCTCACGCCACATGCATGCATCATGCACAGCGCAACTAGTGCCAACCAGCAGCAACCTAGTACCTGTGTGAACCTGGCCCATCTACAGCGCACACCACTCCTGCAGCCCAGCGCATGCCATGCAGAAGTACAACTGCCGCCACCTCGGCCACTCTTTGGTAGCCTGCAGCTGCTTAGTCCTCATGCTGTATGACGCGCATCAGACTAGGCAGGTGGTGCGGACCTCGTCAATGGAGGTGGTGCCGCTGAGGAAGGCTTCCACTGCCGAGCGGTACTCGGGAGTCTTGAGGCAGGGCAGGTACTTGGCAAACGGAGCCAGCTGACAGGGAGGGGGCAGTGAGAGGGGAGGCGGGTGCGTGCGTGGAGGGGTAGGAAGGGCATCGGCATCTGGGCTTGGCATGAAGGGGTGTGGGACGGTGGGTGGTAGGCGGTGGTAGGCAGCACCGGCACCAGCCAGACATCCACTTGCAGGTACCGTGATAGCAGCGTCTGACAGGATTGCATACTCATGAGCCAGGCGAGACTGGCGTCGCGGAAGAGGGCGGAAGCTGCAGGCCCCCGCTGTCTGTGCCCCATGAATGCACGCAACGTCGATCCGTCTACCGTAGGGTAACAATGCCCAACGCAGAGTGTATAATGCCCGACGCAGGGTAATGCCCACCTTGGTGCAGCAATCCCTCCGACACTTAAGCACACGCTCCCGTACATCATCAACGCTCCTACAAGACACACATCTCACCTTGGCGCAGCAATCCTGCGGAATGGGCTTCGTGGCGGCGCACTTTTTGAAGGCCTGTACGCAGCACCAGTCAAGGGCGCACATTCAATGCAACGCTTGATTGGGCGGGGCCGGTTGCGTACCGTACTGCCACGCTCAATTGGTGATTTTATAATTGGTGACAGAAAAATATTGCGCTGGAATTAAACAGGCTAACACAGACTTTGGTGATGGGCTCTGGCAGAAGCCAGGCCGAATTACACCCATGTCACAGAATTGGTGATGGGACCCCCCGAATCGTACCCAGCGTCGCTTTCGGCCCCGGCAGCTGCAACACAAGCCCCGCGCTTGCAGGCGCTCTCCAGCCAACGTACCACAGTACTTCTGCTGCTCAGCTTCACAACCACGCACCAAGCAGCACCATACCGTTCGGTATGCATCACAAGCCCCGCGCTTGCAGGCGCTATCCAGCCAATGTCCCACAGCGTAAGCTGCAGCTTAGGGCCTTTGGGGTCTACACCGTGGGGCTACACTGAGCATTGCGCGTATACTACAGGAATAGCGTCACAAGCCAAAGCAGCCTGTCTGCGTGTTTTCGCCCGACGTGGATTCAGGGTGCACAGGAATTGGTGACGGCCTCTGGCAAATCCTAGGCGACATTGTTCCCTGCTACCAAATTGGTGATTTTCACCAAATTGGTGTCACCAATTGAGCGTGGCAGTACGGTACGGACTGGTGGTCCTGTGAGCAAGGTACCCCCTGCTGTAGCGTCTGGACCCTACCCCTCAGCGGCCCCTGCTCAGCACTCGAGCGGCAACCCCCACGACGTTAACGTCCTGCAGCGCCGCCAGCTTCACACGGTACGTCCTCCTTGCCTTTACTCCTGCGTGAATCACGCTCACCGCAATGTTGGGGTCTCCCGGCAGCTGCTGCTGCGCCTCCTTGCACAGCTGGGTGGTGTCCATCTCACCCGCTGCAAGGAGGGGGCGGGGACGACAGGGGAAAGGGGAGTGGCGTCGCAGCAGTGTTGCAGGGTTATCAGGCAGGCGCAGTAGCTGCGGGTAGGGGCAGGCAGGGACGGGTGGGGCCGGCTGCCAGGACGGGAAAGTTTCGGGACAAGGACCCCGCGACGTGTGGACCCACGGGCCTGGACCGGACAGCACTTCCTATCGCTGCTCGCAAGGCTTTCCGCGCGACCAGCATTCGCCATAATCGTTGGGGCTTCAAGCACCCGGCGGCTCTTCTACGCTCAACCGGACGACTGGACGACGGCGGCAGTAGCAACGGCAGTAGCAATGGCAGTAGCAACCCAAAGCGCCACCCTGCCCTGCATGCACCCGACGCTTCCAGAGCCAGGCTGCCTTGTCAGCACGCACTCACCAGACGTGGGCGACTGGGCGTGGGCGGTGCCGGCGGCGGCGACCAGCAGCAGCGCCAGGAGCCCCAAGGAGGCAGCGGCGGCGCGGGAGCGGCGGTCCATGTTACGAGGCGGACGAGGGGAGTGGGGGGATGTATGTCCTGTAAGGTGCAAAATAATGGTATCGCAGCTGTCGGAGAGTGGTGTGGCAGAACACGGGCCTCGGCATCTGTGCCGGGAAGGGCCACAGATAGAGCGCGAATGGGACACGCACACTGAGTCACACAACCTTGGGTAGCCCAGGTCCGGAACCTTGCAAGTTGTTGCGCGCAGTGCCAACGCATCCGTGTCTTGCTCTTTGGTTTGCGAATCGCCAGAATGCGCGTCCCCAGAGAAAGGACCTGATGCAAACACGTCAAACCGTGAAAACCGTGCCCACCCACAACACGAGCACACGGGGACCGTTATGGACCTCCAGAGATTCTCCTTGCGTTTCCGCGCGCCCTTCCCCCGGCCACACACTTGCCAACACAGTCATGCAGTGACTCCACAGCCCTGCAGTCCCACTGAATGTACGGTATACAGTCTTGCTTGCTGGAGCAGTGAACCCCCATTTGTGTTTCATGTACACATGCCGCTGCCCGGCTCTCCGCGTCGCGTGCCATAACCCGCGAATGCACAGCAAGCACACGCGCAATGTCGTTGCCTGGCTCGGCTGTGCTGTTGCCTGGCCATGCTACGCTACTGCCTCCTGCACCCGCGCTAACAACATCCTTTGGCAGGCCCATCCGCGCGGCCGGTGCCTAGATCAAGCACACCGCCTGGCTCAGGCACGCCGCCTAGCTCAGGCACACACCCTGCACCTCCTCCACAGTGGCCACTCCATCCAGGTAAGCCTGGGCCACAGCGCGGTAGGCGGGCTCAGCCAGGCAGTCCACGTACCTGCGTGCGGCGTGCGGCGTGCGGCGTGTGTGTGCACGTGTGTGTGCGCTTGTGCACACGTATGTATATGTGTGTGTTGGCACATGTGTGTGTGTATGTGTGTGTGTGTGCGCGCGCGCGCGCGTGTGTGTGTGTGTGTGTGTGTGTGTGTGAGTGTGTGTTCGCGCGCTTGTGTATGAACTGTAGGGGATTGGTACATGCACGTGCGTACAGAGCATGTGTGGACAAGGAAGGGCTCAGCACGGCTCGGCACGGGCGGCCTGTCCTGTTGGCTGCTGCAGGGTACTCCTTCTCCCCGATGCCATGGGTCCCCTCGTCAGCACCTGCCACGCCCAACCCACTGCACTACAGCAGGCTGCCGTCAACCCACGGCGGCCGCCGTCAGCAGTGGCCAGCGTCCCCGCCCGCCGCACATGCGTGTGCAGCCGCCTGCACTGTAACTTACTGTGCGTAGGGAAGCAGTTTGAGGCAGCACTCGGCGGTGATGGGCTTAACGCCGGCACACGCCTTGAAAGCGGCCACAGACGGCTCATTGGGCAGCCGTAGTCGGGCCTGCTCGCACTTGGAGCTGGGGCTAGAGCCGGGCGGCAGCGGCGGCGGCACCAGCGATCCGGTGGTGCCACCGTTGCTGTTGGCGGCTGGTGCGCCTGCAGCTGCGCATGCCGGATGAACGAGAGAAGGGAGGGACGGGAGTGAGGGAGGGCGGCGAAGGAGTGAGGGGACACCGGGCTGCAGCGCGACTGTGTACCATATGCTGCGTCCCCTGCCGTCCAACTAACGCCACGAAGACCGCTTTGATGGTTTGGGGAGGTCCCGAAGCGGGGCCATGCGCTGCGGTTCTGGAACAGCGGTTCAGCGCGGCGAGGGAAAGACACGGTCCAGGACCCCGCTGCAGCCCGCACACCCGCAGCTGTCAAGCATGCCCCCACTTGTCCCCGTTAAAACTCTGCCACGCATGCCCAACTCATTGTGCTGCTGGTTTGAAGCGCGCGCAGTTCTCACCCGCGGCAGGCTGCGCCCGAGCTGGGGCTGTCAGCAGGCCGGCCGCCAGCAGAATTGCAGCAGCCGCGATGCATGCTAAGGAGGAGGCAGATGCGGGCTTCAGCACCATCACGTATGCACGTTTAAGCTCCAGCCGGTTCACTGCAGCGACAGGCCCTTGGAATAGAAAGTGCGAACGGAGCGGTTCCTAGGCCAGGCAAAGCGAGTGCGGGGGCCAGAAGGATGTCGATACGGGGCTTGGAAAGGGTGTGTGGATTATTTCTGGAGACGGCATGAGTTTGACCCGGCGTCCCAATCACGTTGACCGGCATGGACCCACGGGTTGACAGACCCCCAAACGCCCCGGAGTCACTGCCTTTCCTCTTGTGTACTGCCGAATTGTCTGGGCAGGCTAGGTGCATATCAGCTCAGAGCATGCGGGTCGTCGGCACACCGCGCATCCAAATTCCGATTCCAGCCAAGCTGCTGTGTGCCTGTGCTGCGTGGTGGCTTCCGCTGCTACCACACTGCGACTGTGCCGGCGCCTCCACCCCTCCTCATCCAACATCAACGCAGCCGACCTGCCGACCTGCCCACCTCCCTGGCCACTGCTGGTGCGCCTGTGCGCCTGCCTATGTGCACGTCTCATCCCACCTCGTGTCCTAGTGCCTCAGCGCTGCACAGCCCCATAAGTCTGAGTTTTGTACTGCAGGGCTAGCGTTTGATTGGGCGTTGCCCGGTGTACCTGGTTTTGCGTCTGGTGCTGTAGACCGCGCTTCGTGCGCCGACATGGTTTGCTGCACGGTTGTGGGGCTCTGGCGGGCTTCGGCTTTGCTTCGACTTGTGACGGTGTAGCAGCTGAGACACGCTTTGTGCGCAGACAAATGCACGGTTTGGTGAAGGCCGGCAGCCAGCCCGGGGGAGGGCGGTTTCCCTTCGGGCCGGAGCTGGTTCCGTCCTGACCTGGGTGCTGGGCACCCTTGCTTGGTCGGACTGTCCCTTCTTGTAATGTCGCATTCATAAGTCTGGCGAGCGGCAGCGCCATAGTTCGGATTCACCCGAGCCACAGCAGCTGGCCCAGGGTCGGGCGCGGCTTCGTGGTCAACATGCCCACCACCAGGATGAAGCCACAGTGCACGATGGGCTGCAGGAAGCAAGGCGCGACACGGGCATACGGCATCCACAGGCGTCCGTCGCGAGTCCCTAGTTAAGCGTTGTTGGCCGCCCATCCGGTGGCGTCGCCTTACAAGCGGCTCTTACAACCCCAGCAAGTAGTGCCCCTGTACATAAGGCAGTTGCCCCGCAACGCGACACTGGCAGCGCGGCTGCGTGCCGGAGGTTGCAGCTTCGAGCTGCGTGCCTTTACATACTTGGCAGGCAATATGATTGTGCGGATTGGAGAGCACGATTGGAGAGGCTAGCGAGGCTTATTGACTCCTTACTGCCGTGTAGCGTTACAAACCGCCACGGCCCCAAACGACAATCCCAATCTCTCAAAACCGACAATAGCCTCCACTCATGCCTTGCTTAAGCAGCCTCACAACTCACTTGCGGCCCGCAGCGGCCTTCATACTACGGCCTCCTAGCTCGGGCCGTACAGTTCCCGATACCCCATCAAGTCCGCCGTGCCCGCCCAAGCCCGCCCGTGTTGAGGTTGCACTAGTGGCCGAAAGTGCTGCCAGTACTGGGTGTGTCGCATGCACGTAGCGCCTAATGGCAGAGTCCAGACAACCACGCCGCGGCGCCCACGGGTACCACCACATTAATCCGCGGCGGCGCCAGGGGGGGCGGGTGGGTTGTCACCGTCCCGGCAGAGGGACGATCCGAAAATACAGTACAGAAGCACAACGGCAGATAAAGCGCCGTGTGCTCCTGACGCCTACAAGACCCAGCTCGGTCCGGCCCCATGCAGGCACGTACCCGAGCGTCCTGCGCCGTGCGTGACTTGAACGCAACACGGCAGTTACGTCGCAATAAGTAGACTTATCTCCACTGCGCTGCGATAAGTCAGCGCATATATTATTACGGGGCATTTCATTGCAGATTCGCAGATGCGATTGCGATGCAATACTGCAGGCCTGGGGCGATAGCCTGCGGGTGGCTAGGCACCTGGACACCTGGACACGCGCCTGGCGTCGGGCGGCCTGCCGCTGACCCGATCGCCGCACATGGGGTACACACGCACACTGCGCGCCCTCAACACATACGGCATGTACCTGCCTCCCACACATGTGATTTCAAGGCGCTGGGGCATTGGCTCGTGGGCAACGTCACACGCACTTACACTAAAGATAGTGCCCACGCTCGCTGTGACCTGGGCTCCTCTCAGAGCTGTTGGGTACCTTGTTCTGCGTCCCTTGCCTGCCCTTGCCGTCCATCCAACTCCACCTAGTTGCACCGCTCCTGCCGCCAGGCCTGATGGCGACGCGCTGGTCTCCTGGCACTGCAGTACTCGTCTGGTGTGCACATTGGCGGGGTGCCTCTGCGAGTCAACACTGCTCGCCACCCTGCCTACACGGCTCCTCTGCCGTCTCCCCCACTCGCCAGCATCATCACATGTAATCAGGTGTCCGGAGCTGCTGTGTTGGAGCGAATATGCAAGAATTGAGTCCTTACATTCTCATCACCCTCGCCTTGCTTGGGCTGCGCGCCTTGCACCCTGTACACTCACCGACACTGGCCCGACGCGTCCTCCCGCATACTCGTCCGAATCTAAAATTGGTCCCGGTCATCTCGTCAAGTACCGGTACTGACAACCGCCAGCTGGGCAATCTCCCGCATCCGCGTCCGTTGGTCGCTCGTGAATGCCCAGACTCCTGCGGCCTCAGCCTCATTCTGTGCGTCCATGCAAGCGCACGCTCCGACTCCTGGCGCCCATACAGCGGGAGAGCTCTGGTTCAAGATGCAGTCGACGGCTCACACAATGTGTCACTGGCACTCCTGCGTCACTCACTTACCACCATCTACAACTTTATAAGGACAATGAACAGCCCAACCGTGAAGTGTTGCATCCGGTTACTCCTACGCAGCACCTGCCACCGAAATGATACGGTACGCCGCCGGGGTCCCGGACTCAACGCCATCGCAGCGCGTCTCAACGGAAGCAAACAGTATAAAAGCCCCTCCACCTGCCCAGACGGATCGCATCGGGAGGCCCGGGGCCGAGCTATGCTTGCCGTGCGTGAGCACCCGAGTACTTGGCAGCTTCGCGTGGTGCACACAATGGCAAACACTCACAGTCCGTCGGAATCCCAAAGCACGCCTCCCGAAGCAACTGCACTGCTGAGAGCGTGCAGCAGCCCCGATACTAGGCACTCGAGGACGCCAGACCGGCCGCCATGTGCCTTCCGCTCCCCTCCGCGGCACCAGCAACACATGAGATGGAAACCAGACATAACACAGCACACATCCAACTGCGCGATTCTGTCGCTGTCACGCACTTCATTCGTTTACTTAATGATCCCCAGGGTGCTGCCTCGGGCGCTATCGGTCCCCCACACCCCACACAGCAGTGGCCAGGAAGCCTGTGCGGCGACCCGGTGTCCCCTACAACTGCGTCCGGCGTGGATTGCCACACACCAACCACAGACAGCGGAACCTGGGCTACCGGGAAAATGCCCGTCCTCAACTGCGCTACTGGTCATTGTCCTAACTCCTACTGGCACCACTACTATGGAGTCCAGCACGCTAAACGTGGACGGCCGCACCTACCGAAGCGCTGCTGTGACAGCCGGGCTAGCAAGCTGCAATGATTCGAGCTGGACTGCAGGGCCCGCACGAGTAACGGGCCCATTGCGCCGCTGCCTGTACTGCTTCCGCTGCCAGCCCAGTCCCCGCAGCTTGACCACAGCGGTGCTCCCTGCACGGCACGCCGCCGGCTAGCAACCAACGCACTGCTCCTGCGATGTCAGCGCCATTGGCTGTTGCTAGCCGGCCACTTGCCCGCCGTGCCTTCGCCGCCAGCTGCTTAGTTGTCCTTCTTGGCGCCCTTCCGGCGGGCCATGTAGAAGGAGCTGCGCATTGGAGAAACCGACAAGATTGGATCAGGGTATACATCGAAGGACAACGCAGATTTCGGCGGTGCCCACGCGCTGTTGCGCCCTGACGCTAGGTCGCTTCCGTTATCGCAACATATCTTGATCTTCTAAAACAACCTTTCAAGTTTCTGCTGCCGCCCGACGCCGCCAACCCCGTCCTTGGCACATACGGTAGCCGCTCACCGCATTCACCCAGGTCCCATCGGGCATCAATAACGCAACCTCCTCCCATTCGACCCGCATGCTCCCTCCCGCCACCACTGACATCCTACATCCTCACACCTGCACGGACAAAGCACGCACCTGTACATGTTGACGCGGTCCATGTAGCCCTGAGTGGCGCGGCGGATGCAGCGCACGTCGAAGCCCGCCTTCTGGATCAGCTCGGCGTAGGGCGGGCTGAGGGAGGCGGAGCGCCAGATGACGATGCCGCCCGGCGCAACCTGCTTGGCCAGGCACTCGGCCAGCTCGTTGGCCACGGGCATATCCAGCCAGTCCACGTGGTCCATCAGAATCACCTGGTGGGGCGGGGGGGGGGCGGTGAGGGCGAGGGTTGTAACGGTTAGACGGACCTGAGCAGGTAGGCACGGGGGCGCCTGGCAGACTGGATGCCAAACGCCAACGCACCAGTTTCTCGCCAGCGGCCTTCTATTCCGTTCTTGTTCGTTTCCGCTTCCCAGCCATCCGAATTCTGAAATTCCGTTTCCCTCGCTCTGCCCTTTCACCCTGGCAGACAAGCGTTCGCCATGCACCTACAACGCCCGCCATCTCCCGCTTTTCACACTCTCCGCTCTGGCTCCCACCTTGGTGTAGGTGCGCGCTTTGAGCTCCTCCATGAAGAAGTTGGTGGAGACGGTCAGGTTGTCCACCACGCCACTCTTGAGGGTGGCGAAGGCCGCCTCGCGCAGGTAGGTGGGGCAGTTGTCGCGCAGGAACTTGCCGGTGAGGCAGTTGTAGTAGAAGTAGTTCTGCTTGCGCACGTGCGAGTTCTCCGCCACGCCGTCCATGGTGCGCGCGATGTAGTTCTCAATGGGGATGCCGTCCGCCTTGATCAGCGCGTACTGCTTGCCCGGCACGCCGCCGCCGAACCACAGCACGGCCTTGTTGAAGAGCACCAGGCTCACGAACTTGACGAACAGCCACACCAGCGGCTTGGGCCCGTTCTTCACGAAGTGGATGAGCATGTTGCTGTCCCACAGACGGCGCTGCTCCTCCATTGTGGGCGCGTTGGCGAGGCGCTTGACGGTCTTGCCCAGTCCCAGCACCACGGCCAGGCACTGCAGCACCCAGCACAGCTTGCCCATGCCGCCCTGGTAGTACAGGCCGTGCTGGAAGTACCAGAGGCGCTTGGACCAGAAGTTGTGGCTGGTTTGCGACAGGAAGGGCGCCAGCTTCTTCTCGTACAGCTCCTCAATGCGCGGGTGCACGCCCTCGCCGAACAGCTGTGGAAGGGGAATTACCAAGACAGGGGTTGCGGAGTGTAAAAAGGGCTGTGCCGTTGCAGCCGGCGAGAGGATGTGCTGAGCCCTGGGGGACAGCATCGCAGTGCGAATGCCGCAAGGCCTGACCAGGTCCCGCATGTTGCATCACAGTAGGAACAGACGTGTGCAGTCCCTAGGCGCCAGATGAGGAGCCCCTTACCTGCCACACGTCCTCAAACTCCAGCTGCTGAATGGCCACCTTCTTCAGCTCCAGAAGCGCCGACTGCGCGGGGTTGCAGTCCACCGACACCACCTGCAGCAGCAGCGCGGAAGACGACGTCAGCGACATTCTGCAGCTACATGTATGCCAACCGCTTCCTAACATTCCGTGCAGCGGCCATCATGAAGTAAGGACACCAGAAAGGGTGCAGCACGCACTATGATCTCACCTGGCCGGCCCCCTGCACCAGCAGGTTCAGGGCATTGCAGCCGCCGCTAGTCAGGGTCAGCACCGTGTCCTTGGGGTTGATCTCCATCACCTGGGAAGGGCACGAGAGGATGGCAGGCACAGTTTCAGCAGGAGTGTTCGCGCTCAGTGCCACCATCGGCTGCTTTCTACGACAGCAGCTTGCAGGCTGAGCTAGGCGTGATACTGGCATACACTAATGCGAAGCTGCGCACTGGCCAGGCATTGCGGTGGCACATTGCCCACAGAACCGCTGGTGCTTAGTGCTTGCTTTGCTGGTGCGACGATGTGACCGTGCCACAATGCTTCCGAACGTGCGTGATCCCGCCCTCGGGGTACCACGAGCGTTTCCTTCGTGCGTATCTGCCTCAGGCTGAGCCGCTCACCTCCATATCCGGCTCGGGGTCCTCCCACGACTGCGTGTACAGGAAGGTGGGCGGGAACATGGGCGGCCGCTCCACGCGCTCCTCGTGCAGGGCGTCTGCAGGGTCAACGCGAGTTGGGCATCGGCGGCACGGCTCATGCTTGCGCCCAACAATTTCAACGCGCAAGGGACGCGCTTGTTGGTACGCTTGACAGTACGACTGCAACGATACGATACGCTTCACTGAGGCCCCCGTAACCATGTGTCCTGATGCGGACGAGGTCCCGCGCGACGCGACTCACGGCCAACGCTGGGCAGGCGGCCAATCCACACGTAGTAGGGGGCGCGCAGCCACGGCACGTAGGGGATCGAACCCTGAAACACGCAGAGGAAAGGCAGGCGGACTGGTGGATTAACCAACAGTGCGGACGGCTCTGCCGATGAATATCCGCCGCACGCCGCGGGTGCTGCAGGGCTGATGAGCAAACCTTACTTGGGCTTGCACAGGCCAGGTGTCAACGCGGCACACACCTGGGTGTTCTGCTCCCACACGCGCTCCAGCTTCTGCTCCAGGTAGGCGCGGCGCTCGGGGCCGATGTCAATGTTGTCGATGTCGAAGATCGATCTGCACACGACGACGCAGCAGACACAGGGGCAGCGGAGACGTGTCTGAGCGAACCCAGGGGAGGCCCGAGAGCAGCGGATGCAAGTCAAGAACGCCGCACGGTGCATGGTGCTGTCCCGGAGCATACACGCTGCAGCACGCGCATTCGGAGACTGCGCTGTGATGTGCTGAAAGCCCTATGACGACCGCAGACTCGAGCACGTGCCTCAGTCAGCACCGTGATGAGCTGCGTGACAGATCACCATGGTACCTCGGGTAGCTGAAGGGCCTTGCCGATATCCTTGCCACTACCCAGAAGCGCACCCCGGGCCCTAAGCGCCTTCTGTGCCCCGCTCAGCTACGCTTGCTTGAGAGATGTGTAGCCGCGGCCTGGTAACTCACCGCCAGAAGAAACGGCGCGACCAGGGCATCTGGCGCAGGGGCAGGTCGTACTTGCCGCTCACGTAGAAGTCGGCAACGCCCACCAGGCCGTCTTGGGACAGGTACGAGCAAGCCTGGTCGATGACGTTGTGGAACGGTGGAATCACTGCAACAGCAAAAAGCGCGGGGTGAGAGGGGATGAACGTTGTGGGTGGATGGATCCTCCGATGGCAAGTCGACGGCGTTGCAACTCACTCGTGAGCGAGTAGGAGAAGGTGATGAGCGTCGCGGTGCCCTCAGGGGGCGCAAATTGGCAAGCGTCGGCCTCCACGACCTGGACATTCTTCCAGCCCTTGGCCTTCGCCTTCTTCTTGGCCACCTCGCACAGCGAGTGGCACAGGTCGACCACGTAGATGGACTTGAACTTCGCCAGGTCGATGTAATCAGCCATCATATCGACATTCTCCTGCGCGCACAAAGACAAAGCGCAGATCAGCATAAATGGCGCGCGAGGCGCAGCCAAACGGCCAGGGCTATCCCGCACCTCCCCGATACAACCGCGACTCACCCCAGTGCCACCACCCAGGTCAACCCAGATGAGGTTCGAGCGCTCGGCCAGGCGGGCAGCAACTGCAGCGAGCATGGGCCTGCGACCCCAGAGGAACCGCGACCGGAAAGCATCATCTGCGCGGGCAGACAGCGCGTAAGCAACTCGAAACACTTAAATGAGCATAAAGTTAATCGCGACTTACAGGCAGCGGCCTGGGGCCCGTAGAAGCTCTCCAGGCGAGCAGCGTGATCATCGCCCTTCTTGCTGCCGAACCACATATGGCGCAGAACGGTCAGGTCATCCTTCATGCTGCTGAGCTTGAGCTTCTCCAGGGAGAAGTTCTTCTTGGTGTAGCTCGCAGGCCGGCCGTCACGACCCGACCCCATGGTTCCGCTAATCAACAGCACTTAAGGGGCTTTGGTTTAATGACGGTTGTTGAGTGTCACAAAGATGTAGGTCTGCACGCACAAGGCCGCGACAAAGAGCATGCGCGGGAAACAAACTATTATGAGCACGTCGCGGGCTCATTCCGCACGATGGTCGATGGGACACCGGACACGCAGGTGACCCCAATGCCGCGCCGCGCAGCGCTAGCGCTAGTGCGCAATTAATACAGCATGTCAACATATGGCGCTGGAGACTGCGCCATTGCAACTATCGCAGAATAAAGCGTCAATTTGGCGCCATCACTCCATCAGTCGCGGCAGGGTGTCTCGTCAACCGGAGCAATTATACTTTCATATAGACCTCAATTCGCGGTCACACCCCGCGCGAGTGTTCCGGAGTTGCAAGTTGGTGTCCCGCCAGGGCACCAGCCTCCGTGACAGGCAGTGCCCGGCCCTGGGGCCCCACGGCGGTCACGCCGCGCACCGCTCGGCAATAAACAGTTTCCGGGCGAAACTCATGAGGATTGTTGACATGGAAGGATGAACGGTTTCTGAGCGAACGCTTAGCGACATGACGCCGCCACACTGCTAGCGCAAATTCGCTTTGTGTGCCGCCGCGCCGCACGTAAAGCGCCGCTCTTGCTCAAACTGAGGGTTCCGCAGTACGCGCACTTAAGCGTGGCACTATTAAGCTGTGCCCGCATAACTTGCCACAACGCCGTACCACTGCAGCGCTACTGGACCACCAGGACCACACGCTCTGACAACCCTACCCTGCGTGCAGTCGGCTGGCACAGGTGCCCACGGCAGCATACCAGCCGCGCACTCATGCTTTAATGTCGCAAATTGAACGGTTAGGGTCTGGGAATGCGCTGCACACTACGGGACTACACCAATCTGTCTCTTACCCTATCCCATCGAACCCTACCCTGCGTGCCTGCGTGCAATCCTCATGCGACTATTCCGTATCCCGAGTGCACGTACCTATTGTTCTTGTAACTGTGACCTGAGGCCCGCAGCGTCTACTCAGCGTAGATAGCCCCTTCCGTACCATCTACGCCCGGAAGGAGGGCTGTGTGCAACTCGGGCGGTACGCCCCCATCGGCCTGCATGGGGACCAGGCATGGACTTGTTCGGATTGCCCTGCATTGCAAGCTGCTGGTCCCTAGCGCAGGTGTAGCAGTCAGTGCCGGTGAAAGTCTAACTTGTTCGCTAAGGGACTTTCGTGGGTAGGTAGGAGCCCTGTGGTAGGTGTACCGCCCACAGCAGGCCCGTTTCCACGAGCGCCGCGCTTCCATAAGCGCCGCACGCTGAGCGCACTGCATCAGACTGCATCTTCCTCACGCCCATGCGTGCCGTTGCTGCGTTGCAACTCGATCCATGAACGCCACGGGGGATACGCCACGCATGATCGGGACTCACCACCCCGCCCCTACCCCTGTTGCATCGCACATTCGCGCGCACCCCACGCGTGCTCTATGAGCCCTTGCCGTGCTTGCTCGGCTTATCATGGGTCGCGTCGGCCCCCTGAGGTGTCCACGGCCGCCGGGAGCACGACTGCGACCGCAGTGACCAACTGCAGCTCCACCTCCAAGTCATACACATCTGCAATGCTCCGCACAGCCCGACGGTCCGCAACCCTGTCTCCTGCGGTCTCGGCACCGCCAGCGCCCACAGAACCGTCAGCATCCCGACTTCTGTTGACCGGCAGCTCCAGTCCCAGCCCTGCGCCCTCCGTGAGGGTGGCGGAGCCAGGCGTGTAGCGCAATCCCCGGGCGTGGGGATCGAACGGCTCTTCCGCGCGCCCCCGCACCACGCGCCGCACCTCCACCAGCCACTGTTGCTTACGCAGCAGGTCCTGTATCGGCCGCGTAGCCTCGCCGGCGTCCGTCGTGCTGCTTCCGCCGCCGCCGCCGGCGTCCCTGGCACGCCGCATCGAGCTGCTGCGCGGCCGGCGGCTGGCGGTCTCGCTCCTCCGTCCCAGCAGCCTGCGGCTGCCGGCCACCAGCTCCCGCCCCGACTGCGATGACGGCAATGCCTCAACCGACAAGGGCCCGCCGAGCGCCTCTGCCAGGCCCGCCAGCTGCGGCCCAAGCGGCGCCGTGGAATCCATGAAGCGCTCACAGTCCGTCACAGCGTATCTGCCGCCCTGGCAAGCCGACGGTGCCGGCTCCCACACGCGGTTGAGCGTCGCGTCCTGAGGCGGTGGCGGCGGCGACAGCGGTGCCGTTCCGCCCGCGGGTGGCGGTGAGTCAGGCTCTGAGTCCGCAGCCTCAAATTGGACCTCCTTCCGAAGGACCAGGCGGTCAGGAGCTGCCGGCGTCGTGCCGACGCCACCAGGCCGCGCGTCGTTAGCTGCAGCAACGACGACAGCGGCAAATCTGCTGCCGTCACGCTTTGTGCTGTCAACGCTGGTTTGGGACGGACTGACGACCACAGTCCGAGGGGGCACCCACAGGCCAGGTCGCTCGCGGATGCATGCGAGGAACGGGTGCTCCGTCCATGCCGGCAGAAGGCGCATGTGGTAAAGCAGCCCTATCCGCTCGCCGATGGCCCTGCGCCAAAGTAAAGCAGAAGGAAGCCGCGGTCAAGCCGCTGCAGCGGCGCGGCATCACACACACCCTACTGATTGCATTACCCAAACCCCGCAGTGCACACCCGAGGCCCGAGGCCCCCGAGGCCCGACCGCAACCGCCCCATATATCGAGCCCCCATCATGACATTCCCCAGACTTACAGCGCGAACAGGTCCGACAGCACGGACAGCTTGGGAGCGGACACGTCGCCCACCGCCTCCGACCCGCCCGTCTGCGCCACGCTGGCCAGACCCAGCACCCGCTCCGCAGGCAGCGCCCGCCGCGGTGCGCCAAAGCAGCCGCAGCATGTTGCGGCTGCGGCGTCTGCTTCCGCGGCGCCGGTCACCCCCGTCTGGCCGACCCGCATTGAGAGCCGCGGAAAGGGCGGCCCTTCCGCCAGCGTGCGGGCGATGAGCCACAGCGTGAACAGCGCATGGCCTCCCGCGCGTGGAGCGGCCGCGGCGTGCCACTTGGGTGCGTTTGGTGACTAGCAGGCAGCATGTGTTTAAAAGTTGATGTGGAGGTCATTGGTGACCGCATTGCGTGTTGTGGTAAGGAAAGCACACAGAAGGACACGGTTGACACGTTTGCGTGGGTGTGTGATTGTAGGTAAGGCAGCGTGCAGTGCAGGGCCACGCTCCCGCTGCGATGGCGGGCAACCAGTTCGGGCAGCCGGCTTCTCACCTGCAGCCGGGTCGAGGGCACCTGCTGCGCCAGGTGGGTGGCGGGGGCGTCTGACGCGGCAGCCGGCACGGCGTTGAATACATCCAGCAGCGCTGATAGCGGGCCGGCCGGGTCAGCGGCGGGGTAGACCTCTCCGGGCGGGATCCAAGCGACATCGTAGCTGAGGTACGGCTCGCCTGTACCGTGTGTAGCGGGGCATGCATGAACGCAGTGGGAGAGTTGCGTCCGGAATCCAGGCGAGCGACCGGCTTGGGGTGCAGTGGGCAGGTGCCATGTGCGGCATGGTTGCTCACTGCCGAGGCCGAGGCCGCTTCCATGTACGCGCACCGTAATCAATTCCACCTTCCATCCTGCGGCTCCAGGTGCTGCTTACCGTACTGCTCCTCGTACAGCCGAGCCGTCTCCGCAAACGCCGCCTCCAGCTGGATGCCGCGCAGCCGCAGGTAGTCAGGCGAGAACAGGTAGCCGACCTTGTGGCTGCCCTCGCCGTGGCTGCCCTCGCTGTGGCTGCCCTCGCCGCCCTGGCACTTACCACCTGTGCCGCTATCGGGAAGGGGAGGCTGGCTGGGCGCTGCGTGGTCGGACGCTGCAGACGCGGTAGCGCTGGCCATAGTGGTGGTTGTGGTGGTTGTGGTGGTGATGGTGGCGGGGGCGGGGGCGGGGGCGGCGGGAAAGAGCTCGCCGCAGGAGCGCGCATACTCGCCGTGAAGCGCAATGTGGGTGTGCCTGCGAAACGTGTGAGGGGTGTTACAAGCCCTCAGGAAGCGGGGCAGGGCGATTAGGTAGAGCGCTGGTTCAGGGCACAGCCAGTGCCGCAGAAGCAACCTATAGATATGCAAGATGATTGAGGTCTTGACGCTGGGGCATTGGTATGCAGGCGGCGTGGGCGTCAGCGACAGGAGGGCGCGGCATCAGACTCACCACATTAGGGCGATGTCGGCTGTGGGCACCAGCACGGTGTGCGGGTTCAGCGCGTGCAGCTCCAGAAACTGGCTGTACCTGCAGCAGTGTGTTCGGGTGCCGTGCAATGGAAAGCAGGCCAGCATTCTTGGTGCCACCTTGGTGAAACGGTCCATGTCGCAATCATCGCACATGGCTGTGCACGTCCGCCACGCCAGTTCCCAAACACCTGCATTGACGCACGCACACCGCATGGCACGTACCTGAATTGGGCCCGTACGAGAAAGTCCGTGTCCAGGAACTGCGGCCGCAGCCAGGAGCGCAGCAGCGTGGAGAAGCGCTGCATGTCCTCGGCCTGTGGACGAGTTGGTGCGGCGTTAAGACCTCTGCACACAGCTACGTAAGCAACTGCCCTGCGCCCTTTTGCGCGTAAGCATGGTGCTGCATTGTCAAACCGCCCGTGCATGCCATGCCCCCGGCACCGCCACGACCACCCACCAGCTCGACAGCCTCCTGCAACAGCTCGGTGCTGATGCCTGCCCAGGGCTGCTCGCCAGGCACCGGCGGCGGCGGGGGCCACGCCGCCTGACCTGCCAGCCCCGCGCGGCTGCCGACGCCTTCAGCATCAGCCGCCGCTGCCGCTGCGGCTTTTGCCACCGCCTCAGCCCAGCAGCGTCTATCCCGGTCAGAGGTGACACCAAACAGGAATGCCGTCGCGTAGGGCCCGTTGCCGCTGCCCAGCGCGCGGTATGGTATCGGCTGCTGACGCGCGACGAGCCTGCGATTGTGATCAACGTCACCAGCAGCTGGCACTTGGACTCAACGACATGCCGCATCCTCGCAAACGGTGGCCATACTGACACAGCCTAGCGTGTTTGGGAGCTGCTAGTGTGTTAGACCAAAACCAATCGTACATGGGGACTGCCGATACGCACCAGGCCCAGGCCACGTCCAAGGGCGGCAGCGCATCCTGCTGGTTGAGATGAACAAGGCTGGGCCGCCACACCTGCAGGTAGCGCAGCGCTGCGCGGCATCATGAAGGGATGGGCCAGGGCCGTGGAGGTCAGACGTGTCACCGTACCGCCCAGCATATTTGGCTCCGGCTGTATCGCAGAGTTACGACCAGCCGCACCTCCCGGGAACGGTGTGCTTAGCCTGCGGCGTTTGTTGGAGAGCGCTGCTGGACGCTCCCGCATGGCATGGCAGGATTAGTTACGAAGTATGTCACGTTTCCCGCTGTGCGTGCACCTGCACCTGCAACCCTCCGCTCACCTGCACATACTGCGTAGTAGCCGCTGCACAAACCGCCCCGTGGAAAGGTGTCGACCGCAGCCAGCAGCCGCAGCTGTGGGCAAAGTCGAACAAGGCACGATATAGGAAAATCACACAGGCCTGGAGTGAAAGGTTTCTGCAAGATGCAAGCCTCCCAAGGCTGTGGCGCTTCGTGTGAGGAGGCCCAGCAGCAAGGAGAGAGGCTTCCCGCCGAACGCACGGCCAATGTATCGGCTGTTGTGCCACGGTTCATTGTATCAGCACCGTGCTGGTAGGTGCGCACCCATCCCGGGTGGGTGGGTTTTGCAGTGCAGGCAATTGCTGGATTCCCGCACCAGTTCCACGCAGCGCTCCCGAGGCTCCTTTGTCTGCTCCTCGGCAGTGATTCGCCCTTGTGGCATCGCCACTTGTCAAGGCGCACCCGCCTCTTACTGCAGTCTGTTATCAATACACATGCAGTCTACATACGCTTTCCTACATCGTAGTGTTTCTCAATCACAGGTACAAAGTCGCGCAATGTTCGGAAACTTGGCAAGCCAGCTGAACCCGTTCCATATGAGCGTGGCACCGTTCAACCGATTGGATTTGATAGCAATTCCCGCGACGGCATTGTACAGTTTGGCATACGGAACACAAACCGTCAGGCAGATACGGCGGGTCCATGCAGGAAAGCGTGGCAGGAAAGTGAGAGCTGTCTTGCAGGCCACGGACTAACATTTGTATGTACGGGGCACAATGAAGGTGAAAGATGGCGATCGGGCTTCGCAAGCTCAGAGTCAGAGCTTGGCGCGATGCTGACTTGGGCACACTGACACTTCCGGATACGGTTTGCGGAGCAATGCTGCAAGGCGTATTAAGTCAAAATTACTTGTGTCCGGTGGTGACTGTGATGGCTGGACGTACTGAAACCGTCAATAGGGGCCGGGTGGGTACCCTAGGCTGTGGGCGCGGGGGAGGGTGGGGGCTCGTGTGCCCAGCCCGGATGCTCATTGCTTGCATAACTCTGTATTACTGCACATTGGGGCTGATAGACTTGATGCCTGAGTACAATGTATTAACATCTAGTTGTTCGAAAGTGACCCCCTTTGAAAGCGACCGTCTTTTCGGCGCGGCAAGGTTCCTTTTCGGTTGCCCGAGGGATCATCTAGCGAGGTGCCATACGGATTGTGGCACCTGCGCATCAGTATTGTAAGGCAACTAGGAACGAGAGAGAGAAATGGAAATGGGTGCGGCGTTGTGTCGTCGCGCAAGGCCTGGCATGATACTCGTTGATTAGAAGCAAACAGAGTGCACGTAGCGTGATGGAGCCTCACGGCAACGCCAACGTGGGCGTTCTCGGCCCGCAACCAACCGGGTTGCTGGGACAGCCTGGGACCCGCCCCGGATCCGGCCCCGACCGGCCCGGCCCACCGCTGCCGATGGGCACACTCTCCAGCTCGAGCCAAGGGCCCGGGAGTAGCTCCCCCCGCGCGCTGGACGATGACAGTGCTGCGGAGTGGGAAACGCCTGCTGGCCAGCCCTGGCGCTGCAGCGCTTCAGGGGCTCAGCCGCAGCCGGAGCAGCTGGAGGCAGCTAGCCCAGCCTCGCCGGCGGGGCAGCGTGGTTCTGCCTGCGAGAAAGTGGTCCGACAGCTGTTTAGTCCTGATGTATCGCATGCTGAGCCGTCACCGTCGCAGACGCCGGCTGCGGCGCTGGAGTATTCCTGGCCGCAGCCTGGCGCAGATGCGGTGCAGCGCCGTGCCACCAGCACACCGCGCACCAGCCAGCACCACCAGCTGCACCAGCTGCCGCGGCGGCCACAGTCACAGCCGCGATCCCTGCGGCATTGCGCACAAGGCCCCAAGGCGGTGGCGCCGCTACGGGACGCTCAGGAGCTGCTTTGTATGGCAGGGCATGCAGACGACCCGTCCCGGATCTGGACGACGGATGTGGTCCAGCACATGTCCCGCTTCCTACCCCACAACGACCTCCCCGCCACGCTACGCCTCGTCAACCGCACACTGGCACAGCAGCTGAAGCAGCCCCAGCACACCACCATCCGCCTCTCCCACGCCTGCCCGACGCACGCTTTCGAGCGGCACTGGGCCGCGCCGGGCGCCACAGCCGGCCTCCGGCTGCATGACCGCCGGCGGCTGCTGCGCCTGACAGCGCGCAGTGACGTGATCGAGAACCTGGACATCGCCATTGCAGCTGCCGACTGCTGCCTGGCGGTTGAAGTGCTGGCGGCAGCGGCGGGCGCGAACCGCCTGGCGGTGGCGGAGCACCTGCGGGCGCGGCACGGTGTGCCGCTGGGCGGCGAGGTGCTGGTGGCGGCGGCGGGCGCGGGGCGGGCGGCCATGGTCGACTGGAGCCTGGTGCAGGGCTGCACGTCGGACAAGGCCGCAGCAGGTGGGCGCGGTGGCAGCATACCGCACTGTTCTTGAATGGGCTTCCCTGGGCGGAACGGGTGCGGTACGGGAGCGTGAGCTATGGCACGTGCCGGCAGCAACTTCAGTTCAGTCTCGCTCTGTTTCACCATTCATGTTTTTGCAGCGGCCGCCAAGCATGGGCATCGGGCCGTCCTGGACCGGCTGCTGGGCCGTACAGCCGCCGAGGGTGGCGCGGTGCTGCCCGCGTCGCCGCCACCTGGTCGGGTGGACGTGGGCGCGCTGTTGGAGGGCGCCGCGCGGGGCATGCCGCTTGCGGTGCTGCAACAGCTGCATACGGAGCACAGCGTGCGCGCGGCGGAGCGAAGGGCGGCCGGCGGTGGCGCGGAGGGCAATGGAGCCGCGGCAGGTGGCGATGGCGCAGGTGCGGCGGCCGCAGCCAATGCCGACGGTGGCGCAGGTGGCGGGGCCGTCGTCCGGATGCCGCTCCTAAGCACGCGGGAGCAGGTGAAGATTGTGGAGGCAGCGGCGGCGAGCCCGGCAGTACTTGCGGCGTCCATTTCTGCGCCGTCAGCTGTGGCAGCAGCATATGTGGCGGCCTCTTCCGCAGCCGATGAGGAGCCCGGAGACGCAGCGGGGTCTGCTGAACGCACGGGTGCGGCGGCTGAAGTGCCATTGGTGGCCTGGGTGGCCAGCGCAAGTGCGGCGGTCAGTGCGCCGCATGTGTCGGTGCCCCTCACGGACGATGGGGATGAGTATGCAACTGCCGCGCAACAGCAGTCGGCAACTGCAGACAGACCTGCGGGCGGCATCGCTGATCCGCATTCGGCCGCTGTCGAGGCAGCACGCGAGGATGCAATGGAGGCGGAGGCGGCAGCGGACGACGTCGCGGGCTCGGCCGCTGCAGAGCCAAGCCCAGCGGTTGCCCCTTCCCCAGTGCCAACCACCGAAGTTGCTTTGACTTTGCCGGCAGAAGCAGAGCCAGCCTGGCGCGCAAAGCTGAAGTGGCTGGAGTCGCAGCAGTACCCAAAGCCGGCTGAGGCGTGGTCAGCTGTCGCCGCCTTGTCTCCACCACCGTGTGGCAGTAGCAGCAACAGCAGCAATAGCCATGGCGGTGGCAGCTGTCGCCACTTTCTGCCTCGAAGCGCCGGCTGCTGCCTCGCTCGAGTCAGCTGCCAGGGCGCCTACGCGGTCGCCGCCAGCAGCAACTGCACCAGTGGCAGCACCAGTGGCAGTGGCAGTAGCAGCTTGGGGCAGGGCGGGGACTGGCGAGAGCGGTTCGAGTACCTGCGGTCTGCCGGCTACCCGTTGAATGCGCCGGAAGCGGTGCGTCGCGCCGCGAGTGCGGGCCACGAGGCAGCGCTGCAGTACCTGCTAGCCACACAGGAGGGCAGGTGGCTGGTGCGGGGCATGCGGGGTGCGCAGCCGCGCCGCAGCGACGGCGGGGCCGCTCGGCCGCCTAACGGCGGTGAGGAAGCAGGCTGGGAGGATGAGGACGTGGGGTGGCTGGGGCTGGGGCCGGGAAATGGAGAGGAGGACGAGGACGACAACGGGCCAGGCCACAGAGGCGCGGCGGCAAGCAGAGCGGGCGCGCTTCATGCTGTGTCCCGGGCTGCGCGCGCGGCGGCTCGGGGCGGTCATATCGGCGTGCTTCGCGTTCTGGCAGCACATGGTCTGGACCTGCAGCAGGTGCCGCTGCTGCTGCCGGCCGCGGTGCGCAAGCGGCAGCTCGAGTGCGCCGCGTGGCTGCTGGAGCACGTGTTTGGGCTGCCCTCTCCAAGCGCAAGCAGCAGCGGCAGCAGCCCTGGCGACACTAACACTGGCAAGTATACGGGTCGCGGTGGCATCAATTGTGCTATGGGCTCTGCTAGAGGCGCCGCTTCCGTGGGCGACATTGAGGCGGGTAAACTGGTGATGGACGCCAGCGCCGCGGTGGAGGCTTGCCTGGAGTCCACGTCGGCTAAGCCCAGAACAAGTCCGGTGCCACAGTCAGGCACGGCCTTGACTACCGCAGCAGTGGTGCCTTCTCGGAATCAACCCCTTCCGCCAGGGCTGCTGACGCGCACGCTGCTGTTGTCGGCTGCGGGCTCCGGCTGTCCCAGGATGGTGGCCTTCGTGCACGAGCGCCTGCGGGTTGGCGGCATCAGCACCAGCACCAGCACCAGCACCAGCATCAGCGCAAGTGAGCTCGCCAGCGGCAGTGCCGATGTCGCCGATGGACCGGGGTGTGGCGTCAGCCCTCCTGCGGCTTCAGGCGCTGCTAGCTCAGGCCCTGGCTCCGAGGCTGGCGGGTCTCAGTCTGGCGACGTCAGCGCGGGGCCTGCCGGTGCTGGCCACACGGAACCGCCGCCGCCGCAGTCCGAGCCAGCGCAGCCGCCAGTGTGGCCCCACGTGCAGTCACATGGAGAGGGCAATGGCGCTGCAGGGAGCGCCGATGCCGCCGACAAGGCAGGCGCTGCCCCGGGCGGGCCCCTGGCAGCCCCTAACGTGCAGGCCCAGTCGGTATCGGCACCAGGCGGCGCGGCTGGAGAGGGCGGGGTGCCGGCTGGCGTGCCGGAGGCCCTTGCTTCCGCAGCAGCAACTGGCCATACGGCTGCTGTCGAAGCCGCGGAGGTCGTGGCGCCATCACCGGAGGCGGACACGGAGGGGCACAAAGAGCCGCAGCCGACATGGGACGAGGCAAGTTTTGGAGCCGGGGTGTGCGCTGCCGCGTGCTGTCCTGTGCTTTCTTACGTGCACGATGCGGGCCGCTGCTTCAGCTACATTCCGGGCTCCGGGCGCCCATGCATCTGCCACTGCCAGTTTAGGCGGACCCTTTCTTGCACGCAGGCGGCGTGGGCGGCCGCTGCCAAAGCGGGCTGTGTGCAGGTGCTGGAGCTGCTGGCATCGTACGGCTGCCCCATGGGGGTGAGTTTGGGTTCAACGTGATGTCTGTGAGCACTGACATGAGGTCGTGTGGGGGTCGGGGCTCATGAGAGGAATAGCACGCCACCCGGCATCTGCATGAGCTTCGGTGGCCGATGGGAGCTTCGTACCCTAGCGTACAGCACTGTTCGCACCTGGCGCGGGTCCACACATAGTTACTGAGGCGTCAGCAGTCAGTGATTGGCGGGCGGGGGTCTGTCTTACCCTAGCGCTCGCCTCCGCTGCTGGTCCGCCATCCTATTCAGGCGTTCGCATTCAGCGCCCGCTTTTTATACCTGCCCCCGTTCGCGCAGACCAATGGCGACCCTTACGTGGCGGCGGCGCGCAACGGCGACCTAGCCACCCTGCGCTGCCTGCGCCGCCTGGGCTGCTCCTGGGGCCCGCCCGTTCCGCCCCAGCCGCAGCACGACTCTGATGACTCCTTCACCTTCAGCATCGGCTCCACGGTGTTTGCAAGGGCAGTGACGGCCACGGCTCGCCGCGAGTGGAGCAGCCTGCCTGTGCTGCAGCTGCTGCTGGACCTAGGGTGTCCGGTGGATTGGGACGAGGCGGCGTCACGGGCTCGCGACTTCAGGGGGTCGAAGCCGGAGACCTTCCTGTGGGTGGTCGAGCAACAGGCCAAGGCAGAAGAGGAGGGCGGTGGAGACAGAGGGGGCCAGGGCGGGAGGAGGCAGGGCTGCGGACGCGCGCGGGGTAGCGGTGCTGGCACCGGCGCCGGCGCGCGGCGGCGGGATGGGGCTGTGGGGGCGGCGGGCGGCGGTGCGGGAGGAGTAGCAGGGTCTGGATGGAAGCGGTGTGTCGCGCTGGCGGTGCTGGGCTGCTGCGCCTTCGCTGCGCGCAGTTTGCTGCACAGGCGTGCCTCGGGGCGCGGTTGAGGGAGACAGGCCTGAAGGCACAACGTACGCGTTCGGCTTTCTGGTTTCAGGTGTACGCATAGAGTCGGGTGTGTAGAGTACAGCGACTGAAAGCAATGGGTGACGTAAATCACCGTACGCCATATGTATTTACGCAGTGACCGCGTACCATTGCTACATATATATGTAGAGGACTGATGGGGGGTGATGATGATGATGATGTGTGTGTGTATGTGTGTGTGTGTGTAAGAGCACAAGGAAAACATTACGCGTAGGACAGTGTATGCTATGCAGAGTTACGGCCGCGGATTGCCTTCAGAGTATACTTTACCGCAGCCGACCGACCTGATGATGATGATGATGTGTGTGTGTGTGTGTGTGTGTGTGTGTGTGTGTGTGTGTGTGTGTGTGTGTGTGTGTGTCCGCGCGCACGCGCGCTCTGCTGCAGCGTGTGTGTGCAGAGTCTGGAGGACAGGGCACTTGTCCTGTCTTCCCCAGCCGTCCGACCTAGGTCCGTGACTTGAAGGCAGAGTATGGATTGCCAGCAGGGGAGGCACGGACCTCCGTTGAGCGTTGGGGGGCGGGGTCGCAGGATAGCAGACAGGTACAACTTGGGGTAGAACAGGAACGTTGACGGGGCGGTTGCGGCTTTTGCTCTTGTTGTGGCATCGGTACCCATGTTGTGCCGTGCGGCCTAGGTCCGTGCTAAGCGAGCGGAGTCGACGAGCACTAACTTGCCTGTATTAAACACGTATGCAGGACTGCAGGCTTATGTAGTGGGCCTTGCGGGCGTGCGGCTGTGGTGGTGGGTTGTAGAGTTGTGGAACGCTTCTATGCCTTAATAGCCTGGGCGCTGTGCTTGCTCCGCTCGCATTGGTGAACTCCGGTACATGACATGCCAATGAACTTCGTTCATTTGTGTGTGCCGCTCTTGGGTGGTGGAAGGGCAGTGGGATGCACGAGGGGGGGGCGGGCGGCCGCCGCACACATTTTAAAGCTTTGATGTCCTCCAGCGTCGTCCATCCTGATCGACGTGCTCCTGAATTGGCTCGGAAAGTGCCTACAGGACAATGGGATTGGCTCATGACAAGTGTTCCCCGGTCACGGGAAAAGGGCCTGAGCCCCTCCACAGTCTGAGGCCGAACAACTTCATCGCCTGGACATAGCCGGGGTCGGTATCCACAGGCACATAGCCAAACCAATCGCGATACCACAGCAGAGCCAACCGCAGCCCGACGCAGCACTTGTCAGCAGCCGCACTGCTTGTCATGCCGCTACGCATGCCCTGCCAGCCCCACCGCGGACCGCTACCTAGGCACCGCCAGCCGGCTCCTCAGCCTGCGCGCTTGCGCCGCTTCTTGGGCGGCGCTGCGCTCTTCTCCTCCACGTGGCCTTTCCCGCCCCCTCCACTACCAAGATGCGCGCACGCGCCCCCGCTGCTGCTGCTGCCGCCGCCGCCGCCACCGCCACCGCTGCAATACATGGCGCTCGCGGTTTGTGCCAGTATGGTACTTTTTGTCGACGCAGACAGGCGGGGGGCTCATGAAGAACTGCTGCTGTGCTTTTAGACACGCAGTCAGTCGAACCATGCGTGCCCCGCGTACATACCTCTCAACCTTCTTCGCTCACCCCAACCCACGCAAGCTAGTCCGCAGTAGCCGGCAATGCAGAAGACCTTGCTACATACAGTAGAAGACCGCCTGAGGGCAAGCGACCCTCCAACTGTCCAACGCATGTGGCAACCAAGGCAATCCCTGCTTGCAACTCTGCCCTGTGCGTGCCTTTCACTCTCATCATGCCGCACCACCTGACGACGCATGTACTGGAGCATCACCAAAGCGGGTGTACATCGCTCAGCTCCCTGCACACGTGACTTTGGGCCGAATGTACGAAGTACGATAGCAGCCATTGCCTCAGGCTCATCCTTGCGACTTCTGCTAGGGCCATCGGCGCCAAGCTACCAGAACCTCCCACGGACCCCTTCCTGCTTGCATTGCAGTGATGCACACAGGACGTTGTGCTGCCACGGGTGGCTTTAGCTGCCGTGCGGTCAAGCACTACGACTGCGACCGCTCACAAGCCGGCCCTGTTGCCTCGCCGCCGAGAGCATGACTGCAAGAGCCGCTAACGCAGCCACATCATGAGTACAGCTCCATATGCTCACTACCGGACACACTTCCCATGCGGCCCTAGAGTGCCCTACCTCGCAGTCTTGCCTGCTGCGGCCTTCATTCCCAGCTGCCAGGCATGCAGACAGACTCCTGCTAATCATCCTGCCAGTGCGTGGTAGTAAGAATGCGCTGTGGCTAGCATTGCCCGCTCTGCTTGCTTAGGCCACGTAGGTATAGAACTTGCGGTCGGCCTCGTCACGGGCCAGGAACTCGCGCTCGATGAGGCTCTCGATGCGCTTCTTGATGGTGGCGGGATTGGGCACAAAGCGCGCCTGCAGCTGGCGCGTCACCTCGGTGATGATGGTGTTGTGGTCGAGCCGCTGGCGGGCCTGCGACAATCGTAGCAAGGTAGCAGTAATTTGCATGTGTGAGAGAGTTGGAGGGCTAGTCAGCAACCGGCACTAAGAGCAACGCAAAGGACTTGCGCATGTTAAGATGCATATGACGCACGCCGCGGCACAGCCGCGCGCCGCGTCTCCATTGGAACCAAAGCTGCGCGCACGCCTACACCATGCACACCTGGCCAAGGCCCTGCCGTCCCTCCCACCGCCTCCCGGCTCGCCCCAGACCCGCACCGGGGCCCTGCCCTCTCCGTCCTCTCTGCCCCTCACACCTTCATGATGCGCACGATGGCGGCCTCGATCTGCGGCTTGCGGTCCTCCTCCACCTTTTGCCGCGTCTCCGCCTTCTCGCTCTCGCCCTCCTTGGTGGCGGCCACGGTGCTGATCTTGACCTTGATGAGCTTGCTGGTGAACTTGTCGTTGTAGAAGAACACGTCGCTGTCCGCCACGTCCTTGCCCGCCGGCTCCTGGGGCCGGGGGCGGGGGAGGGAGACGGAGATGGGGCGGTTACAGGCATGTTGGGGAGAGCGCAGGTGACACCAGCTAGCACGCCGGGTAGCTCTACCTCAGGACGCAGCGGCCCTGGACCAACACTACAAGACACGAGCAGCGGCTGCGAGGAGCCACCACATGCGCCGTTCCTGCCCGCAACCTCACAGCGCTCCGCTGTCACGTACCTTGCGCAGCACGTTCCGCCCCTTGACGCACGCCAACGACTGCAGCGCGCGCTTCAGGTCCGGTGCCGGGATTTCCGTCGCCTGTGCAGCAGCCACATTGGCAGGGGTGCCACCAACGTCATGTGCGGCCAGAGGCGGGAGCTTTGTGGCGCAGTCCCCAACCCGTGCACACTCTCCGGCAGTCAAGATGCCATCGCCCGACAAACTAGCTCTCTAACCCAGGAGCACTTGATTAAGTAATGATGTATGCGAGCAAAGGCGCGCTGAACACAAAGACCAACCTGCGCGATGTCGCGGTAGCTGAGCGAGTCAGCCTCGTTGAACAACAGCAGCACACACATCTGCACAGGCAGAAGGGGGGTCCAGGCCAGGGCTACTTAGGCGACGGGCAGGTGGAGTTCAGGCGTAAACGGCAAGGCTGATGAAGAGCGGAGGGGCACTACGTGCCTGAGCCGAAGGAAACCAAGGGAATCCTGCATTGATGGTTATTAAATGGCAGATTCTCTGTGCAATAAGCAGGTGCCGGTAGGTTGCCTGCCGTGCCCCCTACTCCCGCGGCTAAGCGCAATTTGGGTGGGGTTCTCGTAATCCGCCTTGCCGCCCACCTGGTATGTGGACACGTTCAGTTCGTGCCGCCGCCCAGCGCCGAACACGGCTCGGAGGTCTGCTGTGCCCATGTTGGGCTGGAACGTGAGGCGCCGCCCGCTGTGTGTGGACAGGTAGAAGTTGCGGAAGGACTCGCAGGCGGCCTGGCGGGTGGCGGCAGCGAAAACGATGATGGGCGGGTGCGGTTAAGAGCGTCAGCCTCGCACCAACGGCTGGCAGGCATCGCAGCTACCGTATAGACTTGCCCTATTCCGCTGCCTTGCCCTGCCAAGGCCGCGGCTGCATGCAGCCCCTGCTTGACCGCCTGCACGTAACCTCCGACCTAACCCGCTGCTCACCCAACCCGAACCCCGCCCCGCGCCCCCGCCGGCTCCCGCACTGCCGCTCCCCGCCCGGCCCGGCCGCACCTCCAGCTCGCGCGGCAGGTTGCACTTGGACGGCGCCTGCGTGGGCCAGGAGCCGGTGGTGAGCACCTGCACCTGCAGGTCGATGCCGCCCAGCTCCGCCTCCAGCTTGCCGGTCTCCACCAGGCGCGTGCGGAACTCGTTCATGGTGTCGCGGCTGGTCTTGATGTCCGTGAACATGCTCTCCAGCTTGCTAGTGAACTGCGGAAGCAGGGAGGAGAAGGGAGCGGCAGCGGATTCGACGGACGGAGCGAGAGGGCGAGACCGAAGGCAGCGGCTCAGACACGGCACCGCCGTGAGGAGGTGCGCTTGTGCGCATACCGTACCGCTCAGACCAGGGAAGCCTGCGTTGTCGCCACCCCTGTGCTGTGCTGCTACTCACACGGCATCGCGCCTCTGCAGTCCTGCTGCCCCGCCCGCCCCGCCCGCCCACCCATCGTCCTCTACAAGCTCAGCTTCCACGCCCCACACCCCGCCCACCTGGTAGCCGCACTCGGTCTTGAGCTTGACCAGCAAGTTGCGCTCCGCGTCGTCCGACGTGGTGCGGCCGCTGAGCAGGCGCTTGGCCAGGTGCTGCTTGTAGTACTTCTCAAACACGTCCTTCTCCTGCAGGTACCTGCGGGGCACAGGGCGGGGGGCACAGCGAAAAGACGCGGGAACGGCGCCGGGAGTCAGGCCCGCAGCAGGGACACCCGGTGTGCAGGTGTGCACATTCCGACCACCTGGTTCTTCAATGCTTCATTGCCAGCCCAATGACACGCCGCTGCCCATGCCCGCACACGCCATACATCCCACGCCCACGGCCAACCCCCCCCCTTTCTCATGACATGGCGGAAGCAACACACACACACACACACACACACACACACACACACACACACACACACACACACACACTCCACACACATTCACACCTTCCTTCCCTTGTGCTTGCTGACACTCCTCCCCCCACGCGCGTTTTTAGTTGCTTTTGTTTAGTTTGGGCTAGCATTTACAGCTCCCCCCTCACCCACACACACACACAGACCCACCTGAACAGCGCCATGACCTTGTCCAGCACCCCCTCCACGTCCGTGTCGCTCAGCCCCTTGATGCCGCGCCGCAGCTTGTCGTCGATGAAGAGCGAGATGAACTCGGGCGAGCGCACGTTGAGGTTCACAAAGTGCTCGAACGCCTGGGGCAGAGGGCGTGAGGCCAAGAGAACACGGGCAGGATAAGGCACGGTTAGCAGTTGGGTTGCAAGGCAGAACGCTGCTTCATGAGCGCGCCAGGAAGGCACGGCAGGACGGGCAGCCACCCGCGAAACCCCATGCGCACCTGGTTGAGTGCATTGCGGAACGTCTTATCGTCCGCGAAGGCCTGCGTGAGGGACGGTGTGTATGGGTTTGTGGGTGTGTGGGTGTTCGAGGGCAACAGGAAGGAACCACGCAGGACGTTTGTGTACGTTCGTGCGGGGCCACGGCCGGCAGCACATCCAGCGGCGAGCCATGCCCAAAAGCCCCCGCCCACAGCCCGTGACCTAGTTGCCGCGCATGACACGCCCCGCCCCGCCCCGCCAAGCTCGGCGCTCGCCTGTTCGTCTTCTCCGCGCCACCGTTGGCGCCACCTACCACTCACCACACCACGCCTGCGCCCCATGCCATGCCTACGCACCTCCGGCAACCCCCAGGCGCACATCAGCCCAGCGCACCTTGAATACCGGCTTTGGTTCCCGTAACCCGCCCCCGGCCCCCACTGCCTAGCCCGCCCACCCACCCCCCGGCCCCTCCGGTACGCACCTGCGTGATGATGCGCTCGTACTTGTCGCGCATGTCCAGCAGCGCCTGCACGTACTCCACCGGGTCCTTGCTGCGCTCCGGGTCGCTCACCAGCGCGCGCCCCACCTCCTTCACGTGCTCGCACAGCATGTGCCGCACCTGCGGCGGCATCGGGAGGAGCAGGGGTGGGACAGGATGGACCAGGAACGGCGCGTTTGAAGTTATGGCCAGCGTTGTCCTCGCTAAGCACGCGCACCGGTGCCATGTGTGACAGGCAGGGCCCGCGCCCACACCTCTCCCCGCCGTGCCCTAGCAAACAATCGAAGCTCGCCAGCCTGCGGCTCGCCCCCATCCGCTTTCCTTCGCGGCCTGCCGCGGTAGGCTACCACCGGTGTACGCCGCCCCGCCCCCGCCCCCCCCCCCCGCCCCGCCCACCGCCTCCCCCGCCCCCTCCCGCCTCCCCCGCCCCGCCCACCGTGCCCAGTCCGTTGTCCACCCGGCGCATGAGGCAGTACAGGCGGCTGAGGTCGTCGAATTTGTCGTCCCGCATCAGCGCAATCAGCCCGCTGTGCTCCATCTCCAGCAGCGGCGTCATCTGCGCAGCACAGGGCGCGTTTGAGGTTCAGGCGTGTAGGGCGGGCGCCGGCGTCGTGCGGGTGGGGGCACCGGCGCGAGCGCGAGCGCTGGCAGGCAGGCTGTGGCAGGCAGCGCGCCGTATTGCCGTCCCCCATGCCATACAGGCAGACGAGGTCAGCCAACCAAGCCCTGCCCGCGGCACTTGCAGCATTTTGTAGCTACCTCCGCCCTTGCACTGCCCCCGCACGGTCCCCAGTCCCGCTCCCCTCCTTCCCTTTCCCCCTGCCCTGCGCCTTGGGTTTGGTCTAGTTTGGGCTGGTATCTACACCCCCCTGCCCTCCCCGCCACGGCCCTGCACCCGCCTGCGCCTTGAGCAGCTCCGTCTCCACCACGCGCGTGATCTTGGGCTCGGTGCTGTTGGCGTCCAGGTAGGCGCCGCAGCGCTCCGCCTCCTCGCCCAGCCGCGCCTCCGCCTTGCGCAGGTACTCGGGGCAGTCGCTGCTGGTGATGTACTCCTGAGCCTCTTTCTGCGGGGGCGGGCAAGGCGTCCGGACAGGCGCGGGCAAGGAGACGGGGCGGTGGGTGGTCAGGAGCCCTCGAGGGTTCGGGCCTACTGGGCAATCGGGTAGACCGTGCAGGGAAAGTGGGGCGTTGCATCCGTGGCCAGGGCGTTGTCGTCCCGTTCGGCCGACAAGCCGAAGCGTTACGGCAGCGCATAGCTTCACATTGCTCCGCAACAGCATCGCCAAACTTGGCTCAGGCTAGCGCTCCACGCCTCCACGCACAAGCCCGCCACCCCGCCTCCAAACACCACCCTGCCTCACCCGGTAGAACTCCGCCGCGGCCGCCAGGAAGGGCTTCTCAAAGTCCTCCACGTACACCGCGTGCCCCAGCTCCCCCAGCATCTGCGTCACGCTCTTGATCAGGCCGCGCTCGATCACCTCACCCTGCAGCGATGTACAGGAACATGGGTGCATGGGTCCGGCCACGCACTGGTTTGAGTGAAGTTCTAGCTCCTGCCTGCTTCCTGGTCTGCCCCTCTTATCATCTCGTCTCGCATTTAAGCTCCCGGCCTTCCGCATCGTGGTGCCCAGTACGGTACCGGTTCACTTACATGCCCTTGAGACTCGCTCCGCACACCTACGGCCCCGTGCCTGCCCGACCCCGCATCCTTCCCTATCTCCTGCATCCGCCACAGCCAACGCCCCCAATCCGCAGCCCCTTTGCGCAGCACCATTCCCGCCCCCCATATCTCCGCCCAACTCTCCCACCCGCGCTCCACCCGTGCTCCCACCCGTGCTCCCACCCGTGCTCCCCCCCACACGCCCCCCACCTGGCGCTCCTTCATGATGAGGGACGACACGATGGCCAGCAGGCGCTCGCTGATGGCGCGGTTGCGCACCACCACATCGCGCCACAGCTCCAGGCCCAGCGTGAACACCGGCGTCTTCTGCTGCTGCACCACGAACGTGCGGTCCATGTACTGCAAACAGCCGGGTGAAGTTGTTTGTGGGGTGTAGGACGGCGTTGGACGCAGGAGCGCAGCGGCAGTGTGTGCAGGGGAGCCGGGCATCGTGCGTCAGCCCAGGTGGTGCCGTGGTGCAAACAATCCGCCCGGCTGGCGCTGACTGCCACTGAGAGCCTTGTTGCTTACGGCCTTGACGGTATTTTCTCCTTTCCATGCGCGCGCTCTAGGCCCCGCCGCGCTTCCCGCCTCGCACCATGAGGATGTCGCGGATCATCTGCGAGCTCTTGGTGTGCTCGTCCCAGCGCTTCTTCAGCTCGCGCAGGAAGGGCGCGCCCTCCTTCTCCTCGATCTTTTTCGCCACCTCCGTCAGGTGCGCCGTCAGCGTGCGGATGAGCCCCTCGTACAGCCGCGGGCCGTACTTGTGCAGCACCATGTTGTAGGCGTTACTGCAGGGCGGCGGCGGCGGCGGCGGCACGGCGGGCGCAAGCGCGCAAGGGGCGGGGCAAGGGTTAGGCGCGCGGGGTGGGTTGGGGGCCAGTGGGGTTCTGGTGAGGAGCGGGAGGTTGTAGGCGGGTGCAGAAAGCGCCGGGCGTGGCAGCCTGGCTGGGTGCGGGTCGGGCCTGGTCATGCAGCTGCGACAGAGCATGACGCGGCAGCCGAGTCCCCGTCTCGCATGCAGCATGCCACGCTGTGTGTGCCCCCAGCCCGGGGGCCTGCTCCATTACGCCTGCTGCCGCCTTCAATTCAACGGCACTGGCCCCTGGCGCCAGCCAGGCGCCCACTCCCATCCACAAGCTCCTCACCGGTACAGCTCCTCAAAGCTGAGCCCACTGGCATTTTGGTTGTGGATCTCCCGAATGGCATCCTGCACGACGGTTGGCGCCGACAAATGATTTGGAGGATGAACCAGGTGCGTGGGTCTGGGCGAGCTCCGTGCGCGCCCAGGACTCTGTGCCGCTGCAAAAACCCTTACAGCCGTCGTGACGATCACGCACATCTATTCGCGGTGCCCCCGGATGCCGTCGGACCCCGCGCCCGGGTGGCGCGCGCAGAACAAGTGCGCCGCTGCTCTGCAGGGCTGACAGCACCCACACGGGGACACGCGTACGCTTCTCCCCCTCCCTGCCGCCTCTATCCCCGCCCAGTCTAGATTTCCTATGGACACCATGCAAAGCAATGCACTGTCTATCGGTGAGCTGCTTTCCTGCGTGGGTCCGGTTAGGCCTGGTGCACACCGTGGCACCCACGCAGCACGCGCTACGCTGTTCGGGCGCCAGCCCTCCGTTGCAGCCGCTGACCGCCTCACCTCTAGCACCTTCCACGTCTTGTCTGCAGGGCGGAAAGAAAGCAGTGGGCGTTAGACCAGTAGAGCTGGCCGTGGGGTGCACAGGTGAAAGATTGGAAGCAAATTCCTTCTCCTTACCTGCATACTGCGGGTCGACGGTCACTGGGTGCCTGAAGGGCTCGATTTTAATCTGCATGAGCAGCATCAGTGCTTAGTATGTCCGGTTTGCTGCCCGGGGCTAGGGTGCGCTCCGCGACTTACCGGCCCCTTCTTCATTCTCGCTGCCTCTGCTCTCGGGGCAGAGGCCCACCCTCCCCGCCTCCCACTCAGAGGCTGTTCAAGCGCAGGGGCTCCTTATCTTCCGCACTCAAGACGGAGAGGCAAGCTCTAGTGCCGGAGACAGGAGAGCAAGCCCGACCCAGCCAAAGCAACTGGCAACGTAAGCCTATCCAAAGTTATTTGGGTATCTCAAGCGTAGCGTAGAAAGCCTTGACAAAATCGTGCAAAGAACGTCGGGTTGCGCTTGCGAGTTGCAGACCCCAGAACGAAGTGCGTGATGCAGTTAGATGGAACAAAGTAGTGCACGTTGGAAAGAACGCAAGTGCACCAGGCAATAACTACTGTGTGAGCCCATTCTGGCGGGAGCAAGTGCATCGGCGAGTTCAGCGGTGTTTGGTCCGACAGCCTGGCTTATACCATATGGCCATCGTTAGTATTCTAGATCACGGCAGCATGCTCGAGTAGCTCAGTCTTATTATTTGGCCTTGGAGATCGTTGACAGGCCTGCTTCACGAGCCACTCGTTGCTGCTATCTTCACGCACGCACATGAGTAACTTTTAATAGCCGTCATGGCAGCCCTCAGCACGGCGCTGCGGCAGGAGACCGCTTTCATTGGTGCCCAGCCGCAGCGCAGCTTGTCGCCAGCATGGGCAAGCCAAAGCTCTGGTGCAGCAGGTGGCTTGTACACATTCACGCTGCAAAGCGTTGGCGGCGTGGTCTTCCTCCAGGACGCCGTGCCCCGGTCGGGACCCTCTGAGCGCGGGATTCATTGGCAAATCGAAAACAGCGCCACCGGAGCGCTGCACCTTACGGAATTCACCATTCATGGTGGAGCGTCGGGTCCGCGCACGACCGTGGAGGTTGGCTTCCAGCTCTTCCCCGCGCTTGCCGCCACCAGCACCCCCGACGGCCGGCTGGTGCTGGCCGCGCTGCTCAGCAACGGCTACCTGCTACACGCCGAGCTGCGCGAGCCCGCCCCCGGCGGCGGCGCAGCTTCCTCCAGCTCCGAGGCGCTGCTCGCCGGCCTGTCCGCAACCAGCTTCCGGCCGCTGGACATCTCAGCGCAGCTGGCGACGTTGGGCGGCCCGACCTCGCTCGCCGCCACCGCCGACGCGGTCGTCGTGGGCGGCACCAACGGCTCCGTGCTGTGCGTGCCGCTGGCGACCCTCGAGGACGGGAACATGACCCGCTGCTTCGAGCTGCGTGACAGCAGCTGGGCGCTGACCAAGCTCATCCCGGGCATGCTCTACCGCCCGCGCCAGCCCGCGGCGCTCGCGTGCGTGCCCGTGGCGCTGGGCGGCGGCAGCAGCAGCGCCGGCTCCGCCGCACATCACCAGCAACAGCCACCGCAACAGCAGCTGCTTCTAGTCGCCTATGATGACGGTGTGCTGCGGGCATTCAACGTGGGCAGGCGCCAGCAGGTGGCGGCGCTGGAGCTGGAGACGCCCGGCGCCGGCCACGCCACAGCCGGCGGCGCGGCGCGCCCCATGGTCCCGACCTACGTTGCAGCGGACGGTGCAGCGGCGCCGGCCGCCAATGGCCACGGCGGCAGCAGCGGTTTCGGCGGCGCTGGCAGCAGCGCGGGCGCGGTGACGCTGGTCGTGCAGTTTGAGTCGGCTGACACGATGAAGCGGCACACGTACGCGTACACACTGGCTGCGGGCGGCGTGGGTGGCGGCGGGCGGCTGGCGCTGTCGGGGACCGTGGAGCTGGCGGTGGAGGAGGGCGGCGTCGTGGCGGAGGCGCGCGTGTCGGGCGAGACCGTGTGGCTGCTGCTGCGGAATGGCGGGCGCTCCAAGGTGCGCCGTCATCCAGCTCTTGTCCTAGGGCGGCAAGCTACAGTGCGGCACTTGCTGCTAGCGTTGCATGGGAGATTGCAGAGGCAGGCCACTGTTGCATGCATACTGGAATGCTTTGCTGCATCTGCTCAGGGTTTCTCTGCCCCTCCGCCTGCATAGGTGCTGGGCTACAGCCGCGCTACGGGCGCCGTGGTGTCGGCCGCCGTGCTGGCTGAGTCGGCGGGCGAGCACGTGGGTGGCGGCACGGGCGGCGGCGCGGGAGGTGGCGGCAACGGCGCGGAGGTGGACACGGAGCTGTGGGAGTGGCTGCTGTCGGCGTTTCCGGCCGAGCTGACGGCGGAGGGGCAGGTCTGCCACAGCGTGCTGGTGCCCGGTCAAATATGCAGGTGCGTGCGTTCGGGCAGGGGTACGGGCAGGCGCGGTTGACGGCCTGCGTGTTGGTAAAGCACAAGGCGAGAGCGTGCGTACCGCGCATATGCGTGTGCCGGGTCTTGTATGGCTGGCGTGCCGTATGGTTGGCATAAGTGCGCCGTGCCTGTTTGTGGGCTCGGCCGCCTGGTAAGCGGGCGCGTGAGCGGGACCAATAACCTGCGCCTGCGGGCTCCTCCGACAACAGGTCCTCGCTGCGTGACGCTCTGTCGTACCACGGCGCGCAGCTGAGCGCAGTGGAGGTGGAGTCGGCGCCGTACGGCGTGCTGCGCGGCTGGATGCAGGCGGCGGTGCTGGCCATCCAGCGCAGGTGCGTTGCCGAAGGGTGCTCTACAGCCGTTAGCTGCCAGGACACATCTGCCATCATGCTGCCCCACCGGCCACCGGCACAGTGGTCCCCTTTGGCACAGCAGCTGTGCCTGCTGCCTGCAACATGCGAGTACCCCGGCCTTGTCCTCGCGCCCTCAATTCCTTGCAACGCCGCTGCCCCTTCCGCCCTCTCTTACACCGACAGGACGCCGACCGCCTCCGGCCCCGAGTGCTGGCAGTCCTTCCTGTCCACCTACCGCGCCGCCTGGGCGCGGCGCCACCCGCCGCTGGGCATGGTGCTGCACCGCTCCTCGCCCGACTGGCTTGGGCTGGCGCGCGGCGGCTCCGTGCTGGCCGTGCTGCGGCGCGGCAGCGGCGTGGAGGCGCTGGTGGCGGCGGCGGGCAGCGGCGACGCGGCGGCGGGCCCCGGCGGCGAGGCGCTGCAGCTGCCGCCGCACCTGGACGCGGTGCACCGCTGCGCGGCGGAGGCGGGCGCGCTGCTGGGGCCGCTGGCGCAGGAGGCGTGCCTGTCGCTGCTGGTGTCGGGTGCGTGCGGGCGTGGTCGCGGGCGTGCGGGCGAGTGTGTCAGGGGTTTGGGGGTTCGGTCATGGAGCGGGGTGGCATGGCGGCGTGGCGTGGCGGCCGCCGCGATGAAAGTGTCAGGGTGGCGCACGGCGGCATGCCGGTTGCCTGCGGTAGCGGTCCTCTTAGGGAGCTCTACTCTTGTGTATGCCATAAGCACGTGTGCCGGCACTGACGCAGTCGCCCTTTTCAACACACGTGCCCCGTGCGCTCAGGCGTGGACCCATTGGAGCAGCTGGTGCCGCGGCTGTGCGAGCTGTGGATGGGCGGACCCGCCACACTGGCGGCAGGCGCCGGCGCCGGAGCGGGCAGCAGCAGCAGCAGCAGCGGCGGCGCCGGCAGCATGGGCGGTGCGCCGCCGAGCGCGTGCGGCCGCGCGGCCGCGCTGACGGACAGCGCCCGCGAGGCGCAGCAGCGCTGGCGGCAGCGGCGGCAGCAGGCCATCCTGCGCATGGGGCAGCGGCTGGGCGCGCTGAGCAACCCGGTGGCGGCGGTCCAGTGAGTCCAGCGGCGGTCTGCATTTATAGAGGCAGTGCTGGGCGTGTAGGAATGCACTCATGAGCAGTGAGGCTAAGGGATTAGTACAGTGTCTGGCTGTCATCGCTGGAAACCAAGGTTAGCCGGGTAGTTGCCGCCCGCGAATCATTCATGCACCATGCTCACGCTGCCGCCCACAACCCCACACCTGCACCCCGCCCAACCCCAGGTCCTACCTGGCGCTGCTGCGGCTGCTCAACAGCCAGGCCGCCGCCGAGCTCTCCTCCGCCGCCTCCTCCCTCACCACCTCCTCCGCGGCCGCGCCCAGCCGCGCCGCCTCCTCCTTCCTGGTGGCCACCTGCCGGCAGCTCTCCCGCGCGGTGGCCGCCGCCGCGCGCGACACGGCGCTGCTGCTGGGGCTGATCCGGGCTCAGGGCGCGCTGGGCGCCGCCGCGCCGCTGGACCGCGCCTCCCTGGGCAAGCTGGAGGGGCCGCTGCTGGCGGAGGCGTGCGGGCTGCTGCGGCGGGCGGCGCTGGGGCTGTGGCTCACCGGCACGCCGTCCACGCAAGGTGAATCCGGCGCATGGATCGCGCTGTGCTGGGTGGGGTGGGATGGAATGGGGTGGAGTGGGGTGGGGTGAGTTGTTGAGGGGTGGTCGGCGGTGGTTGTGTTGGTGGTTGGCAGGGATGGGGTGGTGAGGATGCAAACCGGGGCCTTAGCGCTGCCCGGCTCTTGCAGCCGGTGTCCGAACACCCCGACCTGCTTTCCCCCCGCCCCCGCTTCAGTGTGCACAACCCTTTGCTGCTGCCCTGGTGCAGATGAGGGCACGGACATGGAGCCCGCTCTGTCGGCGCTTCGGCACCTGCGTCTGGGCGGCAGCCCCACCGCCGCCGCCAAGCGCACCCACGCCGACGGCCCCGGCGCGCCGCCGCCGCCCTCCGCCAGCTCCACCTCGAGCGAGGTTTCCCTGGCGGCACGGCTGCTGCCCGCCTTCTGCGCCGCCTACGCTGGCGGCGGAGCCGCCGCCGCCACTGCTGCTGACGGCGGCAGTGCTCGCAAGCAGCGGCGGCTGGATCTGCTGACGGGTGCTGAGTCATCGGGGCTGCTGTTCACACTGTACCTGCAGTACGGCGACGCGCCGGGCGCCTCCATGGCGGGACGCGTGCTGCAGCTGGGGTACCAGCTCTTCCAGGTGAGGGCGGAGGCACCCGGCTGGAGGGCAGAGAGGGCGGTGCAGGGGGTCAATGTTGGGGCCCACGGGGGGGGTTACATTCATGATTAGTTAAGGAAGTGGTAGACGGGGGGGGGAGTGCGGTGAGCTCCCGCAGATTAGATGGGCGGCCTGGGAAGCTGCGGAAGTCAGGAGGAGGGCGGTGTGGTACCCACATGGGGCCGAATAGGGGCCTGTGCGTCTGCGTGGTGCGCCTTGCCAAGTACAACTCTTTTGACACCATGCCGGCACCATGGGACAGGCGGGCGAGTACGGCAACCTGGCAGAGCTGGCGGCGCTGGCGGGCGCCACTGGCGCGGCGGAGGCGGGGCCGCAGTTCCTGCGCGGCCTGGGCATTACCTGCGCGCTGGCGCTGGAGCGGCAGCAGGCCGCAACGCAGCACGTCATGCTGGGCTCTGCCGCCGCCGCCGCCACTGCTGCAGCCGCCGGCGCGGGGGCGCACGGCCACCACCATCACGGGCATGGGCACGGCGGCCACGGCGGCTCTGGGCCCAGCAGTGCGGTGCGGCGGGCGGAGCTGATCGCCGAGGCTGCTGGCTGTTTCTTCCGTGCCGCCGCCAGCCTGGCCTCAGAGGCGGGCGACACGCTGCGCACCATTCTCAAGAACCTGCGCAGCGAGCTCGCAGGCGGCGGCGGTGGCAACGGTGGAGGCGGTGGGGCGGGAGGCGAGGTGGTTGCCGCGGCAAGTACCGCCGGGGGCGCTGGCGGCGCCCCGGCGGCGGCGGCTCAGGGCCGGCGGGAGGTGGCGCTGCTGCAGCTGCACTTCTGTGAGGCGGTCATGCAGCTGTTCGAGCGGGAGGGCGCCCCGGAGGGAGCCGTGGTGTTCGCGGCGGCGGCGCTGGAGCACCTGCGCAACGCGTACGGGTGAGAGCGCCTTCGTGCGCGGCTGTGGGCGACGATGTGCGGTCTTGCACCGGGCGTGTGCTGTCTTGATTTGAAATGCCGGCAGGAGCGCTTGCAGTAAGCGTCGGAGTTGCATCTTGCAAATCCGAATCCTTTCGCGCGCATGACGGTGACCTGCCCCGTGCTTTGTGTTGTTCACCTCTGGACCCGCCAGCCCTGCCTCCGGGCCGACCTCGGACTCGGCGGCGGCGGGCGCCGCAACCGGCGCCGCCGGCGGCTCACTGCCCGCTGCCGACCTGGTGGTGCTGCCGGGCGAGGAGCCGCTGCTGCAGGCGGCGGCGGCGGCGGCGGCGGCGGAGCGGGCCAGCCGCGAGGGGCGGCTGTGGAGCAACATCTACTCCTACTGCGTGGAGATGAGGCAGTACGACAGGTGTGTGTGTGTGTGTGTGTGTGTGTGTGTGTGTGTGTGTGTGTGTGTGTGTGTGTGTGTGTGTGTGTGCGTGTGTGTGCGTGTGTGTGCGTGTGTGTGTGTGTGTGGGTGGGTGGGTCCGTGCATGTGCATGTGCGTGTGCATTGCCACGTCCGGTGCGGCGCCGGCGCTCGGCATTCATCTGGCGTGTTCATCTTGCGTATAGCGCATTCTCGTGTGCCCATGCTTGCTTTTACCTTGCCTGCCAGGACTGAGCAAATTTCCGCATGTGTCTACCAGCACCATTACACACGCGCACGCCTGTGCCCCCCACAGGGCCTACGCGGCGCTGCTGGCCAACCCGCTGCCTGCGGCGCGGCTGCAGAGCCTGAGGCACCTGGTGCACGTGCTAGCGCAGGACCGGCAGCTGCAGGTGCGGGGGGACTGCAGGGAGGGAGGGACGGAGGGAGAGAAGGTGGAGGGAGGAGGGAGGAGATGGAGGAGGGAGGAGGGGGGAGGGAGGGAGGAGGGAGGGGGGGAGGTTGTAAATACCAGCCCAAACTAAACCAAAACCAACGAGGGAGGGAGGGTTATGGCTCCGGACGAGGCGGTCAGGTTCATCCCCTAGGTCGGGCATGGCCGCGAGCAAGACGTCGCCATGGGGGACCAGGGAGGCGTAGACACGGTTGCACCTGAGGGCAGTTGTAACTGGCGCCAGTCGCGATCTTACCGCTCTCTGACCTATCTCCAGTGCCCTCGCCCGTATGCACTGCAGGTGCTCTGCACGCTGCCATTCGCTGGCGTTGCGGTGCTGCCGATCGTGCCCGCCGACTCCACCTCCTCCGCCCCCGCCGGCGCCACCCGTGCCGTGTCACTGCTGTCCGAGGCGCTGGACCTGTTGCATCGCCGCGCACACAACTGCGACCTGGCAGAGTCGCCACAGCCCTACCAGGTGGGTGCCGTAATAGAGAGAGCACCAGGTGTGTGCATATGTGTGTGCGTGGTGTGTGTGTGTGTGTGTGTGTGTGTGTGTGTGTGTGTGTGTGCGTGCGTGCGTGCGTGCGTGTGTGTGTGTGTGTGTGTGTGTGTGTGTGTGTGTGTGTGTGTGTGTGTTAAAAAACGAAACGAAAGCCCGCCGTGTGTGTGTGTGTGTTATCGCTTGCAACTGTCGCCGTTGCCTGTGCCCCCCCTAGTTTGGTTTGGTTTAGTTTGGGCTGGTATTTACAACCCACCCTCCCGCCGACTTCGTCTGCAGTTTTCAGTGCATCCTGTAAACGCGTTTCCAAACATTCCCGCCCACCCACCCGCCCCGCCGCCGGCCAGGTGCTGTACGACTTCCTGGTGTGCCGCGGCGACTACAAGGGCGCGGCGCGGGCCATGGCCGCCTACGCCTGGCGCCTGCGGGCCGAGGCGCCGGCCAGCAGCGCCGAGGCGGTGGCGGAGGCACTGCGCGCCTACGGTGAGTGGGGCGGCGGCAGACTGGGCACATTGTGACATAGGTGTAGGGGACACGGAGATAAAGGCAAGAGCTGGCGGACAGGCACAGAAAGCGGAACTCCGCAATTTAGGCTGCCATAGCTACAGGCTGACAAAGCAAGCCTACTTGTGCATGCCGGGGCTGTTATCCCGTGCAGACATGGCGATCAACTGCCTGTCGCTTCTGGATCCCGAGGACGCCTGGCTGGATCTCACCGACGCCTGGATCGAGCAGCTGGCGCCCGCCTGCTACAGCCACGTCAGCAGCAGCAGCAGCACCCACGCCACGCTCGCGCCGCCGGCGCCGCGCTCGGGCGGCGCAATTGCGGGCGGCTCGGGCCCCATGGACCTGGCTGCCGATGGCCGCAGCACGCGCGCGTCGCAAGGTGCTACAGCCGCGGCGGCGGCGGCGGCGGCAGCGCCTGCGCCGGTTGCCACGGTGGCCGGTCTGCAGCGGGAGCGGACCATGCTGCACTACTGCGCCCTGGTAGCGGCGCGCGTCGCAGGTGCGTCTGGGAGTGCAGGAACGGGCTCGGCCTCGGCCTGGCTGCCTTCCGCCCTGCTTCTCTGGACACTCGGTGACGGCTGCTCATCTGCGTATCCGCATGTCCTCCTTGATGCGGTCACCCCCGCTCGGGCCAACATGCCCTTACTCATTCTGCGCTCGGCCTGACTCCCATTCCACACCCGCCACCGCACATTTCCGCCCACCATCCCTCACACACACACACACACACACACACACCCCTCCCGCCTCTTCTCCTCCCGCCCTCCCTCCGCCCTGGGCCCAGGCCTGGAGCCCATGCGGCAGTGGGACAATGAGGACGCCATCCTGCGCCAGCTGCTGCTGCTGGGCCGCTACGAGGGCGCCCTGGCGCTGGTGGCGGACTGCTGCGGCGCCCGCGGCGGCGAGGCCTGGTGCCGCGCCATGGAGGTGGTGGTGGGCGCGCTGGCGGCGCACTGCATGCGGCTGCAGCTGCAGGATGGAGGTGCGGGGCATGGGTAGAGGGCGTGAGCGCGTGGGAGGAAAGGCGTGGGAGGCAGGGCGTGGGAGGCAGAGCGTGGGAGGCAGGGTGCGGAACAGGCGGTAGTCTCGTCCTTGTGGCATGGGAGGGAGGATGTGGGAGTGCGTGGCGCAGCAGAGCTGCAGCTGGCGCCGGTCCTTGCTCGTATGCCTGTGTCTGCGATGCCGACACCGCGTCACCTGCACCCCCGGTCCTGTCTCACGTGCCACAGGTGTGCCCACCGGCGGGCCGGCGCTGCCCACCACCGACCTCTTCACAGACGACCCGGACGGCGGCGCCGCAGCCGCCGGCCTGGGCGCCGCCGGCGCCGCCGCCGTGGCGGGCACCCTGGGCGGCCGCGCCGCGCCGCTGTGGGCCAAGCTGCGCTCGCTGCTGGCGGCGGCGGCGGCCGCCGACGTGGCGGCGGAGGCGGCCGGCGGCGCGGGTGGCGGCGGCGGGCTGCGCGCGGCGTGGATGCTGCGTGACGCGGCGGCGGAGGCGGTGCTGCGCGTGGACCCGCGTGTGGACCTGCCGCAGTGGCTGCTGGACATGTTCCTGGCGGAGGAGGTGAGGGAGAGGGCCCGGGCTAGGCGCCGGCGAGGGTACGGTAGCTGTCGAGGAACGACGGAGTTGGCTGCTTGGGTTGGCTGCTCGGATTAGGGTTGTGTTGGCGTTGGGGTTGTTGATGTGGGTTGTACAGGCGGCAGCTCGACGGCCCGCGCCGTGCGCTCAGGGCTGCGGCCCTTGAGCAGTCTTACATGCTGACCCGCTGGTGCTACTGTGTGGCCTTCGTTGATCCCTGTCCGCAGCTTGGGCCAGAGGCGGTCACGTCCGGCGACGGCGCCGCTGCTGCCGCCGCCATGGGCGCCGCCGCCTGCGGCCCCGCCAGCCTGCTGTCGCTGTACCTGCGCCATGACCGACTGGCGGCGGCGGTGGACCTGGTGGCGGCGGCGGTGGAGGCGTGGGGCCGTGTGGATGTGCGTCTGCGGCGCCGCCACAGCGCCGCTTGGATGCCCTACCCGCAGGTGCGGCCTGACGTGCGCAGCGGCTGTCCTGAGCGCCACTGCTGCTGCCGCTGTGTCACGTGCAGCGTGCTGCGCTGCCCTGCACATGGGCCATGGTGGCCAGACTCCCGCGTGCACTTTGCCTCCCTCCCTCATCACCGCCGCGTGAGGTTCTGGGTCTCGGGTAATGTCATGGGCGCGCCTCCCTCTACCTGACACTCTCCACGCGCTCCGCGCTTCCCGCCCACCCCCCGCCCACCCCAGCTGGAGCTGCTGCACACCAAGCTGGTCATCGCGCAGCAGCTGGGCCAGGAGCGCTCGGCGGCGCTGCTGGGCCGCCTCAACGCTGCGGTGGCGCAGCACCTGGACCTAGTGGCCACGGACACGGAGCGCCTGCAGGTTGGAGGGGCTGGGAGGACGGCTGGATAGAGGGGCTGGGAGGGGGGGCCGGGAGGGGGGCTGGGAGGAGGGCTAGGAGGAAGGGGCCGGGAGAAGGGCTGGGAGGAGGGGCCGGGGAGGGGCGGAGGGCTTAGGCCCGGGGCAGGTTTGATTGAGCAGGAGCTGGGTTCGAACGCGGCGGAGCCAGGCGGCAACGGCAACTGTTGCAACAAACAGCGTGGTTGCGACCCACCCGCCAGCCGGACAACGACCCGCATGCGTCAGATGTCACACCGAGCTGACGTATGACCTTCCCACCTCCTGTCGCCGTACGTGTGTTCCTGCGCACAGGACCAGCTGGCGTCTGCGGCGGGCCGTGACGCGGCGGCGGGCACTGGGGCTGCGGGAGCGGGCATGGGCAACGGGCACGGGTTCGGGATGGGGCTCGGGATGGACGCCTCGGCGCCGCCACTGCTGCTGCTCGGCGCCGGTGGCACCGCGGCGGCGTCGCCGCTGACGCCCATGATGGGCGGCGGGGCCGGCGGCTCGCTGTTTGGGGCAGCGCTGGGTGGAGGTGGCGTGCGGCTGTTTGGCTAAGGGCGTGGCGAGGTGGCTAGCTAGGTCAGCGTTGTGACTACACGAGCGTTGGTCAGTAGGTAGGACGCTTGGTGGGGAGGAGGGCTGCTGACTTGTTGCTAACAGCGGCGGCATTCGCACAGGGCGTTGTACGGTGGTTTCCGTAGTGACGAGCGCCCGCTGCCTCCAGCGCGGCAGAGCAACAGTTAGCAGCGTGCTGTGCGCGTGTCAAACTTCCCCCCAGGAATGGGAGAGCAGGAGCGATGGGCCGGTCTTGGCTATACAGCAGCGGAGGTTGAAGTTTTCGCACATGGGATTTGTAAAGCAATAGCCTGGACTGAGTTGTGTGGACGCCCTGTTCGTGTATGAAAGCGCACGTCTTGCGGAACAATCGGTAGCTAATTTCTCGACAGGCCTCCACGGATTCGCTGTGTACAGCACGTACAAATGGGCAAGACTCTAGTAAAACAACGGAAGAAAGCGGCGAAGCTGGCGCAAGAGTCCAACCAAAACGGCGGCCCCGCTGCTGGAGGCGTGCTGGCAGCCATTGCAAAGCGACTAAAGTACAAGGTAAATTGGTGGCCGCGGGTTGCCTGCAACGTCAAAACTGTTTCCCGGCGGTGTTGCGCATGCCATGGCTCTCTTGTCGCGCTCGCACGGCTTGACACCCTTTCACAGCAATGTGTCGGTCGCGTATGTCTCGCGGTTGTTGCTGGGTTGGGCAGAAAGGACTCGCGCACCCATACCACCCGTCCAACCACCGCCGTCGCCACCCGCAACCACCCTGGTCCCTGCACAGTTGCCCAACCTGGCCAATGCCAAGAAGAAGGTCAAGCTGGTGCCGATCATCAGCGAGGCTATGAACGTGCGCGCCTGGGAGGACGCGGCACAGCTGCTGGAGATGTTGGAGAAGCAGCAGAATGAGGGGCAGGCGGAGGTACCCAAGGTGTGTACCGCTCGTACCGGCTGGCATGGATGTGCTGCGTTGGGATCAGGCCAGCTGCTGGCTGATGCCGGCTGGGCTCTCACAGGTTGCCCAAACCAATACGGACTCTTAGACAAGTGCATCGTTGTTATATGTGTATGTGTGTATGGTCTGCTGCCCATGCGCAGCTCGGGGCTATCATGCGGTGGGTGCGGGCGGCGGACCTTGCGGGCACGGAGGCCGTCGCCGCCAAGCTCCTCGCGGGCATCATGCGCGTGGCCTCAGGCCCTCAGCCTGCTGCGCCCGCGGCAGGCGGCGCCGGTGCAGGCAACGGCAACGGAAGCGGGAGCGGCCCCAGCACCAGCGCCCAGGAGGAGGGCGCTGACGTCGGCGCGGCCACCGGCGGCGGCGCCATCCCAGTGCGCCGCTTCGCGCCCTGGCGGCCGCCGCCTGTCGCCGGCAGCGCTGAGGATGGCGAGGCTGCTTCCACCAGCACCAGCACCAGTGCTGCCGCAGTGACCAGCAACGGCGCCACGCCCAATGCGCGCACGGTCGCCTCAATCAGCGCGGTGCGCGCCAAGCACGGCTCCTACACGGGGCGATTCGGCGTCGTGCCGCTGCCGGCAGAGTACGCAGGTACAAACGCCAATGGCAGCACCATGACTAATGCTGCGGCAGCCGCGGCGGCGGCGGCGGCGGCTGCGCAAGACGGCGCCAAGGGTGCAGGAGGCGCCGCCACGCTGCTGCCCAATGTGGCCAAGGACCTCACCATGTTCTGCACAGGTGTGTGTGGGTGTGTGTAGTCCTTATCTCCGGTGCCTTCATGCAAACGGTAATGATGTGAGGATGATCGTAAGGTCGTTCGTTGCTCCTGACCGTATGTGTGGTCAAGCTGGGCTGATGCATCCGTTGACTCTCGTGCAGAACCCGACACCATCAAGTGGGAGCAGGAGCGGCCGGCGGCGACACGGGTGGAAGTGCCTTTCGTGACGGGCGCGTTCGTGCTGGTGGGCGCGCTGTCGCGGGAGGAGTGCGCGCAGATCATGGCGTGCGCGGAGGAGATGGGCTACACCGTAAGTTTAGAGCGATAGCACCAACGTTATGCGACTGAAGTGTCGGCGTTCAGCGCTGCCACCAGTACTTCTGAAACCATGCTTGTTTTGTATCGCAGGTGGACCCCGATTACACCTTCAGCGCAGCGGCCCGCGCGGCGGCCGCCGGCTCCGGTCTCTCCGGCACCAGCAGCAGCAGCGCAGCGCGGAACGGCGGGTCGGGCGGCGGCGAGCGCGGCGCCGCGGGCTGTGTGTGGCTGGCGGACGAGTCGCTGCAGGTGTGTTTACCGGCTGTAGGTTTGAGCAGCTAGCTGCTTGGGTTTCTTCCTTGCTCGTGCGGTGTGCAGGCAACGTTGCAGGGCCCCTGCACACACATACGGAACCGCCTTGGTTTCCAAGATTGTCGAAAGCATGTTCGGTGCACCTCGCCGCTTCTGACCCGCTGCTGACACCGCCCGCAACGCCGCCCCCGACGCCGCAGGGTCCGCTGTACGACCGCATCGCGCACCTGCTGCCGCAGCGGCTGTGCGGCGGCGACCTGGCCGGCATTAACTGCCGCTGGCGGCTGTACCGGTGGGTGTGCGTGCGTGCGTGCGTGCATAGGCGCTGTCGGTGCAGACACCGTATGTGGTTTTGCCCTAAGGAGCCCGCCCAGTCCCGGTGTGTGTGGATTCATGGATTTGGCAGCATGTAGCGTGCGGCATGTGCGCGGCTGGCGCCCGGAGCTGGCTGCGTTTCGGCTGCTCGGGCATCTTGAGACCGTCATGTAACATGTATCATGCCGGCGCAGGTACGACAAGGGGGCGGTGTACCGCCCGCACGTGGACGGCGCGTGGCCGGGCAGCGGGCTCAAAGATGGGCGGTACGAGTTCGACGCGTACGGCGACCGCTGGTCCAGGTTGGTACTGGGGAGGGACTGCGTAGGGACTGGGTAGGGGCTGGGTGTGGATGTCAGTGGGTGTCAGTGGCCGTGCGTGCAAACACTCGTCCGGAGCTTCGCCGGCATGTGTTATTGTGCAGCTTTGGCCCAGTCGTCATCTCCACGCACGCACCCGGCTAGCATGGCCTGCTAGCCCGTTTGCCCCGCCGCCCACGCTTGCCGCCGCTGGGACGCAGCTGAGCCCCCGTGTGTGTGTCGCTGTTACCCCTCTCTCCCCCTGCCGCTCCTATAAGGCTGACGTTCCTGGTGTACCTGAATGACGACTTCGAGGGCGGCGCCACAACCTTCTACACGCCCGCACAGCCAGGTACCCGGGGGGGCACAGCCAGGTACCCGGGGGGGGGGACCTGGCAACCCAAACCCGCACATGTCGCGAGGCTGGGCCCATCACACCCATGCAGCTGTCTCTCTCATGCGCGCGAGGGCGGCGCATGTGCAGCTGCTGTGGAACCTGCCTGGGCTGTTGCTTGCTACCACGAGTCCAGGACTCTATGTGACGCTTCCACGGCCTGTGTTAAAAATGCAGGCAGCGGCGCCTGCCTAGAGGCCCACAGCGTGGGGCCGGTAGCTGGCAACATCCTGGTGTTTCCTCACGGCGACACCATGGGCAGCCTGGTGCACGAGGGCGCGGCGGTGACGCAGGGCTCCAAGTACGTCATCCGCACGGTAAGCGGCTTCACGGGGTTGGCCCCCGGCCCCCTTTAACTGCTAGGGTGCAAAGTGTTGATTTGAGAGCCATGCGGGCGCGACCGCAAGCCGTGGGCGCAGCCCCCACGGGAGAGATACGGGACGGGTTGCGACGGTGGCAGTAGCTTTGCGGGAAGAGATTCCTCATGGTCGGCTAAGAGCAGCCGACGGGCTCTGCTCGTCTAGCTGTCAATGTCGTATCCACCCGCCCCGCTCCCATGTGTGGCATTGCTGCTGCGCACAGGAGGTGCTTTACAAGCTGGAGAAGAGCGCGACGGGCGGCTGGGTAGGCGCGCCGCAGCCGGCCATTCAAATGCCGGCGGCCAAGGGCGCGGCAGGCAAGCAGCAACAGCAGTAGCAGCCAGCACGGGGGCGTGCGCAGAAGTAGGCCTGGCACGGTAGCGTATTCAGATGGATGTGGCGCCGACGCGCCGGTTTGTCGCCCGGTTGGGTCATTCGGGGGCCCGGCCCGGAAGACTGGCTCTAACTGAATCGACCCTTGTCGGCCCATCACCGCATGATGGCCCTGTCTTAAGCGGGGCCGGGCACCTACTCAGTCCTTCTCCACTTTGCTCTTTAGCCGAGAGAGTGCCAGTGTCACAGATAACAGAGCTAGAAACACCAAGCCCGTCCTGTTGTACGCGTGCATGCTGGACAAGCAGACGATTTAGCGCATGGTGCGCTAGTTGGCGTATGAAGTCATGGTATTACCAGGTGTTTCTGTAGGAATGTTTTTGGATTGGACTCGGGAGAGGAAGCAGAGTGCCTGACCCCACATGCCGATGCGCATTTGTCTATGGGGTGGGGGGGTGATTTAGGAAACAAAGTGCCAGACCTCATCCCCCAAAGCCCGCGGGACTGTCCCCCTTGAGGGGACGACCCCCCCACCCCACCCCACCCCACAGAGGCATAGACAAATGCGCATCGGCATGCTCGTCAAACGTGTCATCACGCGCAGCAGCGTTTGAGAGCCCCACCTTGCCACTGCGCATATAATATGTCGAATGTGGGGACATGTGCCCCATGTCCGATGCCAGGGCGCGCAGATTGGCCCTCCCATGCATTGTTTATGCTTATTACGGCATGACGTGCATGTTTGAGCCTCGTGGTGCTGCGTTTGGCCTCTAGTTCTGCCTGTGTGGCACTCCCCGAAATCCGCCAGGATGGGCTCCCGAACCCAGGCGGACTCCTACGGTCCTACCGCCCCCCTAACTTTGGCGGCCCAGGATTTCCTCACCTGACCACCCGTGTAAGTACGCGTGTACTGCTCTCCTAAAGTTTGAGCATGGGGCAAGAAGTGGCAGGCCCTCCATAAGTGGCGCTGATGGCCTGTCGGGTTTCACCAGTCAAGCGTCGCGGATGTTGCCGCCCGACCGCTCCGCAGATTGTGCCGATTGTGTACATGGAGCGGAGACACAAAGCCACGAAGAGGGAAGGCTTTACAATCCCACGGGGAACGCCCAAGGCAACTTCTGCCCAGGCAAACGGCCGACCAGGGTCTTTCGTGCTTCAAGCACCGACCATCCATGAATCCGCGTCCGTCATCTCTGCCACTGAATCGCTCGTGCATCAACATCCAGCGTCAGCGATAGCCCCGCATCGCACAGCCTTGCTTTCAAGCTCCTTTCGGGCTGATACGGTACCTTTACGCACCGGCGTGACATCCTACTCTACCAGCGCAGCAGTATACCCCAATGTTCAGCCCCCCACACGCTGCACCGCCCGCATTGCACACGGTATCAGCCAAAAAACAATGGCTTTCACAGCCGCCTCATCTAGTGCTACGTATGATGTCCGGGTCCATCTACTCTCCTGGCGTGGCCCTTGCCCTTGCAGCTGCAGCGGTGCCCTGCTCTGCTGCTCCGGCCACTAGCTCTCTCGGCCATGCAACCTATCCGCCAGTGCACCCACAGTTCGTCATTTGCACACGGCGTGTCGACCACATCTACGGGCCCTTCTACGACTGTGTAAGTTTCTTTTTTTTGCTTTTGGGTACTAGCCTAACCTAACTAACACCTGTCTACGTGTCTGGCTCCCTGATGGGCCATTCTGCCTAAGCGAACAACATTCAACACTCTTGGACTTCGCCAAAATCACTGCCCTGAGCCATTGGCACCTGTCCTGCACTGCCTCGCCTGCTCGCGATCCAAAGGCCTCGTGAACATCAGCATGCCGTCTAAACTGCAAGTGTCCACTGCGCAAGCCTGAGCCCGGCACACGTACACACACCGCACGACTTTGACAACGACTCGCAGCTACCGATGATAGTTGGGTCTTCTCTGGGAAGCAGCTATTCTACCCTTGAGCCGAACCACACATTCTTGCGTGCTCTTGCCTCACCGGCGATACTACCAAGGCCCACAGCAAAGCCTCGCCAATATAGAACGCATAAGTGTTGAACACAGAAAACGATAACCAAGCAACGCATGACTTGATAGTGAAAGACACGGCCAACCGCATTATGGTCACGGCTCAACCGTAACCCATGTTGGCCGCCCTGCAAAGCGCGAGCTGCGGCGGTAAACGGGCGAATGCAAACGAAAGAGGAAGCCAAAGCTGACTTTAACACACGAAACTGATGGCGAGGCAAGCCCAAAAGTATTTCTTGGCTGCTCAACGCTGTGACCTAACCATTACCACCCCCCGCAGAGCATGCGGCTTGCCGCGCCGCACACGGGCACAGTCGCACACACATGGAGACAACCATAGGGACACAAACCTGCCGCAGGTTTGCCTGGCATTGGCGGACCGGCGCACGCACATCGGCCGGTACTGCAGTATCTGGGCACCTTGATGCTGCCGCATTCAGTGGCACAAGGTGCTCATGCTGGGTCACTGCACCGCTGCAACCTCCTGGCCGCTGGGCGCCGCCACACTGCAGCGCAGCCGGCAGGCCGCAGACTCCTCCACCTCCTCGCCGGTCGCCTCCTCAGACCGCTGCTCGCGGCTGCGCTTGCATGCACGGCGCGACGTCGCCTCGGCGTGCGCCGGCGCAATCGATGCGGCGGCGTCCGGCCCTGACCCGCTCGCTGTCTGCAGCGCTGGGTGCAGGTCCGTGAGGAACACCATCCCGCTGGGCAGCTGCGCGTCAGCTTCCTGGCAGCCACTGCCGCTGTCGTCACCGTGGCCGCAGCCACGCAACTCCTGCCGTTCCGATACGGCGGCGGCTTGCGCCGTGATGGCCGCCGCCGCGGACTCGGCCGGGAAATCCAGCTCGTCGTCGTGCTCGCCGTCGTACGCATCGCTGTCATACTCGGCTATGGCGTCGTCCATCAGCGCGCCGAAGTCCTCGCTGCCGTGCTCCTCCTCCTGCTCCTCCTCCCCGGCCTGCCCGTCGTCGTCATCGCTGGAGCCCCCGTCAGCGGCCGGTGCCTCACCCTCCTCGCCAGCGCACGCCGACTGCCCCTGCCAGCTGTCGAAGCGGCGGCTGCAGCCCGAGTCGACATCTACGCCCATCGTGTGCGTGGCGACGGCCCCGTGCTCATCGTAAGCCTCGGCCCCCTCCGACTCGGCATCATCCCACTCAAACGCTGGGCCCTCCTCGTGCTCGTCCATTTGCACGGCCGCCTTACGGCGCTGCACGTCAAGCACCTCCTCATCGGCCTCCTCATCATCACTGCCCTCCTCCGACATCTCGCTCCAGTCGAGCGCCGCGGCTGCTGGGCCAACCGTTGCATCTGCTGCTGCTCCTGCGCCAACCGAGCTGCCGGCGTCCGCATCCATGGGATCCGCGGCTGACGTGGCGGCTGCATCGCAGCCCGCCAGATGCGGGGGAGAACTCGCCACGGGCGCCGGAGCAGTGGCGGTGAGGGTGTTGGTGATGCAGGACTTGGTGCTGGCCATCGGCCCGAGCACCTCCCGTACATCCGAGGCGACAGCGACCTTCAGCAACAAGCACCAAGGAGCACATGCTCGGTAACAGCGCACTCCATTTTGTGTGTATGCAATGCACCGAGGACTGCAGCAACCAACATCATGCCAAAACACCATAACCCGCACCAACGAGTAGCGCGCACACCTGTTTGATCAGAACGTCCGCGACGCGCTCAAGCACGTTGTCGGGGCCGCCCGCGCAGGCGGGCTCGTAGGCCCCGATGTGCAGCGCATTGTCGGGCTGGTACATGAACATGAGCGGGTTGTCGTCCACGATCACCACGCGCGCGAGGTCGCGACCCAGGCGGGACAGGTCCTTCACATAGTCCCACATGAGGTCCGATATGGTGTGGTCGCGGTGCAGCCTGTGCGCACGCAGATTTCCACCGGATGAAATGAAAGTGCGAGATGCATTGACATTTCCAGCGGCCAACATAAAAAAAGGGCAGCGCGGCCGTATCAAGAGCTGATGCTCTCAACTGCCCCGGCCACTCACATGACGTCAAAAAGGTAGGCGGAGGGGTCCAGCTGCTCAATGGCGGCAGCGGCCCAGTTCTGTGTGGCGGCCGTGAACAGCACGATCTCAAAGTGAGGCCGCACCGCCGCCAGGAACTCCTTCACGCCGGGACGCAGCCACACGCGCCGCCCCATCGCCTCGTAGTCGGGCGTGCGGGAGCCCGCCGGCGGGTTGTAAATGTATGCCGAGTTAGCCGAGTTCAGCTCCTCGCTGGATATGAGTGTCCCATCCAGATCCTGCGAAGGTACGTCGCGACGATGTGATTAAGAAGCTGCTCAATGCCGGTCATTCCGTGCGAATCGGCACGCCTGCTCCGTGCTGGTCACGCGGTGCGATACACACACCCTTGCTTGCCCCCCTGGAAAGCTATGCGCCGTGCATGAGGCATGTCACAGCAGTTTCTATCTTTGGCAACTAGATCAATGCGCGATGCGAGCGCGCTGCACGAGGGCACACGCACGCCGGGGGGTCGCACACGCAAGGCGCCGCGCGGTCGTCGGCACGGTCCGTGGATCAAAGTTAGCCGAATCGTCCGAATCTCTAGCCCCTGGGACCGGTGCGACATCACCGTCCCCCAAAATGATGCGCTGGCAATCAAAGCGAGGGCTGGCACCACTCGCGCGTCGGTTTTGGGTGTGCCGAGCGATATCGGGAATCCACGCCCGACCCGGTTGCCAGCAAGCCCCGACCCAGTGACGGACCTTCCTCAAACATCCACAAATGCGACCAACGTTCCAAAGGCTCACCAGGACGAGGGTCGGACGCCCCGGGCTGGACGATGCCGGTAGAGGAAGAGCTGCCGGGCTGAAGGTAGTGGGCCGCTCCGCAGGGGTTGCGGGCAGCGAGTTGCCCGAGGGGCCTGGAGCGTCATCTGTCTGCTCTGAAGCTGACGGCTGCGCCCTCAGCGAGTCGGCAAGCTCCTCGCCCGGGGCGAGGTCATCGTCGAACTGGGGCAACTCATCAAAGAGCGTTGAGGATGGGCCATCGGGGAGAAGGCATTGGGTAGCAACTTCGTCCACGATGACACTCATTGATGATGCCTGCGAAGGGTGTGCAGCTCCATTTAGCGACCATGCGCAACCAACGCGCTCCTCGCTGCACGCAACGCGTGTCGCTTGTCATCTGTATTCGAGTCGCCATGGCATTGATGCCAGGTTCGGGCCGAACAGGCCCAGAGCGAGACATTGGGCAACCTGCAGCATCGCTGAACTGAACCTCCGCTTCGCCGGCGCACCGCTAACCTCATAAACAAAGCCAATGACTAGTATATGGTCTAGCTGGGTGGATCCCTTGACAATAAGCAAACGGTCTACCCGAGGCCGCTGGGCACGCTTGTCGCTCGCGGGCTGAGGCGACAGGACCCCGCGTCATCCAAAACCTAGCAACAAAGCCTTATCACTGCCCAAACACGCTCCACAACAACAGCGGGACGTGGACGTCCGTCGTCACAGACTTCTTTATACCCCCGAGTTGCTCACCCTGCCGACGCGCTAGGAAGAGACCAAGCCTCCTGCCGGTCACCTCCAAAGGATGCCTTTACGCTGCTCGCCACTCCTTAATAGCTCGGGGCGTGCTGGTTCAAGGCTCCCTGCGCTAACGAGTCCAAGGACACAGCTTATCTGAATAATCTAGCGCCTATAATGACCTGTAACTATTACCTATTGTAAAACTAAGAGGAAAGAGCAGGGTGGTGAGCGCCTGAAAGGGAAGACTTGATGGTTTGCATGAGGCCCACTGGTAGCCCGAACAGGGGTCCCGGAAGCCTCTTTCAACATGATGTTTGAAGTAAAACAAGCAGTATAACCTGCAATTTTAATGTCAGTCTTGCTCACGCGACCACTCGCCGTCCCCTGGCCTGCCAGTAACACCCCGGGCCCCAGGCCCCCGGCTAACCCACCTGCCTCTGGTCATAATCCTACGCCCGGCTGTTCTGGTTCCAGGGCCATGGTGCTTTGCACTTCCGCTCTGGAGCAACCCAGTCTTGCTGTGTGCGGCGGGGCTTGAGGCGGGTGGCTTGAAGCGTCACTTCCCGGCTCTCATGGCGCTGCCGGCAGGGCGGTGCTGGGAGGCGCTGGCCGCGGTGCGCCAGCTGGTGGCTTCGAAACCAGCTGGCGCGCTCGGTCCACGACTTGCATGTCGCTGCACTTTGCAGTACAAGCAGTCCGTCCTGCGCCCCGTCCTGCGCATTACGAGTACGGCACGCGTACCGCAGGAGCTGCAGTCCGGCCCGGATGCTGCTGCCCAACCCTCCGCGCTGCTGGCACGTGTGCCGGCGGCGTGATGGGGGCGGCGTCGGTCACACTGCATGCAACTTGCGGCGTAACCTCCGCGCCTCCTGCCCCCCAGGTATGGCTGCTGCTCGCGCAGAGCCTGGGTGGCGGCAGGGCGCGGCTGAAGTGCCGCTGCTGACCCTCACGGTGAAGCAGGCGACCCAGATTCAGCTTGCGCCTGCATACGACGCGCTACGCGCGCGTCACCTGGCCTTCATCCAAGAGGCCTACAGCGGTGCCGCGCCGCCGGTGGAAGCGATTTACGCGCTGCGGGCGGCCCTGGCACGGCTGTGGGCTCAGGTGTGGGAGCCGCAACACAAGGAGGCGCTCTGGCGCTTGGCAGTCCATGGAGTAACGGGCTTTGGGATGCATGCGGCGTTGGCCGCGGAGGGGCGTGCGGAGACATGACCGTGTGGAGCTCGGATGACTGCTGGGGCTACGGTTCATCGCTTCTGGGACTGTGTGGTGGCAGAGGGTCTGCGTGATGTGTTGTGGGCACATGCGAATGGGGACATTGCACGGAACCAGATGTGGTTGGTACAGGCGCCACCAGGGGTATCGCAGGCGGTGTGGAACATCGTGTGCTTGGCTGCTGTGGCGGCACTAGAATACGGCCGACAGCATCTTTGCGCGTGCCGTAATGCCTCGGATTTGACTGCGGGGGTTGCTGTTGTTGAAGGATCGGGGTGAGGTGATTGAGGACTTCTGGTCGCAGCTAGCTTTGTTCGTAAGTCTGCGTCGGCCTCCGCGCCGCTGGGACCCTGTCCCGAACCAGCACCCATTCTTAACGTCAGATGGTGTTGGGAGGGGTTATCTTTGTGAGGCCAGCAGCGGGCTCGCCACCGGCCTCGTCCAGCTTGTCAGCTCAGGGACTCGCAAGAGGTAGGCATATGAGCCTCGCAGTGCTGCGCTTGGCCCCTAGGTCTGCTTGTGGGGCGCCTCCCGAAATCCGCCAGTCTGGGCTCCCGAAACCCGGCAGACCCCCACGGGCGACGACCGCGCCCCCAAGTCTGGCGGCCGAGAATTCTCTCACCAGACCACCCCTGACGGAACTAAATTACGTGCGTAATGCTCTCCTGGGCTGAGGCAGGGAAGTATGGACTGACCCACTGGGGCAGGGTAGTACGGTCAGGGTACCTTACCTTTCACACATACTATGCATCAAAGCTCACGGAATACCTCCCCGCAATGCCAATAGGCCACACGCACCGAGGCGCTAATGTGAACCAACCGCTCCACGATGCCTCTCTTGCCATCCGTCGCCACCATCTAGGGGTCTTGCCTGGCCTAGGCGGTTTTCCCGAAGGCGTTGCTTGCGTCGCTGTTTTGCTGGTCAGCTGCGTTGGCTGACTCAGGGAGCTGTCCACGTCCACGCGCCCGGCTGCCCGTGGTCCCCAGGACTGGCAGGTAAGGCCACATTTTACAGACAGGGCGTCGCTTCTGCCAATGACAGTCTGCACCTTCGCCTGGGCCTGGCCTGTCATGGCCATGAAGGAATAAGGGCAAGCTCCAAACCAACCGCATTACTTGAAACACGTGGGCCTCCACGGCGGGCCTCCCATGTGCCTGATCAGCCTTCCGTTTTGCAACCTGTTCATCTGGCCTATTGAATGGGTCTAACTTTGATCCTGCGCCACGACATGACCCTCTCTCCCGTCTGAAACACTCCAATTCTTAGTGAATCCCCGCGATCAGGGGTGCCCCTGCCCGCGGATTACATATGCAATCACGCCAACACCTCACCGCTCCATATGAGAACCTCCAATAACGCATGTAGCACTGGCTATAGCACTCTCTACTCCTCCATCTCCTCTGTACGGTACGCATCTCACTCTCACTACAGCCTGTCCATCCATACCGCAATCCCGCACGCAACAATGCTTGTCATCTGCATGTAGCGACGCCAAACAGGCTTGGCGGGCTTTGCCCTTTGGCACTTCACTGCCACACACTCCTTTGACTCCTTCACAGGGGGACCGCACATACTCCATGCCGGTAGTTGTTCGGGTCAATTAGCTACCTACCCGGCAAGCTACGCTTAAGGCTCGCCGTACTAGGCCTACACTGCGGATGGTGCTTCCCTTGTCATCGATGAGCACGGGTGAGAGCCAAGTAATCGGTAGCGTACACGTCACGTAGGGGTGCAGATCAAGATGACTGCCGTAAGGATGTATGAACAGGAATACAAGCGATAAGGGGCGGCACGGCTGCTTTAGTAATGAGCCATGACACGATTCAAAATACCCTACCTAGCATAAATACCCAACTCAACACCTAGCTGCTGGTGATCACACTACCACACGCAAACACCTGCTGGAAAGAAGCCATGAGTACTACGCGCTAAGCTGCTCTGCTGCCTCCGCGGAGTCCGCACCAGCAGGCGTCTTCCGGCCTCGCCGCCCGCGCCGCCCGCGGCTCCGACGACGGAGGCTGCTGACCTCGTCGCACCCTGCAGAGGAATCAACCCCAGCTGGCGCATCCATTGCTGAACAAGCGCGCACCGATGTTGTGCATACCGCAGCCTGCACCGAGACCTGAGCGCTGTGGCCAGTCGACCGGCCAGCACTGACGACCGCGGCGTAGTTGAGCGGCAATGCCGAGCCCGGCGCAGCCGCTCCCGAAATCGGCGCACCACCAACGGAGCTTGAAAGCGCCGTGGATCGCTCCGGCGACCCGGCCGCGGAGGGCGCTGCGGAAGGCGCCACGCCCCACGGCCGGTGCGGTGGGCGGCCCCACGCCGACGGCATCGGCAGCGGCGTGGCCATGGGCGGCTGCCGCGCCTGCCGTGCCGCCTGCGGTGCTGGCGCCGTGGCCTCCTGCTGCGGCTCCGCTACCGCGCCGTTGGGCTCAGATGACACCGCCGGTCCTTGGACCACCGGCACGCGGCCAACGACCGTGCGGCCGCCGCGAATGGTGCCCTCCAGCACGTTGTCCTCGTCCTCGTCCTTGGCAATGGCCGCCAGTGCCGCGCAGACACGCACGCCAAGGGGCGCAGAGGCGAGGGCCGCTGCGCCTGCTCCGCCGGCGCATGGCGCCGCTGCGTCGGCGCCGGGCAGCTCGACGCTCGCCTCCTCCGCCTCCTGCTCGCGCTGCAGCTGCAGCAGCCGCAGCTTGAGGTGCAGCTGTTTGTCGGGTTGCTGCAGCGCGGTGCTGGCCGTCTTTTGCGCGACCGCAACAGCACGGCGGCTGGCGTTCTGCGCCTGCTTATGCGTCTGCGACTGCGCCGCCAGCGCTTGCGCAGCGGCGGCTGTGTCGTCGACCTTGGCCGCCTGCCTCTGCGACCGAGACCGGCGCTTGCGCCGACCGCCTCTGCCGCCAGCTGCGGCTTGCTGCCCTTGGTCTTGCGCTTGCATCCCCAATGACAGCGATTGCTGATGTTGCGGCAGCTGTTGGCTTTGGGCCTGACCATCCTTGCCACCGCGCCGCGACCGACGGCCGCGGCGGCTGCTCCCTGGCTGCCCGGCAGGTCCGGTACCGGTTTGCCACTCGGCGCCTCGCGGCGCCGCTGACTCGCCCTGGCTGGCGCCGCCGCGGTGGCGAGAGGAGGCCCCAGCAGCCTGCTGGGTGCTACTGCTGCTGCAGCCGGTAGAGCTGCTGCCCACGGCCTGGTTCATGCGCAGGAAGGACTTAAGGGCGGCCATGCCGGATGCGCCCGGCGTCGCCTTGGCCGCCACGTGCCGGCGGGACGAGACGCAGGAGGGCGAGATGGGGTCCTTCATGTGCTTCAGCACCTCGCGCACGTCGTCTGCCGGAAGCACCTGCGCGCAGCAGCCAACGGGTTCCAGGCAACGTGTTATAAACTGATAAGGCCTGAAACACACCATTGTGTGCCTTGTAAGCGTCATGGGAGCTGTTGCGCGGGCACGGTTGTCTGCATGCATCACTCGCAGCAGCCACAGCCTCCCGAGGTATGGTACTCGCAGCGCTTGTAGCTATGGTTCCTCCCAGGCGGAGCCCCGGCCCACCTTGTGCATGAGCACGTCCAACACCTGCTCCAGCACGTCGTCGCGGTGGCCCGTCACCTGCAGGCAGGCAAGTTGGCAAGCAGGTCAGCAGGCAGTCCGGGCACGCAGCTAAGCAGGCAGGCACGCAGGCACGCAGGCGTGTGCGAGGCGAGCATGCACACACCGTAATCTGATTGCTGCGAGCCCAAATTCGTGCAAAGCCCGTGCACTTGCGCCCGGGCGCATACTAGCTGGCCTGCACGCACACGCACCCCACCCGGGGTACCATCAGCACGCAGTCCTGGTCCCCGCCGGCCCCGCAGTCCCCACCTGTGGGTCGTACGGCGCCACGTGCAGCGCGTTGTCGGGCTGGTACATGAACATGAGCGGGTTGTCGTCCACGATCACCACGCGCGCGAGGTCGCGGCCCAGGCGGGACAGGTCCTTCACCCAGGGCCAGTCGTCGTGCGACACGGTGTGGTCGCGGTACAGCCTGTTACGGCGGAGCGGGGCACAGGCTTGGTGTCTCGAGGTTTCGTTGAGGGAAGATACTTGCAGGCAAGAAACCGAACTGACTACGTCTGTGATGAGCATCAAACGCTGCGAACCTGGTATCAAAGATGCGGCCGTCCGGGTCAATGCGCTGCATCGCGCAAGTCGCCCAGCTCTCGCCTGCCGCCGTGAACCTGCGGCGCCAGCAAAAAAAACAAGAGACAGGCGTGAGCCAAACCCAAAGTCAACATGGTTCCAAGCCCATACCGCACACAGCTCCGCCCTGATTCGCTCCAGCCCTTCCATTTACGCTTCCGGGCTGTTCAAAGCTCCCACCTCTAACCTCACATAAACGCCCTACTCACAGTACGACCTCGAACATGGGGCGCACGGACTCCAGGAAGCGCCTCAGCCCGGGGCGCAGCCAAACGAACCGCTCCTCGTCCACGCAATAGTCGAACGGCACCGGCGCGTGCGGCTCGTCCTCGCTGGCAATGAGCGTCCCGTCTAGGTCCTGAAGCATAAAGAAAATGGTTCATAGGCAGGGCGCACATGCGTTTGTGAGTGGCAATGTTGAGGACGATGTCACAGGAGGGTGCAGCTGCGCCAGGCGGCGCCGTTGTGATGTGGGTCAAGCGCTTCGGCCCCATGTCTCTGGCCGTGGCGCCCTCGTAACCCGCCCGGATTGCAAAGAGTCCGCGACATGAGATTCCGTACGCGCCTTAGGCTGCAACGTCAGACACGCTGTGCCTATTTAATCCTTCAGCTGCAGAAGGCGCTGGTGGCGATCCTACACTCGGATCTTCCAAGGTCCGAGCACTCTGCTGTCGGTCACTGCCCGGACACATCGCCCCTCCCCACTCCGCGCGTTTGCAAAACAGGCCCCTCCAACCCACCAGCACGAGCGTCATGCGGTTGGGGTCTTCTGCAGGCGGCAGCAGCGGCACCGAGAGCTGCAGTGGTGTTGTGGGTGTGAGAGGCTCGCTCTCAGAGAGGCTGCCGTCGGCGGACGTGGCATCTGTGGCGGTGGTGCTGCTGGTCGTCGTGTCATCTTGCGTCAGGTCCGCCGAGGCGCAGTCCGCCTCCCCCTTAATCTCCTCCTCGGTCCCACAGCTTCCCCCGCAGTCTGCGTCCTGCGCTGCGCTGTTGCCTGCGCCGCCTGGGGCGGGTGGCCCTGGCGAGGCCACCTCCGTGCGGCAGACGGGGGGTGTCGCCTCTGCCAAAACGTCAGATCCTGACGATGATCCGTAGGGCATCATGGTTACGCAAGCTGATGCGTGCGGCGCCGCAGGTGCACGCTGCGCGTTGCCATCGGCGCATCCGGCCTCGAGGGCACTGTTTGGAAGGCACGCTCCGCTGGTGCATCTGGTTGACGACTGAGGATGTAAGCCATCTTTGCTTGTGTGCGCGGGGGAGCCCTTCCCGTGGCCCATCGCAGGGGCTAATGAACACAAACAACCCTTCCTCTCACAAAGCGCCTCGCTCCTTATAGGCACGGCCTGGAACGATGCGCAACCTTAGACCTGTGCTTGACGCCAAAAATTACACAAGCGACTGGATTTGCCCGAGTCGTTCGCACGCCGCAGTCGGTCTCACGAGCCCAAGAGAAACGGCGCAGATAGAAATGTCTGTGTTTGTTTGACTATGCTACCAGTTAGGCCACTTTGCACTGGCACAGCAGGCATTCCCATCGCGATTGCATTCCATTCTAAATTGCCCGCGCCGCAACCGCCAACTCCCTTTCCCAGCCGACTCCAGCCATACAGGGTGAGCTTTGCAGACATTAAATAGCGCCACAGCACCGCCAGTCGTTGTTCTGACGCGTGTCGTGTCGCGTGCGTTTCTACCTGCCCGCAGCGCCCGCGCCAGGAGCTCCAAGCACGCGGACGACTTCCAGGTGAGCCATGGTTGGTGGGCAGTAGACTGCGGGCGAGTTTACGCCGTTCCGAGGCGGGGCGAGGATGCAGGGCGAGGATGCCTACGGTTTGGCTCAATGCCTGCGTTTCGCGCTTCGAAACCGCGCTTCGGAACCATAATTTGTTCGTATAGGTGCCATGCGCCAGCGCGCCCCTTCAACGCTCGACCCCTTCAACGCTCGACCCGGCCATGCAACGCTCGCAGGTCGCCGCTGCTCTGGAGACTGGATGCTGGAGCCTGAGGACTGGTCTGGAGGATGAAGCTGAAGCTGAAGTTGAAGTTGAGCTAGTTAGGCTGCGCACGTGGTTGGCTGTGGTTGGTCTCTACTGTTCAGTGCGGCTCTTGCACGCGTGTGCGGTTCTAGACTGCATGTCTAGCACATTCACGCGCCGGACTTCCACCGGTCCGGTCCGGCAGCGCCCTCGATTCTACCTCGAGCCTTTGATGGGGCGCTCTGTCGCTGTGGCTGCTGGGTAAAGCGTAGCCAGGGGGGCTTACGTCCCTTCCTTGGGGTGTGTGAGGAGTTGGTGGACTTCAGACCCCTACGCCGTGTGGGGGGTCGGACTGAGAGGAGAGACTTGACCACAACAATGCGGGCGCAGCACCGAGTCTCACCCCCGGGCCCATGAATGCTTCCATTGATGAGCATTGGCCACACTTGCTCTCTTTGCACAACATCTTAATCATACACTCCAGTACATCTACCTTCTCGCGCGACGCATATCGATGACACCGTTTGGAAGTTAGACAGGAAATTAGACCCTGGCCTACCTGCAACTGGGCCCTCTCACGCACTGCGTTAAGCTAGCGCTCTAGCTTAACGCAGATACAACTTGACCCCCAGAAAGATTGTCGCTGCCAAGCCTCGCCCGCCATTCCGCGTTATGGGTGCTTGCCTACGCGTGCCACGACCCTTTACACGGCGCCATTAGCGTCCCAGCTGTCTGCCTGCCGGTCTGGAGTTACCCCTCCGCCACGCCCGCCTGCATTAACAACTGACGTAATGAGAGGGCCTGGAACGTGGGGCAGGCGCCGCTTGATGCGGTGTGGCCGGGCGCATACCCTGGAAACCCCAGTGTTGCCTTGAAGACCTGCGAGCAGCACGCGACGTTGTTTCGAGTCGTGGCGATGCTGAGGCCTAGCAAGCAGAGTGGTACGCCAACACATAGGCGGCGTGCCTTGGCCATTACGTCCCACTCACCCCCCACTCGTCGACTGCCTCGGCGGCCGGACCCAGCGCCACCGCCGCACAGTGGTGTCCGGGAAGCATGTGCAGCTCGAAGCGCCACCTGCGGGATTGCGGGGACAAGAACGGATTTGTTAGTTTATACATAGGCTCGGCACACTCAACAAGTGCTTGCGTGTGGCCGATGCCTGCTTCTTCTTATCGGGTACCGGGCAGTGCATCACACGCAGACGGCAATTCAAGGACACGAGGGCCGCGCCAATTCCTTGGGTGTGCATCCCTGTGTGCTCTCCAACCCTATGCCCATGTGCACCTAAGCTGCCGTACGCCGTCCAGCACGAGCGTGGCCGACCGCACTGTGCTGGGGGCGTCGGGGACTGTGGGTGCCGCCGATGGCTGCGTTACGGAATCCCCACTGCAGTCGCCAGGCTGCGGCAGCTCGAAGGCCGCTCGGCTCAGCGGCGAAAAGCCCAGGCCGTCGCCGCGGGCCTTGATGAACGCCTGGTGCAGATATGGGAGTGGTGTGGTGCCAGAAGGGCTGGTCACGGGACTAATGAAACGAGTAGAAGAGACCCATCACAGGGCTGAGGCGTCGTCTGCAGTGTGGACATGACTAATCTTGACGTTTGGTACCACGCGGCACTTGAGGCGCCACATATCGCACTTTCTACAGAGCCAGTTTGCGATGCTACAGGAGGGGACAGCCTGCGCGTGCATCCATGCATGCATGCGCGCCGTATCCTAGTGGGCGCCTTGCCTGCCCCCGATGCCTTATTGCCCGCGTGCCTTACCTCCTTCAGGCTCCACAGGCTCTGGAACGCCGCCTCCTGCCGCTGCGCACTTCCGGCCAGTCCCTCCAACAGCGCCCACTGCACACCAGACGAAACCAAGTTGGCATGCATGTCAGGCACCCCAAGGCTAGGGGAAGATACTGCAGTTGCAACAAAAACCTAAACGCTCTGCTTCACTGCTTGTGACGTGGCGGTTGGCCGCCGCGCTCCCTGCCTCCTGAATTGGCTCACTTTCGCAATCATCCGCCGCTCCTGCCCACGCATAGGCCCCCACTTCTGTCTTCCGCACTGGCATCTACAACCATTGTATCCCCACCTTCCTCTCCAGCCCTACCTCGCTGTCCGCCAGCTGCGGTCGGAAGATGCGCAGGTGCTGGTCCAGCGGCCGCGCCGCCGCCGGCCCCGGCCGCGCCGATCGCGGCGCCGCCACGTCCACACCCACCAGCGCCAGCGGCTCCGCAGCCAGCACGACGTACCGCCCCTGCGTCGGAAGTGTCAATACCGGTCGCGTCAGTGGCACCCGGTTGGGTGTTGTGACTGTTGTCAGAAGCTGCACTCCAGTTGCCCGAGTTGCTTAGCCACTTCGGCGTGCGAGGCGCCAACACGCTGTGCGCCTTAATACGCACGGCAGGCGCGGCGCGCAAGCGCTGGACGAGCGGAGGGGAGCACGCACAATAACTAGCCGGCGCTGCACGCTTGTGTCTGCTGTTTAAAGTAGCTTGCCTCGTGGGAAACGTTGAAGTTGAAGTTGGGGGCGTGCGGCGGCTTGGCGTTGGTGGTGAACGGCTTGCGGCCCTTGGTGCGCGCCAGCGCCACCTCTGGCCACGCCACGCCCAGCGCCGCAGTGACGGCACAGCGCTGCATGATGCGACTGGCTAGCGCGCGGCACTGGTCGGCGGGCTGCAGGAACTCCAGCACCTAGCGGCAGCACGTCCGGGCGGGTCCCGTGGTCAGAGTCAGTTGCGCCGATAAGCAACTAAACTCACTTGTTGCCGCTCCGGGGTCGGAAGTAGCGCCAGGTGCCGCTGGAAAAGCCCTCCCGCCATTTCAGCATCCAAGTCCACAACCCAGCGAAGGGACGTAGGCGGGACTGCCATGCTGAGGTCACTAGCATAGGATGTATTTGATGTAAAGTCGAGCTGTCGACATTGGCTTAACCGACATCAAAAACCCTGCTCGCCAGACTTGCATACAGCGCCCGCTGGCGAAGCACTGTCATCTGCATCGCTCTGTAATAGCGCCGAAAGTACTCGCCAAGCGCCCATCGTTTTGTTGGAGCGGCCGAGGGGCCGAGGCACGCCATGCTTGCATCGACTCGCGAGACGGAGATCGGTCGCGAACGCCCTATCGCAGCCCGTTAACTGTAGTATAGTTGCCTAATTGCGTTCACATACGGATGATCTTACGGGGTTCTAGCGCGCGTCAGTGCGCTTCGGGCGCCCGGCGCTCCGTCGCGCCTGGTGCGCGAAGCCTTCACGCCTTCCACATCAAACATAGACCTTCACATGCAGAAGTCCGCAGCGTGTCAGCGAGCGCAGCGACGTGCGACGTGTTGGCTTTTAGCCTTGACTCGGTGGCGGACCTGGCGCCCCTCATTGTCCGTGCGGCTTACGACGCTGCGGGCACGCTGTGGCCGGAGCGAGTGGTAGGCGGGATTGGGCGGGATCACTGAAGAAGGCTGGGGTCACCTGTAGTAAGGGCGACGGTGCGAGGCGTGCCGCGCAAACGTGTGCGCGTGTGTGTATGCATTGCGTGCGTGCGCATGCCTACAGCACCCTGCCCGGCGCACGCGCCGTGTGCTGGCGCGGGCCAGCGCTAGCTGGCCCGGACTGAGCGCTGCACATGTACCAGCATCATCTCAAGTACACGCACGCATCATGTCTGCAACCCCCTGTCGGCCCCGCAGGTCGGGCCGGTGGCGCTGTACGTGGAGAAGGCCCGCCCCATCCTGCCGGTGCTGGCCGAGCCGCACCAGGCTGTGGTGCTGGTGCGCCTGCTGGCGGACGAGGGAGTCATTGGTGCGTGGCGCAGGCGCGGCGGCCGCCGCCATGGGCTGCTGCTGTGGGATTTGGGATTTGGGATTTGGGATGTGGCCGTGGGCGCTGTGGGCGGTGGGTTGTAAGTTGTGGGTTGCGCTATCGTACGCGGGGCATGGGAGCCGCGGGCGTTGCGGGCGGGCTGGTTGAGGTGCTGCTTGGCCGGCTTAAGTAGGAGAAGTCGGAGAAGTGGGAGAAGTGGGAGAGGGCCATTGGGCGCCAGCCTGCGCTGGAGGGGGGAGCACAGGGTCCACCGCAGAACTGGGCTACCGTATTGCACTACGGGGCCTGGAGGCCCTGGGGGCTGTGGAAACACGAACCATTTGTGCGCGTGTTTCTTACGTATCTATGCAGGCGCCCGCAGCACTGCGGGCAGGGAGGGCCCGGTGGTGGGCCGCGCGGTGCGGCACAGCGGCAGCCGGCCGCTGCTGGTCGCGGAGATCGCGGAGCACTGGTGAGAGGCCCCGCAGAACGCCTCGCGATGGCCCAGCGGCGAGTTGCGGGACTGCGCAACGCTGCAGCCATTGAGATGCAAACGGCTCCACATAATACGGTAGCATGGTGGTGTTTGCTCTGTGATGGTATGATGCATCTTGGGTGGTACCGTGGTATTGAGGCACGCCGATGGCTGCGTCGTTGCTTCCCTCCCGCGCCAGGCCTGTGGTTATGGACTCGTGCCTGCTGCGCTGGTCTTTGGAGGAGGAGCAGGCGCAGCTGCAAGCGCAGCAAGCGCAACAACAGCAACAACAAGCGGGCGGACAACACGGCACAACAGCCCAGGCGCCGCAACCAAGCGGGTTCAGCGCCGTCGCGGCGCAGCAGCGCGGCGGGCGGGATGAGCTGTTGGCACGGACACGTGGCGCCTTCGCGGCAGCGCAGACCGCACTCATGGCGGATGAGCAGGAGCTGCAGGTGGGTCGTCCGTTGCGCTCGGGTGACCTGTTTGTTCTCTGCCAAAACGACAGCTCTTCCGGTGCATGGGTTGGCACCGGAGTTGGTCAAGGTGGGCCTGCGGCCGACACGGCCCTGTGATTGGCCCGCGTCCAAGCTCTCGCGCTCCCGCTCTCCCGCTCTCAGGCCTGCCTGGAGGCTGTACGGCCGCACGTGACGGCGGTGGAGGCGCTCAAGGGCTGCAGCCGCCCCGCCGCAAGCCCGCTGCTGCTCACGTCCACACTGCCGCCGGCGCTGGGCCTCCGCGTCATGGAGCGCTGCGGCCTCATCCCCAGCCCGCAGCAGCAGCAGCAGCAGCAGCAGCAGCAGCAACAGCCTCAGTCTTATGCAGGCGGTCAAGAGCAGGCAGCAGCAGCAGGCTCCGCAAGCAGTAGCAGCAACAGCAGCAGCGGCGGCAGCTCCGGGACGGCGGCGGCGGCAGCGGAGCTGCAGCGCGTCTGGGCCGCGTCGGTGCAGCCGTCATCGCCCGCGCTTATCCCGGTGTTTGAGGAGAGCTGGTGCGAGGTGGTGGCGCGAGTGGTCCGTGAGGCGGCGGCGGCGCGCGGCGAGGCAGCGGACGCATCAGCACGTGGCAGCACCGGTCCCGCGCGCGGCTCGGGTGGCGGTGGGCGTGTGCAGCTGGTCACAGGCAACCTGGCCAGGCTGGAGCAGCTGGTGGAGGAGGGCGCGTGGGAGCGGGCCGTGCGGCAGGCAGCCCCTTTGGCTGTGCCTGGGGCGAGACAGGCGGGGAAGGCAGCGCCGCTGGTAGGCGAGGAGGGCGGGCCAGGGACCAGGACAAGGCCAGGAGCAGAGTCGTCGGATGGGGAGGCCGAGGCCCAGGTGGAGGTCGTGATGGCGGCGGCGCAGAGCGCAGCGGTGTCAGCAGGCGCGCGTGCGCAGCTAGGCGGCAGTAGCAGCAGTAGCAGCAGTAGCAGCAGTAGCGGCAGTGGCAGGTCCAGAGCGGGAGGCGCAGATGCGGCGTTTGCGCGAGCAGCCGGGAGGGCGGGGCACCCGCCGCTCGCCAGCGCGACAGCGCCTGGGCTTGGCGACCAGCCGCAAAAATCTGCGCCGCTCCAGCCCAGCTCCGCCACCGTTTCTACGACCGCGCCTGGACAACAGCAGCAACAGCAGCAGTCGCAGCAGCAGCCTGGCAGCGGCGCTGAGCTGTGGCGTACGTTGCGCACGGTGCACTTGGCGGAGTGGAGCTGCAGCAGCATGAGCTACCGCGCGCGCGCGCTCAGCCACTCGCCGCGCGCGGCACTGCTGGGCGAGCACCAGCTGGCGGCGCTGCTGGGGGTGGAGCACTTGGACGTGGTCATGGACGGCGTGGCGTGGCGATGAAGGGGCAGGGAGGGTGGGCGGTTGGACGTGCTGCATGAAGATGATGGGGTGGGTGATCGTGCAGGGTACCGGCATGCCCGGGCCCGACGAGGAGGGCGAGGGCGCAAGGGTTGGGAGGGGCCAGTAGATTAGGGCGAGCGTGATCAGGTGAGGCGCAGCGGAAGTGGTGTTGGGTGGAGGGTGGAGAGGGTGGAAGAGGAGAGCACTGCGCGCGGCGTGGCGTGGCGGGATGAGCTAGGGAAGGGAGGGGAGGGCACAGGCCGCGAATGTAAGTGTGTGCAATGGAACAGTGCGAGGGTTGTTGAGTATGATCTTGTATGATGTGCATAGGGAAGTGAGAAATTGTTCCAGGGGATTCCCGTATTGACGAGTGCAGGTTGAGAGGCGGCCATGAAGAGACGCAAGGTGCGCGGCTTCATACTTCCCTGTGTCAATTCACTGGGTGTGGTGATTTCGTCCATTCAACTTGTATGCATGTTTATGATTTTGGGTTGACAAGCGACGGCCGCCGGCCACGGCGGGCCCTTGGGCGGGCCACGGCACGATGCATTGGTCTACAGCGATAAGTCAGGCTACGGCGCCAGGCCAGACCCTGGTCCTTCCAGGATGCCGCGACGCGCCGGTTAACATGCCAAGCTAGGTATCTGGAAACATGCCCACATGGCGATTGCAGCTGTTGCGATGTTCAAGGATGGTGTGATGCGGTCAACCGGGACCGAGAGCGTCAGGGAGTCATGCCGGCGCCACAGCCGCAATGTAATAGTACCGTATGTGTGATCTTATCTTATCTTATCTTGCTATCAGTGTTACGGCCGGCGGTGTGCTGCGGGGTCTGTGGGGTTTGGGGAAGGAGGCTTACAGCCACTGTCCAGCTTATGGCACAGTCCACGCCGCTGCTCCCCCCTCGCCGCCTCATCTCCCACTACCGCTCCGGACCTCCGGTACCCCTCACGGCACTGCTCTCACCGCCCCGCCGCCGCCACCACCTGTAGCAACAGCGCCAGGTTCACATCCTGCAGCAGCTCCCGCGCCGGACCCGACACGGCCGGCCCCGCGCCGCCTCTTCCTGCCCCGCCGACCCCTGCCGCCTGCACCGCCGCCGCGGCTGAAGCCAGCCCCTGAACCGCTGGCGCCGCCCGTGCCAGCGCCCGCGCCGCATCGCTCACTTCCACCACCTGCGCCAGCGCCCCCAGAAGCCGCTCCCAGCACGCCACACCGTCACCTGCAAAGTCGGCGTGTGCCGCCGCCGCCGTCAGCCATCCGGCCCGCACGCCCTCCGGCACACCACCCTCCCCGCCCATGTCCACCTCCGGCCCCGCCGGTGCCGACCCAGATGGCTGGCAGCTGTCCTGGCCCCGCGCTCGCTGCAGTAGCCGCTCCTCTGTCTGACGCCACTCCTCGCTGGCTTCCAAGGCCCTTTGCAGCGACGCCAGTTCCAATGAAGCACCCGACGCCGCCGCTGCCACGGCTAACCGGCACACGCCCTCGATCAGCGCCGGCGGCAGGATGGCCGCGGCTGCCCCGGCCACAGGGCTGCTGGCGTGCTGTGGCCCAGTCGAAGGCAAGGGGCCGGGTGACGCGTCGGCGAGGCGCCGCATGGTGGCGGCGACAGCGATGGATGCGAGGCAGGCGGGGCAGAGGAGCGCGCGCGGCGCCAGCTGCACCGCTGCCAGTGCCCGCGCCGCCGCGCACTCTGCGCCCGCATCGCCGCTGGTACCGCGGCTGCTGGCGCCGCCGCTGCGACTCGACACAAGCACGTCCAGCCCCGCCAGAACCTGAGAGTGAAGGCGATGCGATGCGTTACGGTATTGGTCATATCTGCAAGTGACTCGACGAACTTGAGATAGCATGATGCAGAAAGTAGTGCCTTGCCCCCACTCTTGCACAAACCTGCAATGTGCGGTTCCGCGCCTCCGCCCACCGCACCACCAGCCAGACCGCCGGCTGCAGCAGTGCCAGCACCGGTGACAGCTCCGCCGCACCGGCTGTAGCAGCAGCCTCCACGGCGGCAACAGCACCCGGGCCCGCGCTGCCGACAGTCCTCCGCACCGCGGCCCAGGCGCCATCGGCCGCACCGCCTGCCCACACGCATACACAGCAACATAACCCCGTTAGCGTGCGCATGCACGCCGCCGTATGTGCCATCCACATTATCAATCACATCGGCTCCCTTCATAAGCAAGCAGCCACATGAGTCATGCAGCCGGGCACTTACCCGCGGTGCCGGCGCGCCGCCCGCACGCCGCCGCCAGCGCTGCCGGCTGCACCAGGTTGCACAGCAGCATGCACACATCAGCCAGGCCCGCCTCCGCAGACGCGGCCTCGGCGCACGCCGCTGCCAGCGCCGGAGACGCGCGGACGGCCGCCACCGTCGCCGCTTCCGCTTCCGCAGCTGTCCCTGCAGATATGCAGCAACAATGATGTCAGCGCAAACCGTCATACCCTTCGGCACATGCGAACTGCAGCATCATGCGGCCAGAGTATCGCACACGCTCCGCGTGTGCTCAGGATGCTGCCAGCAAGCCAAGGCGCCGACCTCACGCAGTTCCCACCTTGCGTCTGCTGCGGGTGCGGCAGGCGCGCGTCCAGGAAGGCGGCGGCGGCGGCGTCGCGACGCACGCAGTGCCCTAGGTACGCCACACACGCCTCCAGCGCTGCCGGAACCGCCTGCAGCGCCTTGCACGCCTCGGCCCGGCCCTGGCAGCCCTCACCCGTGACCTGTGTTAAAGAGCACAAGGAAAATATAGCGCAAAGACAGTGTATGCGATGCAGCAAAGCGACTGTTTACCGTGACCTGTGTAGACATGGGCGTGGCCATGATCACATGGGTGCATTGCTCAGGTGGCCGCACGTCTAAACACAGCAAGCACGCGGGGCCAGGCGAAGGCGCAAGTGCAAGGTCTTGATAAGGCAGATACCGTAGGTCAGAGGGCTTTGACCGCAAAGCCGGACACGCCAAAGCGTGTGTGCCCGTTATCATTTCGATCACCCATTCCCTCCTCCTCCCGGCCGCTCGCACCTGCAGAAGCCCTGGCAGCAGGAAGGTCAGCGCGTATGCATCCTCCTCGCTCGGCCCTACGCCCCCAGCCGCCGCCGCCGCCGCCGCCTCGCTCCGCACTGCCATGACCGCAGGCAGCGCCGCCAGCACCTTTTCGGACAGCATTGCCTGAGGCAGCAAGCACGACACACATGGTACGCTGCAAGTGAGCCTCTAGGTCAAGGGTCCCTCGTCGTTTTCCCGCAACGCACATACCATGATGAAGTGGCTCACCGTGCTGGAGCGGGGCCACGCAAAAGGAGAGCAACAAAGCTAGTTTTCCCACACTGCACATGCTGCCGTAACAGCTCGGCTAACCGTGCTGGAAAGGTGCCACGCAGAGCAACACGGAGTCAGAGCACTCACACAAGGCAACACAGCAAGCCAAACTACACAGTGAAGAGCTGCACGCACCTGCGGTGCCTCAGCAAAATATCGCCCCAGCACCCGCGCCGCGCCCAGCAGCAGCACCGCCGGCACCTGCACCGGCTCCTCCTCGGGGTCGGAAGCGGCCGCCGCCGCCGCCGTCGCCACGGACCCGGGCTCGGCGGCGGTGGCGGTGCCGGGCGCCGCCGAGCTGCCTGCCGGGCCGCCCGCTGCGGCCTCGAAGAATTCTAGCAGCGTCTCCGAGACCTCGTGGAAGGTGCGCATCGCGTGCTGTGAGGCGGAGGAGAGGCCGACAAGAGCGACAAGAGCGGGCATAAAGGATCAGCTAGCCGTAAGGTCTGTCCCAAGTCGGCACGTGCCCCCCCGACGCATTGCTCCTTTGGCGCTCGGCATGCCTTACCCGGCCACGCCCTGTCGTCTTGACAAGCTCGCTTCGACCTCCCACCTGTTCCGATTTGCCTTTGATTGGGCCCCCACTCCACACCCGACACACTCACCCTCAGCACCGCTTCCGAAAGCTCCGGCTGCGCCCGCCGCAGCTCCGCGGGTTCATCCCGCTCCATTGCATCCCCGCCACCGTCGTCTTCGTCGTCGCCCGCCGCCGCATCCGCCGCCACCGCGCCCACGCAGCTCTCCAGCAGGCTGTAGCACGCCGGCAGCAGCAGCAGCGCCCGCTCACCCGCCAGCATGCGGCCATCGCCGGCTGTAGTAGCGCCTGCAGCGGCTGTAGCAGCAGCCGGCGCTGCTGCAGCGCCTGCTGTTGCCGAGCCTGTGGGGTCGTCAGACTCCACCTCCATAGCCTCGGCGTCCGCCTGCACCGCGCCAGCAGCAGGCAGCGCCGCAGGCGCGCCGCCGCCGCCGCCGCCGCCGCTGCCACCACCAATTTGCCCCGTCTCCGCCGCGCCAGCCGCCACGGCAGCTTCCGCTGCCTTCCTGGCAGCTGCCTCCTCCTCCGCCCGCAGCTTGGCGGCGCGCTGCGCCAGCTCGTCCAGCAGCCGCTGCGAGGGCTGCGGCGCCGCCGCCTGGCCGCGTGAGGCGCTGCGGAGGCTGCCGGGCGCGGCGCCGGCCGGCACGGGGCGGTGCGGGTGCATGGCGTCGTGCAGTAGCATGCCCAATTCAATCTACGAGGTCAAGTCGAAGACAGGGCGGCGTGCGCGCGGTGGGCGTACAGTACACTGCAACTGGCAAACGCCCTTGGCCCTGCAACTACGGTACTGCCCCCAAAAAATACTGCAGCTGTATCCTTTGCAACCACTGTCATCTGCAGCTGCGCACACCTGCGACCATTGCACTTGCATCCCCTGGTCACAACCGCTCCGGTGCCGGCCGTGCTGCGGCTGGCACACCTCCATTCCACCGCACCACCGCACTAGCCCCAGCAGTCAGCGCCACTTCCCTCGGTCCCTGCCTCCCTAGTCCCTACCTTGACGACCTCCACAACAAGCTGCAGGAAGGCCCCGGGCTGGTCGTCCGCCGCCGGGCCCTGCCCCTTGCCCTGCTCCTGACCCAGGCCGACCTGAGCCCCCGCCTGAGCCTGGGCCTGGGCCTGGCCTGCACCCAGCAGCCACGCCTCACCCACCACCCCGACCGTGAGTGCTGCCAGCTCAATAGCCGCGTGCTTGAGCGCGGGCGGCGCACGGCTGCGCAGCACCCACCCCAGGCCCCGCCGCACCGCCGCCGACCAGCTGCCTGGCTGTAGCAGCTGTAGCTGTTGCTGCTGCTGCTGCCGCATCTGCAGGGGAGGGGCGGCAATAGCAGCGTCTAGGCGGCGCAGCTCCGCCGAAGCGGCAGTAACGGCCTGCTCCTGGCACGCCCGCAGCAGCAGCAGTAGCAAATGCATGGCCTCGAGCTGTAGCTGCGCCGCCCCGCCGCCGCCGCCGCTGCCACTGCTTCCGCCGCCAGCCGCGCTACTGCCACTGCCACTGCCACTGCGAGCTGCAGCCCCGCCCGCCGGCGGCTCCGCCGGTGCAGCCGGGGGCTTCGCCTGAGGGCTAGCAAGCAAGCGCCGGTTGCCCACCAGCTGCGCCAGAGCCGCTACAGCCTTGGCCGCCGCCGCCGGGTGCTCTGATAGCAGCGTTACAGCCCTCCCGGCCGCGCTCTGTGCGGCCGGGGACCCAGGTGCTACAGCCGCCGCCGCCGTACCTGTGACCAGCCGCTCCAGCAGGGCCATGGCCAGCAGCGCGCCGCTGTGTGCCGCCGCCTCCAGCACTCGCCTCTCCTCGTCGCCTGCACCCGACCCGGCGGCGGCGGTGCCGCCGCCGCCTTCTGCTGCAGCCGGAGCCGCCAGCACGGCTGCCATGCGTGCCAGCGCCTCTGCAACTGCCCCGAGCGCGTCTGCGCCGTCCAGCACTGCGCACGTGGCGGAAGGGCAGGCGGCCGCCGCCGCCACCAGGCACTCCAGTGCGTCGGTAACTGCGGCGGCGTCGGCGGCGGCGTCGGCGGCCGGCAGCGCCACGCCTGAGGCTGTGAGCACCGGGCCGACGCCGCCCATGCGAATCACCTGCGGACGGTGCGTGGCAGTAAACATGAGTGGCCCGCAGCAACATGAACGCAACCGTACGACCCATCAGCGCCCCCACACACCGCTGGAAGCCCCCTGTCATAGGGTGCACACTACACAATCACCATGTCGGAAAGGCAGCTCGCCCGCATCCCGCTAGGAGTTCCCGTTACAAGGAGTGCCCCCGTCTGTGATGGCCTTGTGCTGTTACCCACCCCACCACTCTCTGATCCGTCCCTCCACGCACCCGCAGCATGAGCGGCAGGTTTTCCCGCACCTCCGCCCCCGCCGCCACGTCCGGGAGGCGGCAGGCGGCCGCCAGGATGGACAGCGCCAGGCCCACACACGAGGCCTGCTGCGTGGCGGCGTCCCCCGCAGCCGCCGCCGCAGAGCCCGCGGCAGAAGGCTGCAGCGGTCAAGGACACGGCGTAGCATGGCCTCACTTGCGTCAGTGGGCCGCGCATTCGACGTGTGGCGGCGATGGGGCTGGCGAGGGAGACAGCTGCGACTCCTGCCCCGCCCCGACACCCCTGCCACTCGCGTGTCACGCAAAAGCGTGACCCCACCCGACAATGCTAACCTCATAGACGGCTAACCCCCGTTTGGCCCACGCCATTGCCGCATTGGCCCAAGCCCCAGTCCGCCGGCCAACCGTACGCACCTGTCGCCGCAGCGGCAGTAGCAGGCGCTGCAGGAAGGTCCAGCCCAGCGCGTCCAGCACACGCCGGACCGCGTCATCGCTGCCCTGAGGCAGCAGCCGCGTCACCAGCAACAGCCCCACAAACCTGGTACAGGAGTCATTTAGAAGGGTGAAATCAACATGCGCACGAGTCGTGCTGACCGGTTTTCCGTGCGTGCTGAGTTGGGTGGTGAAACAGTGCGGGTTCCCCTTCCCGACCCACCTCCTCTCGTCCCCTGGACCCTTCAGCAGCTCCAAGCACTGTGTAAAGCTGCGGTTCCAGTCGGCCGACGATGCATCTGCGCTGCCCCGTTCCTCAGGCATATCGCCCCAGATCTATGCAGATAGACTCTTTGATACTTTATTGTTGATTGTGGAGGACCTTGGTGTGATCTAGAGCTGCCCCCGTAAGATCGCAAAACAGATGGTGGCTTGGTTTAAACACTCGTAGTGTCTTGACGTATAACCAATAGGTTTTCTATTGAATCCAGCTCGAGCCGACGCAATAAATATGCATTCTTGCACTTGACCCAGCGACGCGTATTCTCGTTGCAGCAGCAAAGCCAGTAGTAGCGCTCGCGCTGAAACAATTACAACGAATATGCGAGTTCATCCGATTTGGACTCCGATTGTTGAGATGAGCAAACACACACGCACACTATGCCGTTGCCTCAACCCCCCGATCTGAGGGCGCGCCTGCAGCATAAACACCGCCGCCATCAATATGCTGTCTTTCTTGCGCGAGCGCCTTGTGCAAAACTTGCCCGCGCAGCATCCGCCTGTCCCGCATGGCTGCCACCGAGTCACCAACATGCATGCCCGGCTTTACAGCAGACTGCGGCCCTGCCGCCAGCCGTTTCCCGCACCCCTGCGCAGTGAGCTCCTCTACTTGGGGCCGCTGGTCTTGGTGGGGCCGCAGCGCTCCACCATGGCCTCGTACAGCTGCTTGCCGTTGAAGATAATGGGGAAGAAGTGCACCTGGCCCTCGGGCTTGGTCTGGTTCTCCTGCGGTGGCGGTGGCGCGAGGGAGGAGAAGGAGGGTAGGGTATTCCAATCCCAAGGAAGGTAAGGAAGGGGATAACGTATGTCGCAGACCAGAGGGTGGCTTTGCCACTTGGGCAAGGCGGCTGGGTAGGTGCACGCGCAGGCGGCTCCGCGGTGCGGCTGGCCTCAGGCGCCGAACGACGGCATTCCTTGCCACACCGGTCAGCCCCCCAAAGCCCCAGCCCCCACAGACCGGACAGCCGCTGCAGCCCCGCCAGCCGCCATAACCCCCGCCAGCAGCCACAGCCCCCAACCCCCCTTACAGCAGCCACCCGCACCTTGAAGTAGACCAGCACGGGGAAGCCGGGGAACCAGAACTCCCAGTTGATGAAGCTGCTGTACTCCCAGCGGTTGCGGCCGCCCACAATGACATTCTCGCTCTCCTGGCCCGCCCGCAGCACCTCCAGACCCTGTGCGAGTGCGGCGTGGGCGCAGATCGAACAGGAGTGAGGGGCTACTGACTCACAGCTGATAGCTTGAACTGGTGGCTTATTATGCTAAGCTGGTCTTTCCTTATTGGGTTGATGCTGTCGGTGTAGGGTGTGCTACTGTGCTTGGGCCTGAGGCTGTCCTCGACAGCGTGCAACATCCCTGTTGGGTGTTGCACGGTTGCCGCTCGCTTTGGCGGTGTGAAAATCAAGGCAACGCTCGCGACAACCCGCGTTCCCGGACTTACAGTGTCATCGAAGACGAACCTGCGTCAGTTGGGGCGTGGGGCAGAGCGGGGAAGGGATGTGGGTCGGGCAGGGCAGGCAACACCAGGGCGTTTCAGGCACTGTGTTGCCCCTGGGACCTACCCCCACCCCGTTTTCCCAACCCCCACCTGATCCGGGTGGCTTGGATGGTCAGGAAGATGCCCAGCAGGCCGAGGAAGCCGCCCAGACCGTAGTTCTCGTAGTAGCAGGACACGCCCGACAGACCCAGCAGGCCTAGCTGCAGGTTGAACGAGGGCTCCGGCGCAAGTGTCTCACGCTTGACGGCTTTGGGAGCAGGCTTGGCCTTGCTGCCGAAGAACTACACGACGCACAGAGCATAAGGGTAGTTCAGCCTGTTAATGTCCTGTGTCGCTTTCGTAAACGGAGCAAGAGATGCCAGAAGTGATGCAAGTCCACCGCAAGTTCACCGACTGCCCCGGCCATGATTTTCTGTATCGACTCACTGCCTGAGCCACGAAGGGCGCACGCTGCACGCGAGGGCGCAGGGCCACACCGCGGGCAGAGCTCTTCTGCACCGCAGAGGTCGAGGAGCAGCGCATGCAGAGCGCCATGGTGATTATAGTGGATAAGTATAACTGAAGATTAAATTTTGGAATGCTTCAACTATGAAAAGGCTGGCTGGCCCAGCTGCTGCATTGAGGTGGACGTTCTGTCTCCTTCCAGCACAACTCGGTTTGTATCTTAGTTCATTTGCGTTTCACTATCAGCCTACGTTATGTGCAAATCCGTTCAATATTGAAGGATTCCTTTTAGACTCACAGACTCAACTCAACTGAAGTTGGGCAGTCTCCGAAATGTTATCATCTCAATTAGGACACTCATTGAACCCACTAGTTAGCGTGAAAAGCGGCTCTACTGTGGTTCCGCGCTGCCATGGAGCGTTTGTAAGAGTGCAACTTGGTGAGGGCTTGCGACGGTCGCCTTAACGGTATTCGTGCAAATGCATATGAGTATTTGTTGACAACCATTGAGCCTCAAATGGGTCAGGACCCTGCCAGCGGCCGCGTTGCCCCGGGCCGCCGCCACGCCACGCAAATCGTGCCCGGTGCTCAACGCGCGCCGCGGCCCCTCCCCTGCAGTTCCACCAGGCTGGCCCCACTCTTCCCCCTCACCCCAATCACACTGCACACACAAGAACCATGACAGATTGCCGCGCATCTTTCACTCCCCTGCAGGTGCGCTGCCGCGGCCTCAGCTGCACACAGCGCCTCCCTGCCCGAGGCGCGGCGCGCTCCTGGTGGTGGCCGCGAAGAAGGGCGGGGCAGATGACGACGACGATGATGATGAGGACGGCGAGGCGGGTGAGGCATCCTAACTTTGGACTGCACCTGCGTACGTAGGGTGTGGTCGGTCCACAGATGCTGCGGTCCAATGCGTGCTGGGGTCGTTGTAGGCTGTAGGCTTGCGGGGATGACCTGTGCTGTCAGCCCGAGTCCAGGAGTCATCCACACGTCGCGCGGGAGGTCCCACCGCTCTCCGCTCGCCCTGCCACTCCTCTGCGTGGCCTTGCTTGCCCGCGTGTTCCGCTTCACCTACCGTGTGCCTTCCTGCACCTTCCCCGCCCCTCAACCCTTCCCCTGCCCTCCACTCCCCTCCCCCATCCCGCAGTCTCCCCCGGCAAGCCCATGCGTGTGGAGCGGCTGCTGGCCAACCTGGGGTACGGCAAGCGGCGCGAGTGCCAGCAGATGGTGAAGAAGGGGCACGTGATGCGCAAGGACGGAGGCAAGCTCAAGGTGGGGTGGGGTGGGGTTCGGGGGTTTGGCGATAGAGCATGTTTCGAGGGGCAGCCCTGCGCCCGGCCGTCCGGTTTGGGCGAAAGGATGCGGGGTGATGAATGAGGGATGCGGGATGGCTTCCACGTCAGGCAGTGGCTGCGGTGGGCATGGCGGCTCTGGGCTACACGCTCAACAGGGAGCCCTTGGCCTCCATCACTCCATGCGCCGTTGCCAACATGGCCCCGCACACCCGCGCCATCGCGCCGTTCCTGACGAGGTTAACATCGCCTTAACCCTGTTCCCTCAACCCCTGTCCCCTTAGCCCCTGTACCCTTACCCCTGTCCTCTTGACCCCTGCCCCCTTGACCCCTTGTCTCCGTGACCCCTGTCTCCTTGACCCTTGTCCCGCCCGCCCTGTCCCTCCTGCTGCCGCCTGTGCACCAGGTGGGCGACAAGGTGGCCTGGTCGGATCTGGAGCTGGAGGGCGGCGAGGAGCTGGACCCGCCCGGGCCGCTGCTGCTGGCCATCAACAAACCCACCGGCTACGTGGTCACGGCGCCCGACGACGAAAAGGTCTCTGACCCGGTTGTGTACGACCTGTTGCCGTACAGGTGGGTGTGGTACAGGTGGGGGTGGGTTGTAAATACCAGCCCATACTAAACCAAAACCAACGAAAACGAGGGGAGTGCAGGCAGAGGCATTAGTTGCAAGCGATAATACTTATGGGATGGGGGGTCACGTGTGTGCGTGTGTGAGTTAGCGTTGGCGTTGGCGTTGGCGATGGCGGGGGCGTTGGTGGGGGCGGGGGCGGGGGCGGGCGCTCCCGTGTAAGTGGTGGATTGTCTGCCGCCCTGCCGCCTCCCCGCCCTCCTTGTCCTTGGTGCATGTACGAGGAGGAGCCGCCCCGCGCGCCGCCCCGCTGACCCCACCCCGCCGCGACCCTGTCCCCTGCCTCTGCCTGCACCCCCAACTTTACACTGCTGTGTGCGCTCCCCCTGATGTGCGCCCTGTGCTGGGGAGCAGGTTCGGGCGGCGGCGGCCGTTCCTGTCTTGTGTGGGGCGGCTGGACAAGGACACGAGCGGGCTGCTGCTGCTCACGGACGACGGCACTCTGCTGCACCGCATCAACTCGCCCAAGCGCGGCATCTGGAAGGTGCGGCGGGGCGGAGCCGGCGGCTGTAGCAGGGCTGCGTCGTGCCTGTGGCGCTTGTGGCAACCAGAACGTGCTGGGGCTGGCTGGGGCTGTGGTGGCTGCAAGACCCGTGCCAGCTGACGCGACCTACCTCAGTCCCTATCCCGTGCCCCCGCCTTTGCCCCCGCCCCCGCCCCACCCAAATCCTCCCCGTGTTGGGGAGAAACCAGATGGCCCCAAACCCAGTGGCCCAAACCCAGTGCCGCAATCCCAGTGCCCCAAAGGCCCAGAAGTCCAAACCTCGTGCCCCGCCAAATCCATCCAGGTGTATGAGGCGACCCTGGCTGACCCGCTGAGCCCCAAGGCGGCGGAGGCGGCGGCCAAGAAGTTCGCCAGCGGCACCCTCACGCTGGAGGTGGGCGGGCGCGTGAGCGGCGGGAACAGGCGGTGGGGCTGTGGGGCTGTGCGGCGCCGGGTGCAGGGAAATGGAGCAGCGCGGGCTGCCAATAGCAGCGGCCACCAACAGCCAGCTCTCCACCCACCGGCCCCGCCCTAACCCACCAAATTCGGCCAACCCCGCCCCGCCCCCCGCGCCGCCCCCCCTGCCCCGATTACTACTGGCGCGCTCGTCTTGCATGTCCGTGACTGGGTGGGCTTCCTGATGATGTTTCATTGGACCCGGGCACATAACCCCCCTCCCCTCACCTCCCAAACGCGCAGGGCGACTTCTCGCCGCTGCTGCCCGCCCGGTTGGAGCGCACCGGGGAGCGCAGCGCGCGCGTGGCCATCTGCGAGGGCCGCTACCACCAGGTGCGGGGGGGGGCACTACTGGGGATACGTGCGGGGAGCAGGGGGGGGGCAGTGCGGGGGGCAGTAGTGGGAGCAGTAGTGGGAGCAGGGGGGGCCAGTGCGGGGAGCAGTGCGGGGAGCAGTGCGGGGAGCAGTGCGGGGAGCAGTGCGGGGAGCAGTAGTGGGAGCAGTAGTGGGAGCAGGGGGGGGCAGTGCGGGGAGCAGGGGGGCAGCGGGGGGAGCAGTAGGGGGAGCAGTGCGGGCAGCAGTAGTGGGAGTGCAGTAGTGCGAGCAGTAGCGGGAGTGCCGGATCGGATGGGAGCTACCTCCGCTGACCGCCGACTCACGTAATCCGCCGCAACCCACTACCCACGCCACACCGCACCGCACCACACCTGCGCCACGCATGCGCCCACCCACCTGCTTCGCCCGCTCTGCCCCCCCCCGTCTACTATGCTGCTGTACCTGCCTACGCCTTCACTTCTTAATTAATCATGAATGTAACCCCCCCCTCGCTCCCCCCCTCCCCCCGCCAGGTGCGGCGCATGTTCGCGGCGGTCGGCAACAAGGTGGTGGGCCTGCGCCGCGTGTCGGTGGGCGGCCTGGCGCTGGGCGACCTGCCCGAGGCCGAGTGGCGCTTCCTCACACCCCAGGACCTGGAGGCCGTGTTTGGGGGCCCCTCCACAGAGGACATCTTCAGTGGTGCTGGCGCTGCGGGTGGCGGTAGCAGCGGCAGCAGCAGCAGTGGAGGGGTGGTGGAGCGGGACGGCGGCGCGGCGGCGAGCACGAGCGGGCGAGGCGGCGCGGGCGCGGGAGCAGCCGCCAGGCGGGCGGAGGTGGAGGACGACGAGGAGGAGGAGCAGGAGGCGGGGGAGCGGCTTACGAAGAAGGAGAAGAAGAAGGGGCGGAAGGAGGACGTGCGCGCGGCGAAGCGGGCGGCCCGGTCTGGGCCAGCTGCCCAGGGCGAGGGCGAGGAGACGGAAGAGGAGGACCTGGATGGTGTGGCTGACGTGGAGCTGTTGGAGTTTGGCGAGGATGAGGAAGATGAGCTGGAGGCGGCGGCGGCGGCGCGGCGGGCGGCGGCGGCGGGCGGGCGGCGGCCGCGCAAGCCGCGGCGCGCGACGGTGCGGCAGGGCGTGGTGATCGATGGCAAGGGGCAGGGCGTGGAGGAGGAGGGGCTGGGGCTGGAGGCGGCGTATGAGGGCGGGGCGGAGGATGTGGTGCTGTCGTCGGGGGCGGGCGGCGGCGTGCGCAAGTACAAGGACGACGCGCGGTGGCGGCGGCGTCGGGACGCGCTCAAGGAGCTGCTGCCCAACAAGCAGTAGCAGGGTGGCAGTGGCAGTGGCTACGATGTTGGCTGTCGCAGGTGCAGTGTCGCAGGGGCGGCGGTGGCTGTAGCCAGAACCTGCGGCTGTGCAGCAAGGTGCGTTGCGCCGTAGCTGGTAGGCTGCTGTCCTGTCGCAGACGTGCGGACGGTGCGGTGTTCCACCCTTGATAGCGCAATTTGCGCGACTGAGCAAGCCCCGCGCGGCGTCAAGTGGCGTTGGCCAGGGCGTCGAGGTGCGGCACATGAAGGAAAGTATGTAACTGTGTCCATTTTGTGCGTGACAGCGGTGCGCATTCCGAAAGCTTCAGTTTAGGGAGAGCACTTGCAACATGTACACTGGGTTGCTGCCGCAAACGTGCGTGTGCGCAGCCGCGCACCCTGGACGGCTTCGCTTCACTTGGGTGCTTGGCCTGCACCTGCCAGGCGGCCTCTTGCCATGCCCTATGCTCGGGCAATATGCCCGTGAATTCGGACTGCACGCGTGCCCCTCAACCTGACATCTGGCCACCATGGCTCACGATCGCCATCACGTTGCGTCGACACGCGACCCGACACGTCCGCTTTGCTCACCGTTCACCAGTCTAACACGTTCTTCTTGGTCTGGGGTGCCTCGGAAGCACAGACCCCGCGACCTCCCTTGCTCACCGCGACGCGCTGCATTGCCCCGAACCCGTGTCACTATCCCCGGCGTCGCCATCCCCAACACTACACGACCCGCCCTTCGCCGTGCCCCGCTCCCCTTCTCCTCCAACAGCACCCGCTAGCCGCGGCCCAACCCGCGACGGCCCCCCTAGCGCCAGCACTGGCTGCTGCACCTCCACACCCTCCACCTCACCCTTCAACCCACCTCTCCCAATGCCGCTCCCTCCCTTCCCCGCCTCCGCCGCCCCCGCTGCCCCACTCCTCCCTGCCGCCGCCGCCGCTCCCGCGCCCGCACCCGCAGCTGTAGCAGCCGCGCCGCCGCCGCTGCCTGCCGGCGCCTGGGGCCCTGGTGCCGCCATGGCTGCCGCCACCTGGGCCGCCAGGTCCGTCAGGTAGTCGTGGTAGGGGTCGGCCTCGTCGCCGGGCCCAGGCGCGTCCGCCCGCAGCTGCGCCCGCAGCTGCACCAGCGCCTCATCTGCGTGCGCAGCGATTTGCGTTGCGTTATGTTGCATTGCGGTGTGGTGTGTTGGGTTGAGTTGTGCCTTGTTGTGGTGCAACAGACTGGGAGAAAGCGGCGCCGTGCAAGGCCGTGGAAGTTGCTGTTGTGTCTCGTGCACAAGGATCGCCCTCACAAGACAGCAGGTCACCAGGGCAGACACGTTGCCACCCTGGCACGCAGGCCACCCAGCACCCCGGACACCACACAGCCCGCCACGCACCTGCGCCATTGGCTCGCAGCACCTGCCTCGCCACGCCGTCGCCCGCCAGCCGCTGCAGCACAAGCAGCGCCTTCTCCTGCGCGTACACCAGACGCGTGCGTGTGCTTGAGTAGGGGCATGTAAGATGCCGGTGGGGCGGAATGGCTAGTGTGTATGTATGTTTGCATATATGGGTGTTTCAGGTACGGCGCGACGGGTTGGTGGTGCGCCGCGGCGTCAGAGAGCTCATGCACAGGAATGCACCTCCCCAGCCCTTCTGCTCGCTGGCCCCCTCCCAGCCCTCATACCCGCACCGCTCGCTGTGTGCTCTGCTGCCCCACACCCACCACCCCCTCACCCCAGTTCACCCGCTCACCTGCATGTCTGGGTCGGGCTGCGCCAACAGCGCCACCACCGCCTCCGGCAGCCCAGTGCTGATGGCGGCGGCCGCCAGCGCCTGCGGGCCGTAGCCGGCGTGCGCGTCCTCGTGCGCGTCCCCGTGCTGCTGCTGCTGCCGCTGGTCCGCCTGCAATTACAGTTACCAAACAAGATTCGCTGTCTTGGCGGCATGCAACTACCGTACACAAGCATAATCGGTTTCCCAGCCTTGCCCCGCCCCTGCCTCTCGTGTCCAGCCGCACGGACAGCGGCGCGCTCACCTCCCGCTGCAGCCTGCGAATGACCTCCTGCTTGCCGCCGCCTGCTCCTTCCAACCCCTCGCCACCGTCTGCCGCCGCCCCCGCCTCGACATCACCACCACCACCGGCACCCCCTGCAGCTCCTGCCGCTGCTCCTGCCTCTGCCGCCGCCGCCGCCGCCGCGGGCTGTGTGTCCACCAGGTCCATGAACAGGCTGAGGGACTTGCGCTTCACCCGCGGGGACACGGCCTCGCCGCGCAGCAGAGCCTCCAACGTGCCGAAGCCGCCTGCGGTGTGTGTGTGTGTGTGTGTGTGTGTGTGTGTGTGTGTGTGTGTGTTTAAAAAACGAAACGAAAGCCTGCCCAGACGACGCCGGAGTTACTTGTCTGTGTGTTAAAGAGCACAAGGAAAACGTTGTCTGTGTGTGTGTGTGTGTGTGTGTGTGTGTGTGGTGGTGGTGGGGATTTAGCCATTCATGCGGACGGTTTGTATGACGCATGAAACTGCCGACGTCCAGACGCACAGCGGGAATACGGCGGGTGGTGGGGGTGGTGTGCGTGCGCACTTGAGGAGAAAACAGGGAGAGATGCTGTGTGTGCGTGTGCGCGCGCGTACCACGTACATGACAAGCGTGAGACGGAGGGAGGGCGGGGTGTGCCCCACCGTGTGTGCATGCCTTGCCCCCGCCATCACGCACCTGCCTCCACGAAGGCCGCCCGCGCCTCCCGCAGGTTCCGGACCATGGCCGCCAGCGCGTACAGGCCCTTGACCGAGCACTCATGGTCCGGAGCCGCCGACACCTGCGGGGCCAGCATGGCAGCACAGCGGTAAGAGCTGTTGCCGTACGAGCTTACCGTACCAGATACCATGAAGAGCTCACAGCCGCATACCTCGCACCGCTGCGGCGTTCCCGCGCCCCCACGGCAAGTGTATTGGCAAGACAGCTGGGGCCCTGGACAGTTGCACCACGCAAGCCCTCTCCCAGCCTCCAGGCCCCCCAAACCACACACACCCGTTGCTATCCAAGCACCCCGCCCCTTGCACCCCATCCCTTGCACCCCATCCTTTGCACCCCCGCCCCCGCTGCAAGCACCCCCCTGTCCCACCCCCGCGCACCTGCAGCAGCGTGCCCACCACCTCGGGGTGCTGACTCAGCAGCGCGCGCTGGAAGGTGGGGTTGTTGGAGGCGGCGGTGCCGATCACGTGCGCGGCGGCGGTGGCCAGCGCCGGCGCCTCTGCCAGCCGAGCCAGCTGCGCCACCACTGGCGACAGGCCGCCAAGCGGGTGCAGGTCTGTGGAGCGGAGGAGGAGGAGGCAGAGGAGGAGCGGTGAGAAGCCGAGTGCCGATCCGGGACTTTTGGTTGGGCAGCAGGAAAACATGAACGCCTGACTCTCTACCCGGTTCCGCATCTCCTGGACTCGCATCCCCGCCTCCCCTGCCGCTGCCTCCCTCGCCACCCGCACGAACACCCACCCCATCCCCCACTCTCCGCGCCCCACTCCCCACTCTCCGCCCCCCCCGCCTCCCTCCTCGCTTCCCTCCTCACCATTGGCGTTGTCGATGGGCTCCACCAGTACCTGCAGCGCCTGCAGCGCCGCCAGCAGCTCCGTGTCGGAGGCGCCGGCGCGGCGCAGGATGTCAATGCCCTCGCGCATCATGTCCGCCTCCGTGGGCTGGGAGCGCACGTGGTCCAGAAGCTGCACGGCACACGTGTGTGTGTGTGGGAGTGGAGGGGGTGGGGATGGCGGCACGGGATGGAGGTGGGGAGGAGGGTTTGGCACGGCGGTGGGCTGGTAAGCGGGTTGTATGTAGGAGATCGGGGGGCGTGCAGGGAGGGCTGGAGCTGCGTCCCGGGCGAGCTGGCACAGGGGCGTAGCGAGGTCTCTACAAAGGTACCCAACATTTTATGACGACTGGCCAAGGGGCCACGGGCCTGGGTTCAGAGCCATGCGCCGCTCCTCAACCTCCGGTAGCCCCTGCCTACCTCCCCCCCTGACCCCGCCCACCTCCTTGACACGTCTGCGCTGCTCCTTCAGGTCTTTCACCACCTGCACCCGCTGAGCCTCCTCGGCAGCTGCCGCGAGCTTGGCGGGATCGCTGTGCGCTGCGGCCGCGGAGTGGCAGAAGGAGGGAAGGACGAGACTCAGGACAAGTCGTGAACTGTGCGGAGGCTGCTCGGGGTGCAAGGCATACGATCAGTAGCGTCCCTCAAGCCTTACAGATTGCCCAGTGGAGCAAGTCCTCCATGCTGCGAGGGTCTCCGTCGTTGCCATTCTGCAGCGCGTCGAGCGCTTCGTCGACAATCGCCTGCCCAAAATCAGCTTCACAGTAGTATAAACAGCCACCTGCTAATAAGCCAAGCAGAAACAGACTAGACGCGCGCATCAGAAAGATTCTAGACGCAGGTCCGAAAGCAACGAGTTATGAGCAAATACAGTGCGCAGTATGTTCAGATTCTATACACAAGCACAATTGTCAGGGCTTGGGCGATGTTCGCGTGGAAATGCAGCAGCTGGGACACGCCACTGCCGTGCGGAGGACACGCCGGATGCCGTACAGCTGCTGTCGCAGCCCCTGTTGCCCCGGACCGACCCACCCCACACATGCCTCATGCTTTCTGGTTCTATGAGCAGATTTCGCGCGGCTAGGCTTCAGGTGGTGGGATCACAGTCAAGCAGCCGCCAGCTGACCAGCTCCCAAACCGGCATTCCTCGGTCGTCGGCATGTCCGCATGTTCAAGAATGCCGCGGGTCTCGGTCTCTCGGACTCCCACAGCAATTCGCTCCCTAACCTCATCACACACTCTCGAGCTCTCGCCTTAATCCATCCACCAGGCACCTCTCCGCAAGCACAACTTCACCAGAACCAAGCTACCGCTTCTTGTACATGCACGCCTTCAGCGGCGGCCAGGGGATTCCACCCTTCTTTGCGCCCGCCTTGCCCCTGCCGCCCTCGCCCTCGGGCTTCTTCTGCAGCACCCACACCACAAACATCTTGTTGTGAGCGTCCTCGCTCAGCAGCTTCAGCCCCAGCTGCTTCAGGCACGCCAAGAAGGGCCGGAAGTCTTCCGAGCCACCACCCGCGCCGCCGCGCCCGCGCCCACCGCCGCCGCCGGCGCCCGCCTCGTCGTCGCTGCCGCTGCCCGCCTGCTCGTCGTCGTCGTCGCCGTCGCCCTGGGGCGCGAAGCGGCTGCGCACCTCGGCAATCCACAGGTAGCCCTTGGGCTTGAGCACGCGCACCGCCTCCTGCGCGCGTGTGTGTATTCGGGGGAGGGGAAGTAGGAGGGGCAGGCAGGGTACGCACCGGTCAACAGCCACACCAGCCTGCAGGGGGGCCCGACACCGCAGCGGCAGGGTGCCCCATACACCAACCCCGCACACACCACCCACCCACCCACACACACGCCCAACCCCGGAAACACCATTCCCCACACACGCTCCACCCGGCACACACACACCCACACACCCACCCACCCACCCACCCACACCCACACCCACACCCACACCCACACACGTTTTCCTCACCTCCAGGAACGCGCCGTAGTCTGTGCCCATGAGCGCCAGGCTGAACACGGCCGCGTCCACGGCGGCGTCCGGCAGCGGCACCGCCGACATGTTGCACGCCACCACACCCGGAGCGGAGGCAATCAGGTCAAACGAGTGCACCTCCTGCGGCACGGTGGGGAGGTCGGAGAGGTTGGAGCGGTTGGAGATGAAGGGGAGGATGGGGAGGATGGGGAGGTTGGGGAGGTTGCGTGTGGCGTCCCGCTTGATGCACTTCTGAACACAAGCGCATGCACGGCGTCGCCCCCGTGGGGCGCCCCCTGCCCACCAACATCCCCATTACACGCCACTGCACCCATGTGTGCGCACCTGCGGCACGCTGGCTGCGATCTTGGCGTCCCCGCACCCAAAGTCCGCTGCCACCTTGACCTCGTTCCTGCCGCGACCAAGACCAAAGAATCAGACCAAGACCAAGACCAAGACCAAGACCAGCCAAGGGGTGGAGGTGGTGGCGGCAAGTGCACACGGCAGCGCCAGTGCGTGAGGCAGCCGGATGCGCACACATCACCCGCAGCGACGTGGCTGCTCCCACCACTCGCTTGTGGACCCACGGCATCCCCCTTCCCTTTGCGCCCCGCTGTACCGTATCGAACACGGCAAACGACCGCCTCTTCCCTCCCCATCCCAGCCCCCATCGGGCATATCTCCCTTCGGCCCGCCCCCTGCCTCTCTCACTTCTTGGCCCTCAGCCAGGCAATGGCTACGTCCACGGGCTGCTTGGGCCAGCCCTTAGTCTGCTTTTGGAAGCCCTCGTGGTACTGGCTGAACAGCTCCGGCTGGGCCTGCAGGGGATGATGGAGCAGGAGGGGGGGAGGCGGGGGACGGGGTTGCACATCGGCAGTGCAGGGGTGTTGATGACGTCGCGACGCGGCGTAGAGATGGAGTGATTGGCGAGAGCGGCGGTCCGCATACGGTGTGTTGTTCCGTGGTGCACTCTAAACGCAAAGTGACAGCACAGCCAGCGCCCCGGCAACGCGGGGCCAAGGCAGCGCTTGTGCGGCGGTCCCTTTTACCCTCTACTGCTCTACAGCTTGCTTCGGCGCGCAAATTCTCCAGTCCCTCCATATGAATGCTCTAAGACATCCTCAATGCCGCTTCCAGTCCCAGTCCTAGTCAGAGCCCGAACCCCAACCCCAACCTCAACCCCAACCCCAACCCTAACCCTAACCCTAAGCCCAGCCCCAGCCCCAGCCCCAGCCCCAGCTGCAGCCCTCCTCGCCGCAGCCGCACCTGCATCATGGCGAAGGCGTTGTCGCCGCTCTGTGTGTACAGCTCCTCATTGAGGTACCGGAACCGCCCGCCCGCCAGCCGCGCCCGCAGCTTGTCCAGGAAGCCGCCGCCGGCAGCCGCCGCCGCCGCCTTCCTGCCCTTACCCGCGGCGCCTGCGGCGGCGCCACCCAGCGGCCGTCGCAGCCCAACAACGGCCCCGGCGGCGCCGCCGGCATCGTCGTCGTCGCTGTCATCAGCTGGCACCGCCGGTCCGTTGGCCGCCGCCGCCGCAGCGGCGGCCTGCTGCTTCGCGCGCGCCGCCGCCAGCGCCTCGGCGTGTGTCAGCTTGTGGCCGGCAGCGGCCGGCGCCGCCGCCTTGCCGCCAAGTGCCGCCGCCAGGCTGGCGGCGGTGGTGGCATGTGCGGGCCTGGCGAGCGCCGGCGGCGCACCAGGCGGCGCGGATGTAGTGACTGGAGCCGCGGCTGGGGCGGCCTTAGGAACCTTCCCGCCCTTCTTCCCGTCCTGTCCTGCTACAGCTGCTACTGCTGGTTTCGCAGCTGCGGCCGCTGGCTGCTGCTGTTGCTGCTGGGACTTGGGCGCCGGATTGCCCTCCTTGACCTGCTTCTTGGCCTGCGGCCGCTCGGCACCCTCGTGCTCCTGCGCACCACGCTCCGTGCCCTTTGGCTGTGGCCGCTGCTGTGGCAGCTGTTGCTGCTGCTTGCCCTGCTTGCTCCCCGCGGCTGCCGCCTGCCCCTGCCCCTGCTCCTGGGGCGCCGCCGGCTCCTTGGTCCGGGCCTTCTTGGCCGCTGGAGGAGCCACGACCTCATCCTCACCTCCCTCAGCCGCCGTCGCCGCGGCGGCAGCTGCCTGCCCCTTGGGCCCATCTACCACCTTGCCCACAGCCTTCTTAGCCACCGCTGCCTTCTTTCTAGCAGCCGCCTCCGCCTCCGCTGCTGCAGCCGCCGCCGCCGCCGCTGCCTTCTTGTCAGCAGCCACCTCCGCCTGTGCCGCTGCCGCCGCCGCAGCTGCTGCAGCAGCTGCTTTCTTCCTAGCAGCTGCCTCGGCCGCCTCCGCTGCCGCTGCCGCAGCAGCTGCCGCCGCTGCGGCCTTCCTACTAGCCGCTGCCTCTGCCTCTGCAGCCGCTGCTGCTGCCGCCGCTGCCGCCGCTGCTGCCGCAGTGTGCTCCGCCTGCTCCTTCTGCTGCTCCTTTACCTTTCCCTCCTTGCCCGCATTTTGCACCTGCGGCTGCTGCTGCTGCGGTGTCAACGTCGGCGCCGGCGTCACCTTCTTGGCACTTGCAACCCCTGCCTTCTTCGCCTCTGTAGGCTCTCCATCGCCCTCTTCAGTGGCCAGCTGCTGCTGGCGCTTCTGCTTCTTGTGTGACGGCTGCGCCACCTCCGCCGGCGCAGCTTCGGCCTCCTTTGCAGCTCCCGGAGCCATTTTGCCCGCCCCGCCCTTGCTCGCTGCCACCTCAGCCTTGTCCGGAGGCGCCACCACGGGCGTCATGGCTGCCTCGCCCTTGCCCGGCTTGCTCACAGCTTGTGCAGCTTTACCGTTGGTAGCAGCTGCGGCGGCCGGCGGCTTGATGTTTGGCTGCTGCTGCTGCTGCTGCTGCTGCCCGTCCTGGTGCTGCTTGAACTTGTTCTTGCTGTGCTTCTTTCCCTCTTTCGCCTGTCCAGGTGCCTCGCCGGAGGCGCCACCAGCAACGGCAGCTGTGGCGGCAGCAGCGGCGTCGCCATCCGTGTTGGGCGGCCCCGGCAGCGCCTGCGACGGCGCCTTCGCAGGCGCCTTGGCGGCTCTCGTGGGCTCCGCAGGTACAGCTGCTGAAGCTGCAGCTGCGGGAGCCGCTTCAGGACTAACCTCCGCCGCGCGCTTCTTGCCACGCGCCTCGCGGCCGGCGGGCTTGGCGCCGGAGGTGCCAGGGAGCTCTGCGGCGGCACCTGCTGCCTTGGCGGCGGGTTTGCCGGACTCCGCATCGCCTTCCACTGCACGCTTTGTCTTTTTAGGGACTTCTGAAGTCTTATCATGCAGCTGCTTGAGCAGGTCTGCGCCGAGCTTGACGGGCTTATCGAGAATGTCCTCGAAATGGTGCTGCGACAGGTGCTTGTTTGATTTCTTTTTCTTTTCAGGTTGTGCTGAAACAAGCCGCTTTGGTGCTGCGGGATAATCGAATGCTCCGCCGCCCGAAAACGGGACATCCCAGACGCCAAAGTCAGCGACCTCGCCATCAAAACCGAGCGGCTCCATGGTTAGCAGGTTGCAGGTAAATATGCTACGGAAGTCAAGTCAATTCAGCTACTCGGCCATCCTATGATACTAGCAGGTGTCGATGCGTTGTGATATCCAAGCTTTCATTCATAGTCCAGGTACTTTGGAGTTTACGGAACAAGTAATTCACAACGGGGGGCGGGGAAGAGGGTTGGGTTCGCCGGTTTGGGAGGGGAGGGGATGCACGGCACGGCGAATGGGGGCTGGGTTTAGGCCACGGCGGGCACGGCCTCATGGTGACCGGCTTCAAGAGCACAAAGCTTCAAAATTGTCAGATGCATTGTGTAGGCATAGGATGGAATCGATTACTGATGGTGATACAGAGACAGTCCGATTCGTTAGCCTAGGCTCAAACTAACAGTTCTGTGTCGCATTAACGATTAGCGCTGGAGCATTGTCATGATGAAATAAGCAAAATTTTATCCATGTTTTAAGTTGCATTATTATAACATGACCCCTTAAGAACAGAACGGTCTGCGCCCGCCACCCCAACTATAACGACTTCTTAAAGGGCGGAGATGCAGAGTAGCGCGCATCTACGAGTCACGTGCTCGGTGCAGAGTGAAGACGGCGTGGTGACCGCTCGCGTCCTGGTGCTCGCCGGTTCGGAATGCGGGCAATCAACGCCAGATACGCGGCCTGCGAGCGCGGCAGGTGAGGCACGCAATTAGAACATGTATGCCTTCAATCTAGCTCTGGGTGAAAGTGGAGCGATGGGGTTATGAATACTGTGAACGACGTCACTCGCACACTCCTGCACACTGGATGGGTCCTGGACATCGTAACTGCCCAGCCGTAACAGCCTGTTTGCTGTTCACTACTCGCGCACTCCTTGAAGCTCCTTTCCTGCTGTTCCTATATGCGCAGTCGTTGCTCTGGGCTCGGAAGCCTGCGTGGCCATGGACAGCTATGTGGAGGTGATGGGCGCGCATGCGGCGGCGACGGGGTCTCACCCACCTGCCCTGCATGGACCCGCTTTGCCAGGCGGCTACCTCGAAGCTGGCCGTGGCGGCTCCGCCGCCACGTCCCTGTGCGGCAAGCGCAAGCGGGCCTGGGACGACATTGACGGAGGCGAGGATGCGCCGCACACCGGATGGCCAGTTGCATGAGTGCCGCAACAGTCAAGTCACGATTTGATGGTTTATGACAACGTGCACTGGGACCTGTCAGCAAGGCGGGCACGGGACAGCGCTCGAATGCACTTATGCACCAGACCTATCTCCGTGGTCGGGCACTGCGCATGTAGTCATCTGGCTAAAATAGGAGTGCTGGTATGCCGTGGGATTAGGGCAGAGGCTGGTGGGGCGTGTGGGTACTGCAGTTAAACCTGTACCGTAACACCTCACGGCTAGGCAGGACCAGCTATGCAACATGACTGGATGACGGGCCAGGATGTGATCTACCCCAGATGGCTTGGGAGCACCATGAGTGGATACAAACGAAAGAGAATGCCTGTCCCCCATGATGTAGTGCGCCACAATTGCATAAGGTTGCCTGATTGCCTGCAGTGGATGAGTGGTGATTTATGACAAACAGGGCGGCGGCATGCACACAACGCAGAACGTGTGGCCATCGTAGTGCACCCGAAAGCAGACACTGGTATGCACTGATGGGGCACGGCGGCATGGAAGGTCTGCGTAGGGCCGTACGGCGCTATGAACAGCCATTTATGCGCAAACGGCACATACCGTACACACACGTGCACGTACCGTAAGTGTAAAGGGCACCATATGGAACGGCACGTGGGCCAGGCACGGAGGCCACGGCTAGCGACGTCGGAGCCCAGGTTGGGCCTGCGCTGGCGGCACAGCAGTGGCTGCAGCCCAAGACTGGTCACTGGGGGTGGCGGTGACTGCGCAGGGGTGGCTTTGGGGCAGGTTAGACTTGACTCACTTGAGGATCACGCGGCTTGGTCAGGCTTGGTTAAAATTTCGCAGATGCATTGCACTTTGGATAGCATTACCGAACGGGCGTGGGAGCTCCTCTGCGCCCGTCACTAGCCAATTACATGGACGGTAGAGGGAAGGGTCTGCTGGCTAGGTGCAGTTGCAGAGGAGCTGAGCGGACACGACGTGTGATCGGGGGCCGCGATGAAGGGGATGAAAGGATATACGTTTCGCAATTTCAATCACTTATCGCGATCACACGATTCGCGCATAGATCGTTGGAACAGCCGGTGAGCTGGCTGCAACTGACTCGCTCTAGGTGGGCCGTCGGTCCCTAAGTTTGTCCCCTTGTCGCGCCTGTGAACCTCACGGGCTGAGCCTCGAGGCACGTTAATTGCGTAATAATATGGCTGGGGCCGATAACCCGCTGGGTCAGTTGAATCCGGGGCTGCTGCGGCAGGTTGCTGGTGCTCTCCACCCCAACGAGGTCGCTTCCAGCTTCAAGTTTGCCAGCAAGGAGGTTTATACGTGCCTCCGTGACTACAAGACCTTCAAGCTGGCTAGGGAGCCGTCGCAGTGGTTTTGCAGCGCCCTGACCTCCAACATACAGCTCTGCCTCGCGGAGCAGCCCTGGCCCGGACACGACTTCGTGGCCCACTGGGGCCGCCCGGAGCCCTGGCGCGCGCTGAATCAGCGGCAGAGGCACCGCCTGCTGTGCCTGGCCGCCTCCAGCCGGCACCCTCCCAGCCTGGATGCGGCGCTTGAGCACTGCGGCACTGTGGTCAAGTCGGATGCGCTTGTGTCCGCTGCCGCCGTTGGCGACCTGGAGGCGTGCCGCCAGCTGCTGGTTGAGGAGGGCTGCCACTGGGACGGCTACACAGTGTGGACGGCCGCCGCCATGGGCGGTCATGTGCCGGTGTGCCAGTGGCTTATGAACGTGACCGACATGTGCGAGGACGACGCCGACCTCGGCCGCTACGCGCGGTACGCGGAGCACGCTGCGTGCTTGCGGGGGCAGCGAGAGGTCGTGGCGTGGGTGCAGCAATGGCGCGGAGGCCTGCCCGCGGTTGCTGGCTATGGCAACAATTCGCCGCGGGCTGAGGCACACAAGCTCGCGACCGCCGCTGCGGAGGGAGGGCAGGTGGAGTTGCTGGGCGAGCTGCTGGCGGCGGCGGCGGTGACGGACGCCATGCAGCGCCGCGAGGTGCTGGCGGGTGTGGCGTACGGCTGCCCGCTGGAGGCGCTGCAGCGGCACTACGGGCAGTGGGGCACGGAGGCCGCGGCGGAGGCCCAGCACAGGCGGGCGCTGCTGCTACGCGCGGTGGCCAGCCCCACCGGCGACTGGGCGGCCAAGTGCGACTGGCTGCTGTTGCAGTGGGTCTCGTCGCCGGGCTGGGCTCCAGCAAGCCACGGCACGGCGCGCCTTGACGAGGAGTTGTGGCGGCAAGCGGGGGGGCAGCCCGACTACCTGCAGCGCCTAGAGCGCCTGGCTGCGTGCGGCATTGACGTGCCTGCGGAGGCGGTGGAGGCCGCAGCTGCAGCCGGGAACGTCTCCGCAGCGGCGTGGTGCCTGGGTCTGCCGCCGCTGCTGCGTGCTGCAGGTTGGGGGCAGGCAGGCCAGCAGGAGCCGGCGTCGCAGGTCCTGGCAAAGGCAGCGACAGCGGCGGGGCAGGTGCAGGTGCTACGGATGCTGCGGGAGCGGGGCGTTGCGCTCAGCTTCGCGCACCTGCTGAACGCGGCCCCTGAGCGTCGGGATTGCACGTCTACCTCAACGGAGAGGGCGTTCGAGTGCCTGCCCGCGCTGCGGTACGCGGCGATGGAGGGCGGGCTAAACGAGGCTGCAGCTGAGGCTGGTGCGGACTGGTCGGCGGTGTTTCGGCGCGCGGCGCAGCACGGGGCTGACCTGGAGTTGCTGCGCCACCTGCACGAGCAGGTGGGTGTGTGAGGTCGCATGACAGTGCAGGTTCCCAAGGGGTGGCTCACGGGGTGGGGCGTCGCCACTTTGCGCAGGGTGGGTCGGGGCTTGCATAGAGCCTTTGGCCGTAGGTGGCAGGATAGAGCAGTTCGACGCCGTGGCAATGCCAACCGTGCTTACCTTGTCCGCGGACATGCACGTCCCCTCGCAGCGCGGCGCCGCCATCAGCTTCATGGACTTGGTGGCAGGCGGCAGCGAGGAACAGCTCGAGTGGGCGCTGGAGGCGCTGGGGCCCGCAGGAGTGAGCAGCCAGGTGCGTGCGTGCTTGTATGGCCCTCTGACAGGGCCCGAATCGCTGCTGTTTACTTGTGGTTAATTAACGGCGGTGTGAACTGTCTGTCTTTGTGTGTTCTGGATACCGTACTGCCGTCTTTGGCTGTTCACTCTGTCGCTTGTGCGCCTGCGCGCTCTGGCACTAGTCCTGCTGCGTTTTCCTCACGGACCCTCCTCCACAAGCACGTCTTGCAAACCGCACGTCTTCCCACTGCCGTATCCTCACTCGTGCGCACGCACAGGCCAGCGGCGCGGCTCTTGTCGAGTCCGCGCTGCTGAGCGGCAACTGGGCCGCCGCCGAGTGGCTGCGCAGCCGCGGCCTTGCTGTGGATCCCGACAACCAGCAGCAGCTGCAGCAGCTCTTGTGCTCCCTAGCGGCGGAGCAAGGCGACCCCTTGCACATCCCTGCGCTGTGGTGGCTGCTACAGCGCTACGACCTGCAATGGACGCTCGAGTGCAGGGAAGCGCTGGACGCGTGTTGGGAGATTGGTTCGGACGGGGGCTGGCCCGTGCCGGTGGGACATCGTCTGTGGTTGCAGAAAATGATGCAAATGGGAGACGAGGCCCTGGCTGAGGCGGCGGAAGGTGCGTAGCGGGGGGCGGCAGAGGGTGAGGGCAGTGGGACTGAGCAAGGCGGGATTGGAGTTGTGGAGGATAGAGTCGGAGTGGGGACAGGCAGCCGCCGCGACGCGGAGGACGACTACAGGCCATGTGCATCGCTTGCAGAGGGACGTGGTGTGGTTGGGAACGCAAATGTTGCAGTTACCGAATGCCGATGTTTGTAACTACTGCGCATAGATGCTAGTCAAGCGGTCCGTGCACGCGCACGGTATGTTGTGCTCCTGCGTTGACGGGATTCGCTAGCTACTGCCAAGGCTGAATACACTGTTGAAGAGCATTGTAGGTTGGGCTGCTGTATTAGTAGGCCGTGGAAGCCTGGAGGGCCTGCTCTCCCCGTCTTGGTGCGGTAATATACTACTGAGTACTGGGCACAAAGCAAGCCCCATCTTGTAAACGTTGGACGAGGTGATGAGGTGTAGGCGGTTATGCACAGCTGGATGTAGGGGGCTGAGGCAGCCCCAGTTGACATGCCGTCCAATCTGTGTCTGTCGACGAGGGGAGGCCGAATGGCCGATAGCCCCCATACACCCCGCCACCGACCCCAAGTGGCCACAAACGCATAGGGTGAAGGCAGTCCCGTCGCTGGATGGTGGCCGCTCCGTGCGTGGGGCCTAGGAGAGGGTGAAAAGGTCGCGGGCCTTGGGTGGCGCCGCGCTCACCTCGGCGTGGCCTTGCCTGCCCCCTCCGCTACGCACATGCACGCCGACACTGCTGGGCCTAAGGTTGCTGCCGCCGCCGCCGCTGCCGCTGCCGCTGCCGCTGCCGCTGCCGCTGCCGCTGCCGCTGCCGCTGCCGCTGCCGCTGCCGCTGCCGCTGCCGCTGCCGCTGCCGCTGCCGCTGCCGCTGCCGCTGCCGCTGCCGCTGCCGCCTGACAGGCCCTGCGCCGCCGCTGCCGCCGCCAGGCCCTGTGCCACCGCCGCCGCCATCCGGCTTCGTGCCGCCGCCGTCGCCATTGCCGCCATCACGGCGCAGGGCCGCAGGCCGCCCTCTACCAAGCAGCATATCTACCAGCGCGTGCCACATTCACGTAGCAGAGCTGAGAGCGGTCGAAGGGTCGAAAGATTCCCCCGGGGTTGGGAGGCTCGTATGGACTCAGGGTGCGAGTGGAACGAGTGGAAGCCCCGGACTCCGGAGTAAAGTGGAGGCTCAGCCCAAAAACTCCGAGTCTTGCCTCCTGGTGCTCACTCCAAAGGGGTTTACTTAATTATATCATATGGATGCGGATGTTACAGAGGGGACAGTCCCAGCTCCCGAAGACGCCGAGCCATCACATGCTATCAGGGCCCAACCCCGACTTTGCTGCAAACCCTCCCGCGGGCAAAGTCCGTGTGACTCCGCGCACAGTGAGTCCTAGCCAAGCCTCAACCCGCCAGAGCCCCACCGCTGTGCCTCAACGCCACAAGCCTAGGCACAGGAGTGCCGGGAAACGTCTAGGCCGCAGGACACACGCACAGCGCACGCACTAACCAGGGCGCAAGCGTCCAGGTACTAGAACGGTCGCCCACACGTGCATCCTGCCCACACACAGAGCCACCAACCACGCACAACCTCTCACGGCGAGGGGGGCGGGGAATCAGCGTCATACGGCAAGCGCAAAACCATGCCGTCACCAACAGCCCGAGATAGGAAGGGATGCGCAAACGGCACAGCGTCCCAACCCTTTGGCCTGACACCCAAAGTCACAAACGTCTGGAGACGACCCCAGAAGTCAGCTACGACGGCAAGTCCAATGCTCAGCACCCGGGCCGACGGCAGCTTCGCTCGCGCCGCCAACCCGGCCATAACCACACGCTGCCGACCAAAGGCCAGGGCAGACATAGCAGCGAGACACACCACATCCCACACAGGTGGCGCAAGCCCCGCAGGCGGGCGCACTAACCACAACTCCTCACGAGAGAAGGCACTTAGAGCCTCCTCCGGCAGGAAACCCATAGCCATCCCCATACTTTCCCGCAGTGACAGCGCAACAGTGCAGTCCCAAAACCAGTGACGCCGGTCCCCATCCTGCATGTCCACCCCACACGCCCAACACGGGTCAACAGTAACGCCTCGCGCCCGCTCGCTAGCATGCCGTGGAAACGCCCAGCAAGCGTTGGCGGCCACACGCCACAGTGCTTCCTTATGATGATTCTCCCATTTCAGCGACCACAAGCGGGCCAAGGTGCACACGAAGGCCCCCGCCGCCAGGGCAGCCCCCACCCCCGACACACCCGCATCGCACACATACTGCAAATGCTTAGCCTTCAGGGCGGCTAACTGTGGAGCCATTTGTAGCACGGTCCCCGCCTTCACCGTGTAGGCAGTGAGCAGGATGGGCGGGCCCCCGCACTGCAACCATCCAAGTCCCCGCACCACCCGTTGCACCGCCGACTCCGCCGTAGCACTCACGACGTCGGCCACCGGGAGCGGCAGCGCGGCGGCAGGCCCCCGAGCCAGCTGGGCCGCACGCGCGGCGGCAGCCCAGCCAGCGGGAAGAAGGGCCACCGCCGCCGCAAACCGGTCGGCCGCCTCTTGAGGCGACGCCGGCCCCGGCAGGGGCGACGGCAGGCGTGCCCGCGTGCTCCAGTGCAGCACCCGCCTCCACACAGCAGTCACATACATATCCGCACACGCTTTACCAGACCGGGAGCCCTCCGCCCAAGGGCTTGTCAATGCCTGCCGCAGTTCGTTCAGGCCGTCATGCGCTGCAACCAGCTGGCCCACACACGCCAGTCCCGGCAGAGCGAACAAATCCGCGAAAGCCAATTCCCACGTGCGGCCGTCCACACACAGCGCCGGGTTAGCCCACAACGGCACATGACTCACCCACGCGCCCGGCTCGGGCGGCGCCACAAGAGTCACCGCGGGCAATGCAGTCATGGCTTTCAGCAGGCGCGCAAACGGCTTGCCCGCCGGGGTGAGCGGCTTATTCAGCACACGGTCCGCGGCCCCCCGCACCAAGAAACGCAGGGGCGTTGCCGCCGGGTGCACCGGGCGCAGCCACGCCGCCGCGACCCGGGTCCACGGGGGCACGTACGGCAGCAGACCACACACACCCAACACACACCGGACCGCGAGACCGGCTTGCCGCGCTTTCACATGCGGCACCAGCGGCAACAGGCCCGCCCCCCCCACCGCCGGAGGCAGTTGCATAAGGTCAATGGAGAGGCCAACCGGGCGTGCATGTGGGCTGGCATCAAACTGGGCCGGCGACAGTCGCCGATCCACCACCGCCGCCACCCTGGCTAGCAGCCGGTCCACAACGTACAGTTGGGGAAGACCCGCAAATTCCAAATGATACAGGACCTTGCCCAAAGCATAAGCCGACGCCGCGGCCGCCCGACCAAACATGGACACGGGCATGCGCGCGATTTTGCTCAGCACCCCCATCACGGCCTCAAACGTAACTGGTGGGGAGCATGCGCCCCAATCCCCGTAATGCACCCCTAGTGACTTGGCCGCCGGCACCACACGCCAGCCAGGGGGCAGGGGCGGGCCAGCCATGCCGGCCGGCAGGGCGCCAGCACCGCCGACCGTCCCCACCACCATCAGTTCAACTTTAGTCATACCAACACTATAACAGTGATTTTGCGCCGGTCCTAGCGGATGTGTTTACGGCGGTGGGGGAGGGGGCTGGGGTGCCTGACGGGCTCCTGGATGGCGTGTGGTCTTTCTTCTTTAAGTCGGGCGACCCTACCGAGCCCTCTAATTATCGCCCCATCACGCTGACGGATACCGATTACCGCACCCTTGCCCGGGTGTTGTGCTTGCGACTGCAACCGGTGTTTGGGCGTGTCATAGACCCTGAGCAAACTGCGTTTCTGACGGACCGTCGCATTGCCGATAACGTCCTCTTGCTCCAACTTACTCCTGGCCTGTTGAAAGCCGCCAAAAAGGCCCCGGCTGTGGCGGCCTTCCTCGACTTTTGCAAGGCGTATGATACGGTGGACCGCTCTTTTCTGCTCGCGTGTCTGGAGCGCATGGGCGTGGGGGCGGGCTTTCTTACGTGGGTGTCCCGCCTGTTACCTGATACGCGTGGGGCGGCGTTGGTGAATGGACGTGTGTCAGGATGGGTGCCGTTGATGGCGGGCGTGCGGCCGGGCTGCCCGTTGGCTCCGTCGCTCGCCGCGCGCCCAGCCGGCTCAGCGGCTAGCGCCGCGCGCACCTCCGCCGCCGAGACCGCAACCCGCCCCAGCTGATCCGCCTCTCCGGCTGTACACCGGCGCCCGTGCTGTTGCAGCGCATCCAGGACTTGCGTGCGGGCATCCGGAGCGGGCGGCGGCGCGGCACTGACGTCCCTCCAGTACCGCGCCATCACCTGCCCCATGACCGTGGGGTCGGATGTAGTGGTGCCATTGGGCTGTTTCAACTTGGCAATCACGCGCGGCCCACCCGCCGGCCGCAGCATGCGCGTGAGGAGAGGGCAGGGCTTCTCGCCGCCACGCAGCCACGCGGGGCGCGTACGTCGCGCCGCGCCAGCGGCCGCGGCCACGGCGGCCTCCGCCGCCGTGCACCGCGCCCGCACGGCCGCCTGCGCCGCCACCATTATATCATATGGAGCTGTATTGGAGTGGTGCCCAGTGGTGAACATCGACTCCTGTTGACAGCCTCTATCATGCTGTGTCATTCAGGGGCCTTCCACACGACTCTGGCATGCGCGGGATTCCATCAACTGAAATCTCTCAAGTCTCGACTCTCGAGTCTTGTCTTCGAGAATTTCGAAAACTTCAAAAACGGAATCCACCTGGATCCTGGCTCGGGCTCTCGGCCGTACTGCAAGATTTTGCCTAATCATACATCACGCTCTTTAGCTTATCAGAAGTTTCACCAGTGGGCCTTTACATGAGCCGCTACCCTCGACACACAAGTGCCCGCCAAAAACAAAGACGAGCAAGGTCCACTGCTTGCGCCACATGCATGTTTTACGATAATAATCACCGTATAGGCTGGGCCCAGCTTTGAGCTCCAAAGCGCGGCAGCAATGACCAGGAAAAGTACCAGGCGCTCGGCCGCTACGGCCGGGGATGGCCCAACTCCTGAGGGCGCGACGCTGCTGGACGTACTTCGTGCACTGGATCTTGACACGCTCGGGAACATGCTCTTTCGAGGGTACCGGAAGCAGTATCTCGGCGCCCGCCTCGCGTGCAAGGCCCTGCGCGATGCCTTCGACACCACCCAACGGATGGTGTCCGTGACCGCCACGGACAATATAGCACGCGAATGGCAGGCGGGACAGCGGTCGTATCTGGCGCGCGCACCCCACTGCAGCCACCTGGTCGTGAAAGTAGCCACTTACCCAGAGATCGAGGAGGAGGAGGAGGAGGAGGAGGAGGAGGAGGAGGAGGAGGAGGAGGAGGAGGAGGAGGAGGAGGAGGAGGAGGAGGAGGAGGGGGAGGGGGAGGAGGACAGTGAAGATGGCTGCGGGCAGCGCGCCGCCGGCGCTGCGTACCCACACGACCATCTGGCCCGACTGGCCCTGCTGGGCACCACTGCGGAGGGCCGCGCCAGCGTCAAGAACCTGAGGCTCACCTGTAACGGCTCTGGTCTCGAGCTCTCCAGCGTGGTCTCGGCGCTGCTGTCGCAACTGCCAGGGCTTGAAGCTCTGGACGCGGCCGATTGTGTGTCCCCGGCCGGAATGGGCATTGGCGACCGCACCCGGCCCGCCGTGATGCACCACGCCCTGGCCAGCTACGCGCCGCGGCTGGACCGGCTCTACCTGCCTTCCACTTCCGGCATGCTGCACGGCTTGGGCGCGCTGGCGGCATGCAGCGGCCTGACGCAACTCAGCATCTTCGGGCGCTGTACCTTCGGAGGCACCTCTGGTGACCCGGCAGAGCTGGACGCTCAGGCAGTTGCCGGCTTGTCACAGCTGATGCATCTGAAGAACCTGCGGCTGCTTTGCCATGACCCCAGCGGCGGCACCCATCTCGCTGCGTTGCTGGGCGGCCGCCGGCCGCCTAGCCTGCAGTCGCTGGGGCTCACGTGTTCGGTGCACGTGATTGCGGCAGCCGCCAGCGCGCGCGGCAGCGGCCGCAGTGCTGGTGGCAGCGGCGGGCGCACGCAAAACCTGCCAGCTGTGTCCATGGGCGTTGAGGCGGGGCCGGGCGGACCTGGGCGCATCGTCAACGTTGTAACAGACCCGCCTGGCAGTCACGTTCCCGGTCCGTCAGGGCTGGACCTGCTGTGCCAAGTGCTGGTCGCCGCCACCGACCGGCTTCCGCCTCACTGCCGCCGGCTCCAGATGCTGTATCTCCAATGCTTCGACATGTCCTGCTGGGCTGCCTCGGAGGAGCATCTGCACCAGAGCCTGGGGCCGGAGGGGCCGGTGCCGGTGCTGCTGGAACGTTGCGACCGCGTAGGGTTGGGGCTTCTGGAGCTGCGGGAGGCGAGAGCGCAGGCCGCGTGCGCCGTGCTGCGCGTGCTGGGCATGCCGGCGAGGCTGAGGCTGCGGCACGGCTGCCTTGACCTGGAAGCCTCAGCGAAGCCGCAGCCGCAGCCGTTGCAGGCGGGAGAGCCCCGGTCCCTGTCGTCGCTACGGCTGGAGACCGCGACGCCGGATGCGGTCCTTCGGGAGGCTGTGGAGCGCCTGTGGCGGGCAGCGACCGAGCAAGCAACCGATCAGCACACTGACGGCGAGAGCGTTGTCTACAGCGACATCGACAGCGTGGACTGGCGCTGTTATAACGCCAGTAGCAGCAAGTTCGTGCTGCTGCGCGGGGTCCCGCAGCTGCCGGCTGTGGCTGACAGCGGCGGCGGGGACGTGCACAAGGCGCTGGGGCGCTGGTTGGACGGGCTGGCTGGACTCGCCCCGCCTGCAGACGCGCAAGCGCCGGCGGCACGGGCTGGGGCAGAGGCGGGGCCGAGCGCAGAGGACGCTGGGTTGGGGCTGCATGTCGGGCGTCCAAGCATCCATGTCAGCGCCCTTTGCGCCAACACCTTTGTGTGCACGTGTCGATCGGGTGACGATGCGGAGGAGCTCGTGGCGGCGCTTGCACCAGCCGGCGCGGCGGCGCCTACAAGCTGGAGTTGCGTGGGGCGCTCCGGGGGCGGTGAGGTGGGAGGCATGCAGGGAGCCGAGCCCCGCCGCCCCGCCCCAGCCGTATCCGCAGCCGCCCGAATAGCAGCGCATGTCCCACGCCGTCTACCAGGCGCTAGGGCGTACAACAGCACTTCCCTCGTCAAGAGAGCAGTGCTGCAGGTACGGCAGTCCTGCCCGCGGGGCAGGGCGCTTGCAAGTGTGGCTGTTTCTTTCATGATTAGACGTGACTTGCTGTCAATTGCTCGGCTGCCAAGCTCCCGCGGCGAACTATAAACTATTCAAATCTCAATCTACGTGCTGTGGTGCACTGCTGCCTCTCAGGTGCTCTCTGAGCTGTGGCACCGGCCGCCGGCGGACGATGCCCGTGGCCGTCGGAGGAGCAGCGCGGGAGGAGCGATGCCAGCGGCGGCGGCAGGAGGCCCCAGCGCGGGGCAGCTGGGCGGCGCGGCCGTTGGGCGCATACGGCAAGTGCTGGATCTCGATCTGGCGCTGACGCGGCAGTGGCGTGCCGTTCACACGCTGAGCAAGGCTCTGAACTTGCCGGATGTGGACGCGGAAACGAGTGACGGTGATGCTAGTGAGTAGCTTGCAGGGTGGGGGTGGGGGTACATGGTGCATGCTGGGGTTGCTGTGGTGTCATGGTATTGATAGCCGGATTCTGTGCGTGTGCATCGGCGCGCTGGCCTCATGGGCAGGTGCAGCGGTTTTGCTTGCTGTGAGGGACCTGAAGGCCGGCATTGACCACCATTGCTTTCGCCGTCTTGTGTGTGGTTGCGGCACCGGCATTGTCGTTGCCGAGTCGCATGCTGTGTGTGTCATTGCTGTGTGTGTTATGGTGGGAAAGCACAAGCAGGAGGGCGTTGATACCGCGCATGCGAACGTTGGGCTGTGTTGTTACTGGTGCTGACTGGTTTGCGTGCGGTGAATCTTCATTGTATGCGCTTGATAAACATCGTTGGGCCGTTGGGCCTGTCTAGCGCACGGTGGGTTGTAGGGGCGCTGCTACCGAATAGTTTGTTCATGTGGTTGCGTGCGACGGGACAGGGTAAGATGAGGGTTGGCGCAGCAGTAATTACCGCTGTGTCAAGCGCCTCGAAATGAAGAATAGAGGCAGTAACGGAGCCGTGGGTCCGGCTGCGCTATTAAGATGATAAGGGCATGGGTGGAGAGGGGCGCGCCTGTACTTGAGCATCGGCTGCGCGCTCTTTACCCTAATGTATTGTCCCCACCTGTCCGGCGTGTCCGCACCTGTCCCCACCGACCGAAATGGGCTACCTTCCGGTTGGGCACAAAGCTGTCAGAAGCTTGCCTTGACATGGCACGGGGACAGCGCATGCGTTCGACCTTCGTGCACACATGTACATATCAATCAAGCGGCCCTAGCCACCAGGAACGCTGTGCGCCTGTGCACCTCCACGCTTCAACTCAGCGTGCATTCCTCGCGTGCACCTCCATCCTGCACTTCAGCCGGCAGTAATGCCCCGGAGGCCTGCCTAGCCGGATCATCCCAGCATCCCTTTGCTGCGCGCATGTACCCACGGTGCGCACGACCGGCCAGCACTCTGCCCTCAACATGTATGCCCTTGCTCATTTAAATTTGGGTTTCGAGGTCAGGCCTGTCCGGTAGGGCCGGTTGGGCGACACGTGCGGCAGACCCCGCCCCCCCGGCACAAGCGGCACGCCTGCCACGCTGTTGCTGCTCTTGGGTGAGCCCAGCCCGCTGCTGCCACCTCCCGCCTGCGCCTGCTGCAGCGCTCCCTGCAGCGCCTCGACCTGCTGCACCAGCTCCCGCCGCTCCTCCAGGCCCGCCTGCGCACAACAGCCACCGCCAACCCACGTCAACACACACATGTCCTGGTGCCATGCACTGCCGTGCAGGGGGCCGGAAGCGTTCGTTCAGGACACGATGCAAAGGACATGGCAGCCTTGTAAATGCGGCTCTCGCCGTCCTGCCGCCAACCTCCACGCCGCCGCCCGTGTGTGTGGCCTTGGGGTCCTGGGTCCTACTGTGCGGTCTTTGCATGTGCCTCCGCCGCACCGGCCCGCCGCCCTCTGGTTCCGCGTCCAGCTTTCTTCGGGTTGTGCACGACTAGCTCTCGCCCCAGCACCCAGCATACCCGGCCTCACCTGCAGCGCCGCCCGCATCTGGCCCAGCTCCGCCTCGCGGCTGCGTATGATCTCGCTCAGCCGCCCCAGCTGCCCCTCCATCATGTTCAACATGCTCAGGTCCACCGCGGGTGCTGCCGACGCGGGTGGTGGTGGTGTCGGTGCTGGCGCTAGCACTGCTGGTGGTGCCTGCAGTGGTGGTGGCGGGCCTGCGCCGGAGCCTGGAGCTGCGGCTGCTTGCAGCTGCTGCTGTGCCTTAGCGAGCTGCCCCTCCAGGTCCCTCACCCGCGCCTTGAGAGCCTTTTCGCCGAACTGGCTGCTGCTCAGCGCAGAGCGGGAGGCCTCCGCGTCCGCCTGCGCCTTGCTCAGCTTGGCCTGCAGGGTGCGTGGGGGTTAGCCGTCCATCAAGACGGGGTGGCGGGGGCGGAGCCAGCAAGTTTGCAAGGAAGTGCGGACGTCGACTGGATGGTGTGGTGAGGGGGCGGAGGAGAGCGCATCGTAGCCCCTGCAACTATGCTCTCTGTAAACAGCGCTTGGCATTTCAGTGTGCGACCGACGTTGTCACAGCCGCAGTCAAGGCGGGGGGGGGGTAAGGGAGTGATATCGCACCTGCAGCTCTGCTGCTGTCGCCTGCGCCGCCTCTAGCTGCTGCCGCGCCGTAATGGCGTCTGCCTCAGCTCGCTGCAGCCGCTGCGCAGCCTGCTGCTCCATCTGGGCGAAGAAAGGAAACGCGAGCGGCGTACGGGTATTATATGCAACCCCGTCGCATGTACACGCAACGCACAATTACACGCCACACGCTGCGATGCGCCACGCACGCGTATCAGCGTGACACTCACCGCTGCGGCGCCGGCGCGCGGCCCCGTTTTGGCGGCGGTCGCCGTCGCTTCAGATGCCGCCGCTGCCCGTGCCGCCGCCACCGCCTGCTCCAGCTGTTGCTGATGCGTCCGCCGTACCTCCGTAATCTTAGCTATGAAGCTGTCCTGCGCACGCACCAGAACGACACAACAACACACATACCTGTAAGGTTGATACGATAGTAGCCTGGGAGCCTGGTACGGCCTGGTTGCTTTCCAAAATGCCGCAAACGCGCCACACAAGCATGCCGTCCGACACCAGCAAGCCCAGATGCCCAGAGGTACATCCATCACTGCCCTAGTGCGCGACCTCTTAGCGCCATCCCTCCCACACCGTCTCCACCCGCTCATCTCCTTTCCAGTCAATTCCAGTCCTACGCACATCCCGACGCAAATATGCGCACGCGCCCAGGCATGCACGCGCCCACGCCCACCTGCATCTCTCCCAACCGCGCCGCGGCCGCTGCCTGCTGCGCTGCAAGGTCTGCCTCCGCCCGCTGCAGCTGCCCTGAAGCTGCATCCAGCTCCGCCCGCAGCCGGTGCAGCTCCGCCGAAGGACCGTCAGCCGCCGCCCCAGCCGCCACCACCGCCTGACGCTGCTGCGCCCTGTCAATGGTACGGCGTGAGGCGACGCAGGTGGCAGCGTGTGGAGGCGCGGGTGCATGCAGTGCGGCGATGCGAGACACAGCAGCCGCACAGCTGTTCCTTTCCATTCCCGTTTTATCTTCCTCGCTCCGCCTTTGAACGCCTGTTTGCCATGTTGCAAAGTTATTGCGCTGCTGCTTCACACATCGCAGGCCCCTCACGTCCACACCTTCTGCGCACCCGGCATTCCTCCTGCCTCCTGCCTCCCACCTCCTCCCCACCCACCTGTTCAGCGCCAGGGCCTGATCCAACTGCGCCTGCAGCGCCGCCACCTCATCCGCCTGACCACTGTGTGCCTGTGCGGCGCGGATAATGAAGAAGGGAAATAACCACGGCAGCCAGCATGCGTTTAGTTCGGGCGCCATTATCAAAAGGCGGGGCCGGAGGCGTTCCCGGATTGCAATGCCCTGCCTGAGCTGGGATGGAGCGGCAAAGCTGGAAATGATCGGCAGACGGTATGATCATTTGATAACACATAGCAGGAAGGCCTCCTCTGTTACACTGTCAGTCCACAAAACAAGCCCCCAAGCTGCTCTCCAGCCGACCCGTTCAGTATGTCCCTGCCGCACCGTGTTAGTGCTGCTGAGCGCCTGCCGCATGCGGCCGATCTCCGCCCGCAGCCGCACCACCTCAGTCTCCTTGTCAGCAGCAAGGGCCTGCCAGTCTTGACCGCTCTTGGCCCTGGGATGCCGAAAATAAGTGCCCGGTACGTTTCAGGCAGGCAGGAGCATGGTGGCTACAAAATGCAAAGGTTCTAAGCCAAGGGCCGCCTGGACGCACTGCCACCAGGAGGGATGCGATCAGTCCCGAGAGATTTGGCTATTGCCATTAACATTGCGGGGCCAGCGAACCTGTATCCTACCTCGAGGCCGCGCTCTCTCTGTGCAGCTCCAGCTCTTGCCGCGCCGACGCCAGCGCCCCGCGTGCCCGTGCCAACACGTCGGCCCCCGCCGCCCCCTCCAGAGCCTCTAGGCAGCGTTCTAATTCCTCCATGATAGTTTGGTTTGCCTCGTAACAAATCAGGCCAAATAGCTTGCGCGGGCTAACATGCCGCGCAGAAATGTGGCCACAGCAGGATATGGAAGCGAAGTCGTTGATTCCCTTTTATTTTCTTATGAATGCATACCCATGTGCACGCGCTATGCGCATTTCAGACACAGACTTGCCCAATCATTTGTGGATTTCGGTGTTAAACTGCCTTCGCTGTTTGGACATGAATACACCCGCTCTCCTACTAACAGTATACAACTAAGTGAGAAGTATCGATAATTGCAATAGCAAGCAATGCGACGGGTGCCCTGGCTGGTCCTGGTCACGCTGCTGCTGCCAGCTGCGCTGTTAGTAGCCGCACAAGATGCTGCTATGGGGGTGGAAAGTGAGCAAGAGGTGTGTATGATGATAGGGGCTAGGTGCAGCCAGCGGAACTTCTGGGAGATGCTGGGACAAGGCATGTCTCGCCATGCTTACTGTGCCCCGGTTTTCGCGTTCCCTGCGTGCTGACATCCCTGCAGGAGTTCATGGAGGGCGTTCAGGCCCCGGGGGAAAGCATTACTATAATGCTGGACCTGGGCACGAAGCGTGACCGGGTGCGTGTGCTCCTTGGGTTGCTTCCAGAAAGCTCTGTGACACGGCACCAGTACGGTACACCCTGGTACACACGCGGGAGGAATTGGCTGCGCCCTGGTTGCGCCCCTATGCTCAGTGCTTGCCCTTATACGTGCCGCTTCGATCGCTGCAGGCAGCTGTTAGAGATCTGGCGGGTCGGCTAAAGTCGCTACCGCTCTTAGCGAGCACGTCTATAGCAGTTGTAGGCCGGGACAAGTTGGTGCTGACGCCAAGTGCGAAGCACGACGTTGAGAAGGTTAGTGTGTTGAGTCGGTCTGGCGGCCGCATCTATTTGCAAATTCCCTGGCGTGAGCTGGCATGATATGGACGGTGGACCGTGCGCTCAACGCTGCTATGCCCGCGGCTGGCGCCGTTTGACCTGGCAGCAACTACCCCGCGCGTCCATCCGTGTCATCCATTCAACCTGCCTGCGTACCGTACTGCGCTGCAACAGGTGAAGCAGCTGCTGCTCCAGCAGCCGGAGATCTACGAGCTGGAGGTTAACGAGCAGGCCTTCCGGCGGCCGGGCGCCAAGCCGTACAATCAACTCCGGAAGGAGCACCTGGCGGAGGTGGGTTGCTCTCACCATTCCCAGTAACGGGGAGGGACGAGGGATGAGGCGGCGGAGGTGGGTTGCTCTCACCATTCCCAGTAACGGGGAGGGACGGGAGCCAGCAAGGGCGGTCGGACCAGGCGGAGGAGGCAAGGGGTGCGGATATGCTGCTGAAGGGACTACACGCGTGAAAACTTGGCGGTCACTGAAGACGACAGCGCACCTCCCGCCCTCCTGAATTTTTCCTTTGTCCTAACCTGCACATGCAGTCCATGGCAAGCTCACGGAACTCACTGCAGCAGAAGATCAGAGACAAGCTGCGATCGCTGTTGGGCTCTCGGAAGAAGAGGGGCGAGGCTGGCGGTGGTGACAGTGATGGTGGTGACGGCGGCGGCATGAAGCGCCGCCGCCAGAAGGTGAAGAAGGCCAAGGGCAGCAAGGCTGGCGGCGCTGGTGGGGAGGAGGGCTCGCCGGAAAAGGAAGCACAGCGGGCGGTGCGCCGCGCGGAGAAGCGCGCAAAGCAGGATGCGAAGCGGCGGGAGTTGAAACGGGAGGGTGCAGTGGCAGAGGAGGAGCAGGGTGCTGCGGGAGGGGCGGCCGGTGGTGCGCCGGCTGGGAAGCGCGTGCCGCTTGCTGATCAGGTTCAGGTGGGGCGTCCGGACGTGTATGAGTACGCGGGTTATGAAGCGGGTCAAGGCAACGTGGAGCTGTAATGGCAGTCAGGGGAGATGCTAGCCGGGGTAACTTGGACGACGGTGTAGGGGCTGCTGTTGTGCGCAGTATTAGTGTGGAGGTGGCAGACTTCTGGTCGTGGCTTGCTGCGTTCGTGAGTCTGCGACAGCCCCTGCGCTGTTGTTGTAAGCCTGAGCATGGGGGTCATTCGGGATTGCTGCCCGGGGTTTGGTGTCGTTTAGTGTACCATACAACGTTGACCAAACTCTGTAGTTGCTGTCGCCGCTTGTGCAAATCGCCCGGGTTTGGCTCCAGTTACGCCCCGGCTATCGTGCACTCCAGCGAGTCCCCCCCCCCCCGCCCCGCGCACCGCGGCTTCTCAGACAAGTCCTAAGCGCAGCGGGGCAGCTGGCGCCGCCCCGCGGGGTTCCCAGTGTCAACCGTGTGAAACCGTGTGCGCTCAGAGCACCCAACATGGGCTCAACCCCATGCGTCTCTCTGAGTTGACACGCAGCTCACACGCATCTTCCCACACGGTGCGATCACGACTACCCACTCCCACTCGCACAGCGCGCCAACCGCCAGCCTCCGCCGAGCTCCGCCGTACTCCATGACAGCTTCCCATACGCCTCGCTGTCCAACTATGCACTCCCACTCGCGCGCCGTGCCAACCGCCAGCCTCCGCCGAGGCCCGCCGTATTCTGCCGCAGCTTCCCACACGCCCCCCTGCACAACTATCAGCTCCCACTCGCACAGCGCGCCAACCGCCACGCCACGTGCCGTCCCTGTTCGTTGGCAGTTGTGCAAAAGCCCTCTTGTGATCCCTGTGTGTCAGTTAGGTCGTTGGTAGTTGCGAGGATTGCCGCGCCGCATGCCGCACGTGTAAAGTACACGCATCACCACTGCTGCTAGGTTCCCGTGGTCTCATGCCTTCTGCAGCTCAAGGTACATTCATTATTATACAATGAGAGCACCCGGGCCAGGGCCACCCAGAGCCGCCGGGCAACTGCAGCTGCAAGTCTCAGCTAACAATGCAGCACAGATCACATGGAGCTCCCTAAAGCTCCAGGTTAGAACCTGCGAATACCGACCTGCAAGACATCTACCCCACTCCGCTGATTTGTCTTCTACCGTACCCCAGGTAGGTAGTAGTGCAATACCAGCTCAGCGTCTACAATCTACCGTACTGTAACCGGCAATTGCAATATCAGCTATACGTTCTCCCCCTCAAGGGAAGAGTGGCCTACGCCCAAGCCACGTTGGTGCATGTCTTTGAAACTACCTTACCTCGATGTGTATAAACACCGCCCTGCAGCCGCGTCAAGCCAGCCCCCGCATGGACGTTCTAAGCACAAGCACAGCATGCAACAAACCAAACGCTAGCGGTAATTTCTACTACACACCGTGCCTGGGTATGCTCGCCAGCAAAGACCGCAAACCAAACTCCAGCCAGGCCTCAACCTGCGCTCTGGCGCTGCAGCACCATGCAATAGGAGGCAATGTGTGGCCGACACCCCATGCCGAGTTGTTGTCGTACCGCACAGTGCTGCGCGCGTGCGGCAGCCGCCGCCTCACTGCGACACTGCGTCTCAAGTCTCAAGCCCGTTCATGTCACTGCAACACCCTGGCGGCCAGTGGTGCATGGTACGGTATGCCGATGGGATTTCCCCAGGAATAATGCTAGAAACTGACTGTACAAGCACAACAACCCTGCAGGCCTACAATGGAACTTGACGCACCGCTGCAGTGCACGCTGCCATCCAACCATCCACCCATCGCCCAGGCGCACACCATGGAGGCAGCTGTGCCTCTGCCGCCATGTTCATAACCCCACCGCATACACACGCAGCCACCAACACTCCTCTCCTCCCTCACATCACAGCCGGCTGCGCGGCGGCGCCTGCCCACCGGCTGCCTGCAGCTTCTCGGCCCCCGACAGCTGCTTCAGCCGGTCCATGGCCGAATCCTGGATCTGTAAGAACTTGGTGTGGCTGCCAGTCGCCACCAGCTGCCCCGTGCGCTTGCGCCGCAGCTCCGCCGCCAGCGTTGCCACCTGCCGCCCCGCCTTGACCACCCGCGCATCGACCACCACCACCTCCTCCGTCCCCGCCTCCTCGCAACCCCCACTGCCGCCACCACAGCCTGACCCGCCGCCGTCGCCGCTACTACTGCTGTGGGGCCCCGCCGCTGGACACGCTCGCGCCACTGGTGTCCCGGTGAGGGCTGGCATCGGCGTTGTAGACAGTGCCACGGATGCGCTGTCATCGGCGGGAGTGGCAGCCCCAGAGGGGGCTGGCACGGGCAGGGAGGCGGCCGGCACGGGCGTGCCAGGCATGGGCGCCACGTAGTTGACTGACAGTACCATGCTCACGCCCGGCAGCGGGCTCACCGTCAGCAGCGCCGCCGTAGTGAGCGTGTCCACCAGCGTGGCTGCGACGGAGCAGTGCGGAGCGTCAGGCGTGCGTGCACACGGGTATGTGCGGCCGCATGGAAGCAATCCCTGTGGCCGCTGGCGCTAACTGCACCCACGCACGCGCCCGTGCCTTCCGAAGCGCCTCCGGAGCTCCCGCGCCCTTGCGACTCCATGTATCCCCGGGTGTACTTGGAATGGGAATACCCGACCTCTTTGTGTCCCTGAGCGGTTGCTTCCCAGCATGCACCAGCAACCCAGCGCCCCCTAAGCGCCATATCCGGGGCCCCTACCTGTGCAGCCTCCGTGCAGTGTCCCGTAACGGTTCTGGACGCGCGCCCGCACCGGCATTTCCGCTACAAGGCGACCCGGTTCGACGTGGACAACCGAAAGGCCCGCAAGGGCCGTGGCGTCAAACGTCGTCCGGTTTGGCACAGCATTGCCCGCAATTAGAGCCTCCACAAAAGAAGTTGCCAGCGCCAGCGAGCCCTGGTCCAGTTGTGCGGGGGCGCTTTGCGTCGGCATGCTCGGGTTGCCCGGCGTGCCCTTAGTCCAAGGTGCGCTGAGCAAAGTTGACTGTCGGAAGGAAGTGTTACAGTATTTTCACCTTGTTTACCGCGTTTTGGCAGAGGGCAGAGGCGTCCTGTCAAATCGGAACTGTCATGGGGTTTTTGGCAGGGCCCGGATGTGTGCTCCGTCATAGTCTTACACGTTATCCAAACTGTAATACGCGCACACTTGACACGTCAGAGCTCAGGCCGGCTGGTGGAAACAGGAACGGGTCTCGTTCTGCGCGGGCCCGCGGAAATGACTCTGTCACCATAGCAATCTGCTGCACTATGGAAGCCATACATTGAAGCAGAAAACAGGGAGGAGTCCTTTTCGGGCAACAGCCTCGCGTAGAAATGAAGAAGCTCTTTGGCGGGAACAAGAAGAAGGAGAAGGAGGGCACGCTCGTGGGGAAGACGGTCATGGTAAGTAAGAGCGACGTGTCACGACAAGAGAAGAGCTAAAGAAGTATGCATGCGCTCGCTCCTAGGACAAGCTCTCGCTCCTTGCAGGTTGGACCGTTCTCCGTGCGCGTGGAGGCAATAGTTGGAGAAGGTGCGTAACCATGCGGCGCGGGTGCTCATGCCTTGCGAGCCCGTGGGTTCGTGGCGGGGCGCACGGTTGCGCCTAGCTTCCTGACTCGTGGATGCCCCCGGACGGCGACGGCGCGCAGGTGGCTTCGCGACCATCTACCGTTGCATCGACGGCAAGACGGGGCTCGCCTACGCGCTGAAGCACATGCGGCTGGCGCCGGACACGGTGGATGAAGTGAAGGCAGAGGCCAAGGTGATGGCAAGACTCAAGGTGAGGCAGGCAGGCTCAGGCGTGCAGCGGTGAACTGGGCGTGTGTTTGGCACAATGCGAAGCGTGCGGATTCGTGCAACGCAATGGGCCAGGAGCTGGAAGATCCATGCATGTGGCAACTGGTGCCAGCGCCACGTGCACGTGCACACCCACGTGCACGGCCCCGGTGCCTCCCAGACCCTTCCCTCCTCCTCCCTCGGCATTTCACCCACCGTCATCCCTTCCTCCCTGCCATACCTCCCTGCCCCTCCCTGCCCCTGCCCTGTCCGCCAAACCCCCACAGGGCCACCCCAACATCCTGCGGCTGCACGCGGTGGCGTTCGGCGGCCCCACAGGCGCCGAGACGGACGGCTTCATGCTGCTGGACTTCTGCCCGCTCACCCTCCTGGAGGTGGGGGCCGAGCGGGGGCTGGGGGGGGGAGGTTTGTATATACCAGCCCAAACTGAAGGGCGGAGGGGGGGTTACTTGCACGAGCCCAAAGAAACAGGTCTCAGTAGTCCAAGCATCGTCGCCCAACCCAGATTTGCTGGTGGGGGTTGGGGTGGGGGCTCGAGGGCGTGCGGGCGGCTCGGGTGCGGGAGCGATTGTGGGGTGGCCAGGGCCAACCCGGTGTCCTAGCACACCGTGCGTTCCACGCCGGTACCACGCTATGATCCCCGCACACGCACACACACCCACGCACACTTTCATGTGCGCATACACATTTTCTCTCACATTCTCCGGCACACATGCGTGCCTCCAGGTGATGCAGCGCAACAACTTTGCTCTGGACGACTTCCTGGTGTACGAGGTGTTCCAGGACGTGGTGTGGGCCGTGGCGCACATGCACAAGTGCAACCCGCCGCTGGCACACAGGTGGGGAGGGTTGGGACGGGGGTTGGGGTGGGGGTTGAGGCGGGGGCTGGGGCTGGGGCGGGGGCGGTCGGGTGGGTGGGGTGCGGGGTGCAGGTGTAGCAAGAGCGGGAGCATGGCGGAAGCGTGGGGTGCGAGCGCGCAGGGCAGGCAGTGGATACCTCCTGTGGCCCAGGGCAAAGCCCGTCCACCCGCTCTCGGCTCCTCAAGGGCCTCCACGACTCGACGTGTGTTTGCCGCCGCGCCACAGGGACCTGAAGGCCGAGAATGTGCTGAAGAACGGCGAGGGCCGCTGGGTGATCTGCGACTTTGGCTCCGCCACCTCGCGGGCCCAGGTGTACGACAGCTCCGCCGACATCGCGGCGGAGGAGGACGTCATCCGCCGCACCACCACACCCGCGTACCGGGCGCCCGAGGTGCGCGGCTGGCGCCGGCCAAATCGTGTGTGTATGTGTGTGTATGTGTGTGTGTATGTGTGTGTGTGTGTTTGTGTGTGTGTGTGTGTGTGTGTGTGTGTGTTAAAGAGCACAAGGAAAACGTTGCGCAAAGACAGTGTATGCGATGCAGCAAAGCGACGGTTTACGGATGTTACCTGAAGTTACCTCGCATACCTGCTGCGGTGAGCCGCCGGTCTTACCAACCGGAAATCGCGCAACCCCCGCTACTCTAACCTCGAGGGGGGATTAGTGTCCACACGCTCTCAAGGGTGCAAACCCATGCATGTGCTCACGGTACCGTGAGGCCCAGGCACTCCTACAATTCCTAGCTCCGCGTCGCTACTCCTGGCCGCTAAGTCCAAGCTCCCGCCCAATCCTCGATGAAATTCTCACCTACGAGCGAATAAGAAAACAACAGAGCACAGGGCGGCAGCAGGGGAGTGTCACGAACAAGAGCGAAGGAGTGTGTGTGTGTGTGTGTGTGTGTGTGTGTGTGTGCGCGAGAGCGTGCTTGGGGCAAGGGGTGCCAGCCGAGGGTGGGGATACCATATTCGGCCAGGGCTAGCAGCAGAAGCCTGGTGGGTTGTCCTGTGGACCCTGCAGACCGACCCACTTTACCCCGCCTGCCTGCACGCCATTGTTGCGGACCTGTAATACAGATGTGGGACCTGTACACGCGGCAGCGCATCGACACGGCGGTGGATGTGTGGGCGCTGGGCGTGCTGCTGTACGTGCTGGCCTTCGGCAAGCTGCCCTTCCCCGGCGACTCCAAGCTGGCCATCCTGTACGGCAAGTACGACATGCCGCCGGGCCGCCCGGCCGCCATGCGGGCGCTGATCCAGGACATGCTGCAGGTGTGCGTGTATGTGTGTGTGTGTGTGTGGGGGGGTGCGTATGTGTGGGTGTGGTGGGAGGGTAGTTCATTCCAGAACCCAGAGCAAGCCATCCGGAGGGAAGGGGCGCGGGTGTATGTTCGCAGGTTTGTGTGCTGGGGCTGAGGCCGCGGGCTGGGGCCGCGGGCAAGGGCCGGGGCTGGCAGGCCGCCCGAAGGCACGTGGGGAGAGGAGGGAAGGTAAGCGTGCGCGTTTGGGGCCCGGCATGTGCATGCCGCTTCTATCCGCGGCGGGGGCGTCATCAAATTTGACGGGCTTCCGGCATGGTTCTGGCGCCGATGCGTGCCCGGTGCTGTTTGGGCTCGCACAGCCTGCCCCCTGTCTCCCGACCTATGCCTGGTTGCCTGTGCTTCACGTGCAGGTGAACCCGGCGGACCGGCCAGACATCTTCCAGATCATCTCCAAACTCGACCTCCTCCGCAACGTCCTCTCCAGCGAGGCCTCGGGCGGAAGCAACGGAGCCGGCGCGCCCCCGGACGCCCCCACGGTGCCGCACCCGCACCCCTACCCGGCGCCCATGCCGGTGCCGATGCCGGGGGCGCCGCCGCCGCCGCACGTGCTCCCAGGGCAGCAGCTGCCGTATCCACGGCAGGGGTCGTTGGGCGCCCCAGCACCGGGCCCGCCGGGGCCCATGCCGCCGCACCCGCACCCAGTTCACGGCGGCGCGCCGCCGCCACCGGGCTGGGTGCCGCCGGGGCCGCCCGGGCCGCACCACCCGCCGCCGCCCTACCACCCAGGGCAAGGGCCGCCAGGGCAGCCGGGGCCCCACGGCGCGCCGCACCCGCCCGCCTACGCCCAACCGCGGCCCGGCGCCGGCCCCCCGCCGCCGCAGCAGCAGGTGCAGCGGCAGCCCTCGCGCGGGGGCAGTTTCAACCCGGCCTGGCCAGCGGGGCCGCCGGGCGCCCCGGGGGGGCCGCCTGGGCCGCAGGGCGTGCATCCACACCCGCACGCACACGGCCCGCCGCCGCCGCATCTACAGCCGCAGCCATACCCGTACCCGCAGCACCCACATCCTCAGGCCGCGCAGGCACACCCGGGGGCAGTGGCACGGGTGCCGGTACAGCCTCAGCAGCAGCCAGACCTGTTGGGCGATGCCTGCCCGGAACCTCCTGTCACCGCGCGGTTGCAACCGGAAAGGTGAGAGCCTGAAGAGGGCGAATGATGGGGCAGCGGGCCGGCTAGTCACGAAGGGCCGGCCAGTCCCCGCTGAGGGGTTGCGCGAGCGACGTGCGTAGCCGAGCTGCCTCCCCAGAACCGTATCACCCCGCCAAACAATGCCGTTTCATGCAACTAATATCAACGTCGCACGCGATGTCTGCCTGCCTGCCTGTCTGTCTGCCTGCCTGCCTGCAGGCGCGCCTCGGGCAGTGGCCGTGGCAGTGGCAGTGGCCGACCGCCGGCGGTGGGCTTTGGCGACGACGTGGACTGGGCCGGCGCCGGGCCCTCCGCCACCTCCACCTCAGGTCCCTTCGCGGCAGCAGCCACAGCCGCGCTTCTGCAGCCTGCGGCGTTCGGGGAAGGCGCGACGCGCGCTCCTGCTGCTGCCGTTGCAGCGCCGGCCCGGGCGGTTGGAGAGGTGGATTGGGGAGAGCAGCCTGCGTTCGGGGCCCTCGCGCGCTCGGTGACATCCACTGCCACGCCGGCGCCGACACCGTCGGGCGGCGCCGCGCCGCAGCAGCCACAACCGCAGTTACAGGCGCAGCGGGCGGCATCACAGGTGGTTACCTAGCTTCTTGTGTTGCGTAGAGCAAAGGGGAGGGAAGCGTGCCGGCTGCGGAGCTTGTCGCGGTTTGGGCAGGGTCGAGGGAGGGGTGGTTCGTCCCGGAACCTGAGAAGAAGGGTTGGGCCGCGCGTTTGTCCTTGATACTGTGGCAAGGCTGGAAGAGGGGGAGTCCACCCTACCGCCGCCGCCATCTGCAGTGAACTCTTCATCCATCCTGCCGGCCCCTCACGTGCCCGCCTGCTGTTCAGGTGGCACCAGGGGACCTCATGTCTCTGGACAGCATGCTGCCGGCCACGCCGCCGCCCAGCTTCAGCCAACCAGCGAAATCCCAGCCGTCTTCCGCGGCCGCTGCTCCCGTGCAACAGCAGGAGCCGCAGCAGCACCAGCACGAGCTGCCGCAGGAGCCCGCCGGACTGAGCCCCATGCCCAGTCATGTGAGCGGCGCCGCCTCGAGCGCCCCCAACAGCAGGAGCCTGGCGGCGACCGCCGCGGCCGCGCTACAGCAGCCGCAGGCTGCCGCCGTGCCTTTGGGGGTCATGACGCCGGCAGCGTGGTCGCCGCTGGAGGGCGCGGCTGGGCAGGCTGGCAGCACGGATGCTGCCGCTGGAGGGCGGCCGCCGCCCGGCGCCGGGGCTGGTGGCGGCGGTGGTAGTGGCGGTGGCGCAAGCACGGGTGTGCTGCCAGCGGCGGGGCCCGAAGGGGACGGCGAGACGGTGGGCCTGAGGTGCGTGTGGCGGGGAGGTATGGGCTGGTGCGTGACAGGTTTGCTACGCCTCTGCCAGCTTCGGGGGGTGTTTTGTCAGGGTGCCCGGCCGTTCCTGACCCTCTCCTGTCCCCTGCTGCTTGCTGTCCGCTGTGCTTGCCGTGCAGGGCGGAGGTGGCTCGGCTGGCAGCACACAACGCGGCGCTGGAGGGCCGCGTGCGGCAGCTGGAGGGCCTGGTGGCGGCGCAGGGCAGTGCGCTGCAGCGCCTCGCGGCCGACCTGTCCGCCGTGCAGCTGCAGCAGCAACAGCAGCAGCAGCAGACACAGCACCACCAGCAGCATCACAACAGCCACCCGCTCGCGGCCAGCTCTACCTCGTCGTCGTTCGGCGGGGCGCCGCCGCTGCACGGTGCCGGCGGCCTGCCGCCGGCGGCGTTGTCCCGACTGGCGCCGCACAGTGGCGCCTCCGCTCGACTGCCGGGCTCTGGCGGGGCCACCGGTGGCACCGGCGGGGCAGGCGGAAGTGCGCACGCAGGCCTGCTCGCTAGCGGGGGCGCCGCAGGCGGTGGCACCGGTGGCAGTAGCTACACCAGCGGCACCTTCGCCTCGGGGCCGGGCGGTGGTGGAGCCGGCGGCAACCAGCTACTGGCGGGCGCGGGCTCGAGCTCGGGGCTGGGGCCGGCGGAGGAGGGCGCCGGTGGCAGCCGCGTGAACGGCGGCGGTGCCGGCGCCCCCGGGGGGCATGCGGGCTTTCCGGTGGAGGACGGCTTTGGCGAGGGCAGCCCCTGGGTGAGTGGGCGAGCTCATACCTTGTGGCGCTGCCTTACAGGGGTAACAGGGTTGGAGATGCGTGTGTGCTCGCATGTTCGCGGCGTGTGCATGTGTCTTGCACTCTTGCAGTGTGCCGCATACGGTGCGTCCCTGGGCGCCAACCGGATCAGGTCCGCGACTACCGTATATGCCATCAACCGCTACTGATCCCATGTATTTCTTTGCTGCCCCTGTGTTTGCTCCATGCAGACGTCAGAGCGGCAGGTGTCCGGCAGCGCGCCCTATCCGCCCATCGGATACGAGGACCTCACGTAAAGCGTCGCTACGTGGGCGAACGGCCAGCATCTGCGGGCAATGCGTTGCAGCAAACGGGCGACTACCAGGCGACAGGTAGCGCCGTGGAGTGGCCGTCGAATGAACCTAGCCCTGCCTGCGCCCCTCAGAGCCGCTAATGGCGAGCCGCTTGAATCGTAAACAAGTACTTGTATAGAACCCAGACAGGCAGGGGAAGGCGTTGGCTTGGTGCTCCGCTCACAGCTGGGTGTGCAGTGATTGGCGGTTGGTAATGATCAACGTGACATTGCAGGCGTCTGGGAAGCCCTGTAGCGGTATCGGCCAAAAGTGGGCCAAATATGGCACATTTCGAGCTATGCGACTGGACTACCGTAAATGTATAGAAGCGTTGTGTGGCTGGCGATTTGCCGATGAAGCATGACAGAGTCGAGCAAGCGGCATGGCTTTGGAGACGGTGCACGAATGTGACGCACGCGCAGTGCAGGGTATACGCTAGGCTCGTAGGTAACCATGCTGCAGTGATCGAAGTGAGGAATGCGAACGCTGAGGTCGAGTACAGGGCGGGTAAGCGGGTTGCAACGTACCGAAGCAAAGCACGTCAAGAACTTGCATCAGGTGCACGATGCTTCTCTTTTGTTCCCAACCGGTGAGTAGTGCTGTTAGGCCTGTCCTGTACTTCTTATCCACCATCCTGCACTCTCCTAATGTCCACAGTGGGTGCCTGCAACGCACCTACAGCTACACACGTCGGGCTGGGTCGCCCTTGCCTCTGTCACCCAAGCCGCGGGCATGCTTGTCGGTTAACTCATTTGTCACCATCCTGCTTAACCTGTACTCCGCCGATCCTGCCATCAGTTCTGGTCGAAGACATCAGTACTACGTTACCACCACACTTCCCTCAGGTGCTCGAGGTCTCGATCCCTGTATGCATTCCCTGTCATGACACCCCAGATATATCCATCAAGATGCTAGCGATCCATCCTCGACTGGTCAACTCTCGAACCTTTGTCAAAGACATCCACCGCACGGCGCTACATTGCGCACTGCACTGCACATGCACATGCCGGTCCAAACACGTCGGCGTTTTCCTCGTGCGTGTCCCCACACAGTCCTCGTGCGTTATGCCATATCGTACATATGTCCGCTCACGTGTCCGCTACAGCAAGTGCTGCCAGACTCTACAGCCATCACCTGTACATGTCCTCCTGAACGCCCACGCGCAGCATCCGTCTCCCCCCGCACGCAAATGCACGCTTACGACCTCCAGCGCAGCTGCCGCATTGCGCAAACAGCCTGACCCACCGCTGACGCCATACCCACACACCAGCTGCAACGACTGGGATCCTGACGGGAGCAGCGCCACTGCGTGTGACCCGCGCATGCTCTAGCGCGGCGAAGCGGCCCGGCCGGGATCCAGACCCCATGACGGCAAATGCCCATGCCTCCGTACACAAGCGGTGCTGAAGACGCGGTCGCGCTAGGGGGGCTGCTGAAGCGGCGCCGCCCCAACGCAAAGAGCGGCCGCCTGCCCCAAGGCGGCGGCGGAAGATGCAAGGCCCACACCTCACGGGTTGATGATACCTGCAGGGGCGGAAGCGGGGCGGAGGAGGAGTGCGTGGTGGTGAAGTGCGTGGAACAATGAAGGCAAAGTTGGTAGTGATGTAACTTGAAATGCAACGTGTCTGTCCACAGCGTCCAGGGAGCCCGGGGTCTCCGAAGTGGCGCTTGCATCCCACAAGCGGCGTGCCCCCCTCCCCCAAACACATACGCAGGCATGCAGCTCTGCACACCCAACCCCTTGCCCTACCGCTGGCCATTCCAGGCTTACCTAACCCATAAGCTGAAAGGTCTAGTGCCGCGGCGTTTAATGCGTTGTACACATCTGGTGACAAGACTTCCTTCCCCGCGATGGCGTAGAGCAGCAGCCAGGGCAGGAAGATGACTGTCGCCACGATGAACCCTATCGCCGACCACTTGGTGTCTGCAGCAGCAACCGAGTCATGGGGAAGCGCTGCGGTCACACCGAGGGCCGCATGGCAGCACTAGCACAAGCACAGGTCCCGTGCAGCTGGCTGCTCCTATTGCAGCAGCACTCACATTTGCGGATGATAGGATCCCCGCGTGGCGCTTTGAAGTCTGGCCAAAACAGCCAAACATTCATTCCCCACATGAGAGGTAGAAAGCAGAAGCCCCCATAGAACACTGCATCAAGCGATGAAATAGTACGTGTCAGCACTTCGCTGAGGCAGTGCAGTTCCTCTACGAACCAAACGACGAGCGCACTGCTCAAGAACTCACTGCGTTTGCTCAACGTCCGCGCTTTCTGCACAGGCATGACCTCGTAGTCGACACTCTCGACAATCTGGTCGCCTTCATGTACCTCCGCGTCACGGTCTCTGTCCATGCTGTCAGAGGGAGCCGTTGCTGTAGCTCCGCAGTGCTAGTTGAACGGCTGGTGCTATGTGACGGGCGAAACCTGTGTTGCAAAAGCTAAGCAGCTATGATGTGGTAATTACTCTGGGTTCGCGCACAGCGACTCGGCCGCATGGGCGGTGCCGCCCTGGCATCCTCAGACTCAGAGCGACTCAGCCTGGGCCCGCTACGCGTCCCTATACGCGTCCCTATGGCGGGAGTCCGAGCATAGGGGTTTAACCGTATCATGCTGTGTCCCAGCATGACCATGCTGTGTCACCATGAATTCGGGTCCGTCGTGAACAGTCTGCGGCCTCGTACAGCCCGTCCGGGCGTGTATGCACGGTCTACAAGCCCCCACATCTCCATCGCGGCCGACGTAAAGTGGATGCGCCATGCTACAGCAAACTCGCGGTTGCCGCACCGCACGCCATGATGCCATCGTCCGATGCCCGCCCCCACCCGAAGCCACTACGGACGCAGTGCCTGTATATGTGCAGCGTCCCCCACACGTCAACAGTGCATTTCGTGAAATTGAATCATGCAACTCTCAGTCTCCTACCATGTAACGCAGATATGCAGCTCCCTACGGTCAAGGCTGCGGCCCTTCAACAATCGTCCGGTACCAGATCAGCAAAACTCTTCGCGGCCTTGCCAACCCACCTACTAACCGTAACCCTATGGCCTGCCTTGATGGCACCCAGATCAACAAAAGCCCATACGTACGTCACCCTTTGGCCGCGTGCGCCCTGCTCTAACCTGTCCGTGCCTGCATGCGCGCGTCCCCCCCTGTGCAGCCAGCCGGTCGGCGAGCCGAAGTATGCGTTCACTCTACAGCCGCGCCTACGGGCCCACCGGCGCGCTGGTTGCCCTGCTCCTGCTCAGACATCAAATGAACCCCGCCCTGCTCCTTATCAAGACACACAAGAGACTCCTGCGCCAGGCAAATGCTGCCGGCAGGCCATATGACACAGGCCCGGAGAGATATGCCCTGCTCTATGCGCTGAAACGAGCGCGCCGGTGCAGGCGCAAGCTAAAGCTGCAGGTGCTGGTGCTCACAAACTGCGACTGCCTCTGCTGCTCCTATCTGGTAGTGCAAGATCTTGTACCAGCGTGGTCCCTCGCCAAAGCTCCACTGCCCAGCAGCTTGTGGAGCAGCTTGGCGCACAACGCTGGCATGCCGAGCGTGACGTGATGCTTGACCACGTGTTGTGTCATTCACGCCATCAATGGAAACGCAGAAGCCTGCTGCGACGGCCCCTGCGGACCAGGCTGCAGTGTCAGCGGCGGTGGCGCCGCCAGCGCCGACGCGAGCCCAGGCGGCAGCTGCAGCGCACCGGCGTTCAACGGCGGCGCGTGTGGCAGCAGCGGCAGGACGCCCAACGACGGCGGCGGGGCCAGAACGGGTGGAAGCGGCAGTGACCCTGACATCTGTCCAGACAGCTGCGGAGCCAGTAGCTGGCCCGAGCCCCCGGCAGGGCCTAGCGCCGCGCTGGGGCCCGCTGGCGCCGCCGCGGCTGGCAGGCCTGCAAGCCCGGGCAGAGGCGGCATGCCGCCAGGCCCCATGCCGCCAGGCGCTCCAGGCGCACCGCCTGAAGACCGCCGCCCCTGCTGCGGCCCCTGCTGCGCCTGCAGCGCTTGCAGCAGCTGCGCCGGCCCTGCCGCGCCCGGCCCAGCGCCGCCGCCCGCTCCTTGTTGCCCCGCCACCGTGCCTGCCGCGCCCGGCGCACCGCCCTGCGACCCCGACGGCCGCGACACCCCGCCCAGGCCACTGTCCCCGCCCTGCTGCATCAGTTGATGTGGCTGCTGAAGCTGCTGCTGCTGCGGGTGGTGGTGGTGGTGGTGCTGGTGGTGGTTGTGCTGCCCCGAGGGGTGGGTGTACAGGGGCGGCGCGAAGCCGAAGGTCAGCGGGTTGCCGTGCGCCTGCGCCAGCTGCGCCAGGTGCGCGTGGTCGGCCATGGGCGAGTGCATGCCGCCCAGCAGGTTGCCGTGCAGCGCGCCTGCAGGAGCGCATGTAATACCATTTGCTAGTTTGTATGAGCTTTCGTCACCATGTTGACACAAGCACGTACTTGTGTATGCAGTACATGCAAGCGACATGGGTGCGCATGCAGTTATGTCGATGCAGTGGGGTTTCATGAGGCCCGGCGCGACCAGCCGCGCTTGTGCCGAACGCGGTGCTTACCGTTTGTGAGCGGCGGCGGTAGGAACGGCGGCACGCCAAGCCCAGGCGGGAACTGCGGCGGCAGTCCGCCCGCCAGCGCACCGGCTGTGGGCGGTTGGTTGGGCAGTGGCGGCGGCGGCTGGCGGCCCTGGTGCTCGGCCATCTTTTTGAGCACGTGGCTGTCGTCGTGGATCTGGAACGGCGAGCTGCAGAGTTGGAGACGGGACAGGGCACAGCATACATCAGACCGCGCATAGCTTGGGGGTTGCTGCGCACTTCACATGCGGTACATGGCGTCACACATGCGGCACTTTCTCGCAGGACGCCACAAACGAGGGCCGCGCAAGCGGTGCTGTAGGGCAAGGTATGCCAGCAGCACCGCGCCGCCTGCGCAGTGCCGTGCTTACAACGCTGCTGCTCCCGGCCATCACTCACTGGTAGAAGTCAAACTGCACGTCCATCATGTCGTCCGAAATCTTCACCTCCACTGTGGCGTCGGGCTTGGCCTGTGCGTTGGGCGCATCCGTAAGGGTTGCAAACGTGTCAAAGCGGCGCATTGCAATCATGTACATGGTGACGTGGCAATATCGGTATTATTGCAGGCAGGCAGGCGTCAGACACCCTGGCGGTGCAGGCGCGTTGCGTTGGATGAGCCCGGCTTGCCGCCGCCGCACCTGCACCAGGATGAAGGGCAGAAACAGCTTGGTCTCGCTGGTGTTGGCGCCGTTGCTCTGCCGCGCCGCGCTGCGCTCCAGCAGCTTCTTCAGCGCCTTCTGCTGCTCCACCATGTCCTGTGCAGCCGGCGCAAATCACAGGGTAGCGATGACGACTCAGCGGGAAAGACAGCGGTGTGGGGCCAAGGCCGCAGGTGGGAAGGAACCCTTAGCGCACTCTGGTGCCTGTCAGCCAAATGATTGCGTCTCCAACCCGTGCCACACCCCCGCCCGCCCCCCCTGCCCGCCCTGCCAATCCCCAGGCCCTCTCCCGCCTACTCCTCTTGCACCCCTCCCACTCCCCTTCCATTCCCTCCTATTCCCTCCTCTCCCCCGCTCGCTGGCCCCTACCTGCAGGTACAGCTGCTTTTGCTCCACCTCTTTGATCTTGGCGTCCCGCTCGGCCTTCACCCGGTCGGCCGAGTTGCAGGATAGGCGCGGGAAGCCGCGCCACAGGATTTCCTTCTTCTCCTTCTGGATGATGTCCATCGCCATTAGCACGTTAATTGCGTCGTACACGCGACGCCGGATGTTCTTCTCGTCGTACTGCCCATTCTTATTCATCGCCTCCATTTTGCTCATCTCGCCCACCAGCTCGTCGGCGACCTCGTTGTAGGTGGTGCGGCCCTTGGCCTCCACCTTTTCGCACACCTTCATGGAGAAGTGGCGCAGGCCCTTGCTGCCGCCGCGGCTGCCGGATGCGTCTGCGCCGCGCGAGGTCTTGCGTCGCTTGGAGCCGCTGCCGTCAGTCGCGGCTGAGCCGGTGGGCCGCGGCGTGTAGGAGGCCTGTTGCAGAGCGTTGAGCTGCAAGCGCGTCGACGCAAGCACCTGCAACGCGCGTGTCGTCGCAAGGTCCGTAGCTTGGTTCGTCTGCTGGCACTGCTGGATTTCGAGCGTGTTGGTGGGTTGAGGAGGCGGGTTGTTGTGTCCGACGACGGGTCCAGCGAGACCGGAGGGGTGCCGAGCGGAGGGGGGTAGCCCGCCTGCAGCGGTTGCAGCGCACGCCAGGAATAGTGGAGGGAGTGAAGGTCGGGCAGGGCAGCATATAGGCATTTCACAGCGCTGCATCTCGCGGTGCCTGTATATGTAAAATCAGGCTCGCTTACCAGTGCCCGCGGCGAAGCGGCTGAAGTCGCAGTCCTGTGCAAAGTCAAGCAAGCCCTGTTCGCAGGAGTGCAGCACCCAGCAGCAGCGGGGTCAGAGTTCTGCCCGCATCAAGACTCCTCATTTTTGCGAGACAATCAAGCGCTCATGTGACTCACTAGGTCTTGCAGCTCTTGGGCGAACGCGCCATTGTCGAGCTCCGTGCCCGTCCTGGGCGCCACGGCACCAGGCTCCAGCTTGACCTGGGGCCCGTCCATTGCCTCCAAATCTCAGGTTCGGCTGGATGGGGCAATCCTGTGTCTGGCCTGAGTGGAAAGCCAGCCGGCGCAAACTGCGCTCCCTTGAGAGCGCGCCTGAACGCTACCTACAGCATGTCCTGTCACTCTTATGACGTGTAGTAGCTGATATGAGGCAGACGGAAGGCACAGGGAGTTCCGGCACGCTCCGACCGAGCGACTATGCGTCTGCAAATCGATTGGTGCTCGGCTTAGCTTCCGGCACAGAAATGTGCTTAGTGGGCTATTCAGCAGTTATATCTGTAGGAAACGTTTGTAGTATAGGGGGCGCAGAAGACGTTTATGGCCCCTTGAGCGACTGTGATAGAAAGCGCGGGAGGCCCACATTGGCCGCCCCGTGGAAGTGATGGCCATGCCAGCATACTACAATGAACACACCAAATGCAATGCAGTGGCGGTATGGCCGCGAGCGTGCCAGTTGGCCAGTAGGGCCAGCGATGTCGTTGCACAGACATGTCGCCCCGACAACTCCCGCCCAGAAGTCTGTGGACGCATCGGCGCCGCCCCGTGGCTGCCCTCACAAGCCCTCACATAGCTGAAAACCCCGATGTGGGGCCAAGGAGAGTGCTGGAGTCTGGAGGTTCACTCCTCCCGGCTCATTCTTGGCTCACCTACGCTAAGCATCTGGGTACCCCGCACTCTGCCTCTGTCGCTTTCCACGGAGCTGCACGGAGTTAGGACCATACCGGTACTTGGCTACACACACTGCGTTGGTAGTCTTCGGCGTAGGCAGACACCCGCCAGGCCGTCACTCCGTGTCGTAGCTAAGTCACACGGTGCGCTGGCCCAGCTCGTCAGGGCGAACATACAGTCAGGCCAACGCCAGCATCCCTTTCGACAGCATCTTGGAAAGTGGACCAGATAATAAACAGACTGTGTTACAGACAACAGAGCCGCCAGACATGTTCGTGCCATTGCCCCTGCTCAGAGGGAATGTGTTGTGCCTCGTGCAAATGGCCAGACGCTGGCTACCCCAAGACCCATTGCTGACACCAGTCAATACCCACAGTCCAGTTCCACTCCCTCCATACCAGACCTGCATCGTAAACTGTGGCAACGCGGCCATCCTCTTGCTCTGGCGCTCCCCTCCTATCCTCAGTGCTTTGGGTGCCACTTAAAGCTCGACATCGCGACGTACATACCGCAACTTGCACTGCAACTTGCACTGCATCACTCGCGAGGCGCACAAATGCAGTGCATGCAGCCCCTGGCGCCGAAGCCGCCAATAATAGTTGTCTTCTCATGTTCCTGATCTCTTCTCTGCTCGCAGACTCACAGCAACAGCACTTGGGCCCAGCTGCCCCATTGCAGGCGTGTGACAGACATCACGAGCCGTACACGCACGTGCTTCGCGCCACCCGGTAGCTCGACCATATGTATCTGGAGCTCACTAGCGGCGAGGGCGCAGCGCGACCGCACCCAACCAAAAACTGCGAACCATCCGCACACCATGCGACGGCCCAGGGACAAAAAAGCAAGCACGCACAAAATCAAACCGAGTATGCATCAGCATCATTGCCACAACCTTTGGCTTAGAACACTTGCCTACTACATTCGGCGGCACACGCAGGAGGCCACGCCCTGGCCATAGTGCTAATACAGCTACGCGCCTGCCAGACGCTGCAGGTGTGTGTTCAGTGGGTCATGCCACGGGCCAGGCCCCTACAGTACAATAACACAAGAAATGACAGAATACCTCGTGCAGCTGGACTAGCGCGCATACTGTTCCCTCTCTGCACCCCGGACCCCTCCCTGGCCCCTTTCCAACCCACCCCCCCAGTCCGCACAACCCAACTGGCCTGGCGCACCCGAGCACAACCACGACCACCACCACCCCCGCCTCTCCTCCTCAAGCCGCTGCTCCGTTGCCGCCGCTCCCGCTCCCGCCGTTGCCGCTGCTCCCGCTCCCGCCGTTGGCGCCGCCGCCCGCCGCCGCGGGCTGGGCGCTGGCCGCCTCCGCTGCCAACAGCTGCTCTGCGCTGAGCGGCTTCTGCATGGTGCGGTCGCTCCAGCGGAAGCAGCGCTCCAGGCTGTCGAACCAGTCACCGGTGAGGTCGGTGCGGTTGATGGTGGGCACCGGGTTCTCGCTCATGCGCACCTTGACGCTGTCGCCGCGGCCCAGCTCCTGCGGCCGCAAGGTTGCGAACGCGTGTGAGGCCGTGAGCATGTAAGAAGCGGGTAAACGGATGCGACCACAACTGTGTGCGGCAGCGACGTAGCGTACCCTGGGTCGGCCGGATGCGTCGCTCACCCCGCCACCGCACGTGGCTAAACTTGCACCGTCTTGTGTTTTCCGCCCTTGTCCGGTTCCTCAAACCACCGGCCCCTCCCATCCCCCACACAACCCTGCATCCACGCACGCCCGGTGCCCGCATCAACGACACACGTGGACCCAACAGCAACTAAACACACCGCGCGCACCTGGCGCGAGCGGCCGTCGAAGCACACCCAGGCTGTGCAGCGGGCGTTGTCGGGGATGCGCAGCTCCAGCTCGGCGTAGTCGGGCAGGATGATGGGGCGGAAGGACAGCGAGTGCGGGCACACGGGCGTGAGCAGGATGGCGGGCACGTTGGGGTGCACCATGCTGCCGCCGGCGGCCACGCTGTAGGCGGTGCTGCCTGTGTGGGGACGGCGCGGGAAGGAGGGCGAGGGGAGGGGTTACATTCATGCTTGGCTAAGGATAGGGGGAGCGTTGGGGAGCGGGGGGGTGGGGGGGGGGGGGTTGGAACACTACGCCGATGGACAAGCGCAGGCCGGCATGCCGACCGCGCACCACTACCAAGTAAGCGCATTGTGACACGCTTGCATGCAGGCAGCGTGGCATTGCGCTGCAGCCTATGCTCGCAGGAACGTGTGCGACAAGGATGGCAGCAGCAGCTGGAGGCGGCGGCTCAAGGCCGCGGGGCTTCGCGCCACAGCCGCAGCACCCACCCGTGGGCGTGGCCAGCATGATGCCGTCTGCCTGCACGCGCGAGATGAAGCGGCCCTTCTCGTAGCACTCGATGTTGGTGAGGAACGCGGAGCTGCCGCGGTCGATAACCATCTCGTTCAGCACCTCCACCACCTGCTCCGGCTGCCGGCTGCCCTTGCGCCACACCTCGCACGACAGCCGCATGCGCAGCGTCACCATCACGCCTGCTCGGCAGACAGACACGAGGTGCAGGTGGTTCCGTATTAGGTTTACAGTAGAAGGACTGGCAAGGGCGTTGCGTGGAACAATGGAGCAGGGCGTCGAGCCTGGCAGGTGGGAGAGCTTCCTGTACCTTTGTACAGTCCATACATCCCGCCCGCCGCCCGCCAAGCTGGCCTCCGTGCCCACAAGCCGCCCCACGAAGTAGCCCAGAGAACACCCGGGCTTTTGCACTGGGTTCGGTTTAGTTTGGGCTGGTATCTAAAACCCACCCAGACACCGAGACTTCCAGCCACCCACCCAGCCAGCCAGCCACCCTGCCCGCCAGCCAGCCAGTCACCTTGCCACCCACCCATCCATCCACCCACCCAGCCCACCTAAGCTGTTGCCGGGCTCATCCATGGAGTTGACTGAGTCCAGCGACAGCAGCGTGCAGCTGTCCAGCTTGGTGCCGCCATAAATGACGTCCAGCAGGTCCTGCTTGAAGTTGGAGAAGTCATGGTTGGTCAGGAAGCCCATGCTGCCCATGTTGAACGCAATCACCTGCTCGGCAGGTGAGGGTGAGGGTCGGATGGTGGTGGTGGTTGGGTCGCAGGAGCAAAGGCCAGGTTAGGTTTGGTCGACACATCAGAAGGCGTTTCTAATCTGGACAAGTCATCTGGTATCATTCCGGCCGCCGAAACGATTACAACACACTGCCCACGCCAGCCCCCCTTTACCTTTCCAAGCAGCGTTATGCCGCCCAAGGCAAGCACACGCTACACCGATCCCTCCCCCCGGCGCGCACACCCTGCCGCAGCTCCCCACTGAACTGAACGCCCCACATGACATGACGCACCGGCGGCATGCTGGCTTTGAACAGGTAGGAGGAGTGCAGGATAACGCCGTCGCCGCCCAGGCACACCACGAAGTCCACGTACTCCGCCAGCCTGCGGACATGGAGCGGCGTGGCGTGAGGCAGCATGGTGTAAGGCCGACGCCGCTCGGTTTGGCGTTGCTGGTTTGAGGTCCGGTGCGGGCCATGCAGCGCTACACACTCTGTACCGTACGCTCGCAGGGCGTCCTAGGCATGCCTGTGGCCATAGGCATTGCCGTGGCCACAGACCCCACGGCGCTTGCATTACACCATACGTGAAATGCCTTGCCCTGGCCACCAACACCCCTCATTCCACAGCTCGTGAAGCCAGTCATGCACGCCGCGGAAACCAACGACGCCCAGCACGGTCCCGACGCACGCAGTGCACACAGTGCGCCCTGTCCCGGTGCGTGGCGTACTGCAACTCTCAACAATCAGACCGCCCCCGCGCCCGCCACCGAACAACCTCGTCCACCACCCACCAACTGCTGTGCAGACACGCACACGCCACAGCCGCACCTTTCCATGTCCGCCTGCGTGTAGGTGTACACGAATGGGAACTCATCTAGCCGGCCCGCCACCTGCTGCTCGTACACGTGCGGCTCCACCACCACCCGCAGCTGGTGCTCTCTCCCGAGGAAATCCACGACGTCCAGGAAGGGCGCTAGCAACTCGTCACCGAGTTTCATTATCACCATGACGCTGGGGTGCGGCGTTGTGGGGAGGCGGCAAAACGGGTGCGTTAAGCATGCCCAAGCACGTTGCGCCCGGGTTGAGACAAACTCCCGCATTATGCATGCTGGCGGACAACGTGGCAAGAGAAACGGATTGCGTGAACGTTTGTGGCAGCGGGCACGAGCGTAGCGAGTGCCTGGCGACGCAGGGGAAAGCAGGCGCTCTTCCCGCCTCTGGTCCCCCACCTTCAGTCTGCACCAGTCCCGACGCTCTGCGCAACCTGCACGCACTCACCTCTTGGGTCGATGCCGCCATACGAGCAGGTGTTGCTGTGTGCTAGGGTATGCGAAGTGCAGCTTGCCCGTCCCTGCGCGGCAAGCAAGATACCGTGTGTGTGCGACTCTTCTCTCAGCATGCTCCCACGGTCTCTCTCGTTGCAACTCACCTGTGACGAGCTCGCGCGAGCAGCTCTTGCCATCAGTACGCAGAATGTAAAGCGACGACTTGCGGGGCCAGTTAGTGCTCCTGGGTGCGCCAGAGCAAGGAAACAAGATGAGCCCCGCTCGCAACAACAAAGCCGCCCGCCGTTACTGTCGCACCTGAGAGCGGAATCTGGCTCACTTGTCGAAGGTTCCGAAACAGCTGGCTCCGCAACAAGCGCCTCGCTGCTTGGGGCACTTTGCGCCCGGACGCCCACAGGGCGCCGCGACCAGCAGGCCCCCCCGCGAACAAAGCTTTTATGGCCGCTACATAGGCTGCGACAAGCCACGCCGTCGCGCGCGAGGCCCATGAGGGGCACCTCCGCGACTAGAGCTGCGAGTCCTACTTCGTGTGGCTTCGCTTCTTGATGCAGCTATTTAAATGTCAGTTAGGTACTGTATGCTAGCACGCGGCCAGTGCAAAGTTTGCAAGACTCCCGTGGGGGTTCACTTGCGCATTTACCCGCATTGCATGGGTCACAGGGTCCTTCCGGCGCCTACTGGCCGAGTGCCCGTGGGCACTGAGGCCAAAGCCCCTAGCCCACCTTTGCACTTGCCATCTAGCACCACTACCGGTACCGTGAGCTTTTTTGTCGCGCTGCTGCTGACATGTGTGTGAGCTCACGTCGGGAGATGACAGGGACCACCCCGGCAATCCATTGAGGGCACAGGGAATTGCCGCGTTATGCAACGGGAGACTGCCATATCGCCCTCATCAAAACAGGGGAAGGTGCGGAAGCCCCCACCTTGTTGACTGCTCTGACGTATAGCCCACTTGCAGGTCATGGAGCACTTGGCCGGCACAGCCATTCTACGTGCCGCAGCCATTCAGTGCGATGCTGCAATGCTGCCGCATGCATGGCCAGAGTAGGAGGCGGCATCACGGCAAATGGTGAAATGGCAGTGAAAGGACGATCGAGTGGGGAGGTACGGCCATCTGCGGCCGCCAGGATGCCCGCACTTCAGCACTTGGTTCCGGGCGTGTTGTCGCCTGACTGCAGGCGGCGGCAGTTGAGCGCAATGCCTCGCGCTCAACATGCAGTCGCTTCGCCGTTCATGGTCGGTCTTTGGTGTACGGCTGTACGGCACCCCGACCTGGGGGTGCTTGCTTCGCCATGCAAGACCGAGTCCAAAACCGTACCGCGTCACTATGTAAGCTTGCGTTTGCAAGATACTGTAATAGATTTTCGAACAAACTGTGGCGCGAAGGTGGAGAAAGGGCTGGCCACACCGCAGGCCTGCTGCAGTTGGTGGTGCGATAGTAATATGTCATAAATGGTAAGGCGCTGGTCGCATCTACCGCTTGTAAAGAAGATATACGAAACTCCCGACAGCGAGCGCAACAAGCACTGCGTTCCCTCGCTTACCGTCCTACCTTTGCACTGCAGCCGGCACTTATTTTATTCGGCCGGCGCTGGCATATTGCGGCTGATGACGTGAGTACGCTAAGGCTGCAAGACGGTCAATTCACCAGCATCCTTCGCCCTTTGGACCCTTCTGGGCGACGCACAGCGCAGTGATATCAGCTTCTTCCTAAACCATGTTGGTTGAACACACCTTGCTGAACCATTTTCGGCAAAACCCTTGCAGCTGCCGATTCCCAGCCTTGCTGGTGCGGTCTGGCACCTCGGTTGGGAGGTCCCTATCGCCGTAGCGCTGGCGTATGTTGTGTACCAATGGGACCCGGAAACGTGCCCGCAGCGCAATAAGCACATTGGTAAGAGCCAAGCATGCAGGGAGGGGCCGGGTGAGGCGGGGTGGGGTTGCAGCAGATGCCGTGTCCCCGTCGAAGTCCCTGACACGATGCCTCAACAGAGCCCCGCAGCTTTCACCTAATCATTTGCCCTCGGCTGTGGCTTTGGTGCAGGTTTTCTTGCCTGCCAGGTGTTCTGCTTCTTTACCAATGGCCTGCTTCACACGTGGTGCTTCTTCGAGAGCAAGCGCGGTGCGTTAAGTTAATATGATACGGCGCCTGCCAAACAGTCCATCGAGTCAGGAACTGGTAAATGCTTCGCAGTAGCAACTTGCCTCGCAGTCCCGTGCAGCGTCATGAATGCTGCTGCGTTGTCTGCTCTTTGCCAACCGTCTCACCACTCCGCCATCAAGAACTTTCCGTTTCAGTATCGCCGCCAGCTGCCACCACTGCCCTGTCCGTACCGCCGCTGCACCTCACGCCACGCCACGCTATGCTAGGCTCTGCAACCCCACCCAAACCATCTGAACCACCAACCGCTGTATACCATTCACGCCGCAGGCTCCATATTTCAGACGCACCGCCGCCGCCGCGTGGGACCCCTGGTCATGTCGGTGCTCGTCTTCTACCTGCTCACCATCGGCAACACCACCTTCGGAACCGTCATCACCACGCAGCTGCTCTTCGAGGACCCCTGCGTGCCACTGCCGGGCGCCCTCACGCTCAGCTACCCCGACCTGCTTCGCGCCATCATCATCATTACCTGGATCGCCATGATGGTGGGCTTCATCGCGCTCGTGATAACCTACAACCTTTTCCCTGCCTACTCGGCCGCTAGCACCTGGGAAGCACGCTGCAACATCTTCCGCTACATGTTCTATTGCTGCCTGGTGCCGGCGGAGCGGCTATGCGGCTTCCGCCGCCGTGACGAGTCGGCGGCGGCGCAGCAGATAGAGCTAGAGGACCGGCGGCGCTCGCAGGCGCAGAACCTCAGCCCCGCCATTGTGATCGCCCAGATCTTCATGGAGGTCTTTGGCACGGCGAGTACTGGCAGCGGGGGCCAGCAGGGACGGCGGGGATGTAGCGGGGAGAAGGGGGGGGCGGATTGCGGCTGGGGACAGGTAGGAGATGGGCCATGCATGTGGGTGTGATCAACGAATGAAGACGGCGACATGTTGCGGTCGGCGGGGCTGTGGAATGGAAGAGCTGATCTGTGGAAGCCAGCTGCCCCCCCAATCCTGGAGCTGCCTTACCTACCACATGTTCATCCACGCCCTCTCACCATACCTCCACCAAAACAGTATCAACCCTTCTGCCAATCCCACATCCACAGGTGGACATGGTGCTGTCGGACCACATGGCAGCCTTCGCGCTAGTGGGTGCCCGCCACCGCGCCGCCAAGCCCGCCCAGCTGTACGCCAACGAGCCGCCGCCGGCCTGGATCCAGCCGGACCAACAGGGGCAGGCGGCGGGTGGCGGCGGCGGCGGGAATGGCAAGGCCGGCGGCGACGGGGCGGCGGCGACGGCGGTGATGGTGCGGCCGCCAGTGGTGGTGGAGCTGGCGGTCGGGGACCGCCGCGGCGGGGTCGGGGCAGCGGCGTCGGGCGAGGACACTGGCAAGGGTGAGCCAGAGGGGCAAAGCCGGGTCATGACTTGCGGCTGCCACCGGTAACATGGAATGGAGGGGCTGTGCGCATGAGTTCTAGGAAAAGGGCGCGAGACGGTCTGTGTGCCGACAAAGGACAATTTCAGTCGTTGGCTTGCGCGTGCCGGGTTGTTGTATGTCTAACGTTTCCACTGTTGCCCTTCAGTCCCTGCTGCAGGCATTCAGGCAGCGACATCGCCAAATGCAACGGCTACAACAACAGGCGTCAGTGACACAACAACCTCCACCACTACCTCGCAAACCGCGAACTGCACCACCGCTACCTCCGCAACCATTACCTCGCAAACCGGCAACGCAGACCGCGACCTGCTGCACCTGCACCTCCCCAGCCTGCCGGACGCCGGCGCCATCGGTGACGCCGTGTCTGGTGCCGTACACCAGGCTGCGGCAGGCGCGGCGCACGCGGGGGCGGCGGGGCAGGAGCTGGGGCACAAGGTGCAGGCCACGGTTAGTGCCGCCACGGCGGCTGTGTTCGGGCACCCGGTGCTGCCCAACGGCCAGCTGCCGCGGCTGGTGGACCCCGCCTGCGAGTGGAGCGGCACACCGGAGCCCAGCAATGTATCGGACGAGGTGAGCAGCAGCCCGCGTGCTTCCGCTATACGGTATACCGTGTCCCTTCCATATAGGCCTCTGCGGTGTGCGCAGCTAAGCAGTGGGACACGGTGCCGGCTGCGCCGCGGTTTTGTCGTGTGTGTGCGCCGTGTCTCAGTCGCACTCGCCCTGGCGTGGCTGCCCCTCCCGGCTCCCCGCCTCCCCCTGTCCCTGCCCCTGCCCCTCCCGCTGCCTGCCCCTCCTGTGCTGCTGCCCCCCTCCTGCCGCCCCTGCTATTCTACTGTTCCTGGCTACGCCTTCATGTATTAAATCATCATTAATGTAACCCGCCTGTCCTGCCCCGCTGTCCTGCTGCTGTGTCAGGTGATGGAGGAGGCGCTGTACTACATGCGCTTCGCCACGGCCGTGTACGGCTGGAAGATGTTCCTGTGGCTCAACCGCACAAACGGTGGGGGCGGGCGAAGGGGGTAGGGTTATCTCATTCCAAATCACAACTAAAGTGCGCTGTACAGGGCTGCTAAAATCGTGGTGTAGTATGGGGCCGGCTGGGGATCGTTTTCGGCAGGGGTTGTTCCGCCCGGGCAGGATGTTCCCCACCAGGACGCGGCTGTCCTTATGCCGCTCCGCACCCGGCTGCTAGCGCCCGGCACCTGGCGGCTGGCACGGCCAGGGCAATGGTTGCTCCTGGCTCTAGCCCCTCAGGCCCGACATGGGCCGCCGCCATGCTGAACTTGTTCCACGTGTGTATGTGCGCATGTGCCGCGCCCTCGCACCCGCGCCCCTCCTCGCGCAGTCCAGCGCTGGTGCAACCTGTGTGTGGGCCGCGGCTGCGGCTGCTGCCGCCAGTCAGCCTACTTCGTGGAGGCGGTGGGGCCGGACGTGGGGCCAAGCGAGGTGAGGGAGAAGAGAGGGAGAGAGGGAGGGTGCCGGGGTCGGGGTGGGGAGGGACGGGAGTGAGTGAGTGAGTGGAGGGGTGCCCCCAGTTGTTCCGCGCACGTGTGTACGACAGGTGTCGTGACGCGGGCCCAACTGCAACTGGCAGCAGCAGCAGCAGCAGCCGGTGCGGCGATGGGTGTCGTCGCAGCATGCGGACAGCCAAGCAGCCAGCCGAAGGCCCGCACGCCCCTGGCTCGTGATATATACCGCAACCGTGCACATCCCACCTCCCTTTTTATGGATGGCTCGCCCGGGCTGCCGCAACCCCACCACCGCTCTGTCTCCGCGCTGCTGCCGCGAACCCGCCCCTCACACCCCCCCCCCCCCCATCCGAGCGCTAATGAGCTTCATGCGATCGCTATATGTTCCCTTATCAATCATGAACGGCTACCCTCCCCGCCTCCAGGGCTGCTGCTCCGCCGTGAAGCTGATGGAGCGTGAGGCCATCACGCAGCTGACGGGGGCCGCGGATGAGGACATCCTGTACGGTGAGGAGGGGCCTGATGGTCATACAAATTTGATAAATGACGCCTAGGGTGCTGGGGCCTTGGCCGCCCTCCCGTTGCTCTCCCTCTCCGCTCGTCTTGTCCCAACTATTCACAACCCGCCTCTGCCCCTCCCCCCGCCGCGCCCTGCTGCCGCCCGCAGTGTGCTACGACAACAAGGTGGAGGGCATCCTGCCGCACTACATCGCCGTGGACCGCCCGCGCCGCAGCATCGTGCTGGCGGTGCGCGGCAGCCTCAGCCTGCGCGACGTGGTCACCGACCTGCTGTGCGCGCCCGCGCCCATGGACATCCCGGGCGTGGACGGCAGGGTGCGTGGTGCGGCACGGCGTGGTGTGGGAGGGTGGGTGGGTGGGTGGGTGGGTGGGATGGGTGGGTGGGTGGGGTGGTAAGTGGGTTGGTGGGCCCGAATGTGAGGTATGCCCGTGACGAGGTCGTGTGCCGTACACACCCTGCCTCTGGCCCCGCTCCCACCCCGTCCCCCCGTTCCCCGCACGCACACCCCGACATATATTACCCTGGTGCTCTCTCTCTCTCTCTCTCTCTCTCTCACACACACACACACATACCGGTACTCTACAGGACGAGAAGGGCCGCAACACGCTGTGGGCGCACCGCGGGATCCTGCTCAGCACGCTGGCCATCCTGAAGGACGTGCGCGAGCAGGGCGTGCTGCAGGCGGCGGTGGCGGACTGGCCGCTGGGCGAGCGGGAGCAGGCGGCGGCGCTGGCGGCGCTGCCGTCGGAGCGCGCGCGTGTGGTGGCGCGGCGGCTGAGCGGCCAGTGCTCCGGCTGGCGCGTCGTGATCACCGGTGGGGCAGCGATTGCGTGTCCGTCACCCCGCCTCCTCCATGCCTGTCTGGCTCCACCATGCATAAGCTTCCTTGTGCGGAACAAGCCCCGCGCGCCCCCCCTGTGGGTTGCTCTTGGGGTCTGGGTCTTGGTTTCGTTGGGATTGGCGTAAACACCGCCCCCCAGCAAATCATTCCGTTCCCCATGAATTGGTTCCCCCCTGTCGCCGGTGCCTGTGCTCCGCTACTTTCGCTTGGTTTGGTATACTTTGGGCTGGTATTATATCTACAACCCTCCCCCACCCCTCCCGCCTCGCCTCCCGCCGCCTGCAGGCCACAGCCTGGGCGGCGGTGTGACGGGCCTACTGGGTCCCTACCTGCGCGCCCAGTTCCCCTCGCTGCGCTGCTGGGCCTTCGCGCCGCCGGGCGGCCTCATGAGCCCAGAGGTGTGCTTGCGCCGGCAGCACTGCTGGCAGGCCGGCAGGGCGGCGCACGTGCGCGGGCGCTAGGAAGGCACTGAGGGAGAGGGTCCCACGTGTGTCTGTGTGTGTGTGTGTGTGTGTGTTTATGTGCGTGTGGCATAACTGGGGCGCACACAGCAGCACTGTGTGCCTTTGGTTCGATGCCCCGCGCTCGTGCCAACTATCGGCAGCTTCGCCGCCCGCCCGCAGTCCCGACCCACCTCCGCCACCGTTGCCCTCTGACCAGCCATGCCTCCACCCCCTCCGCCCCCCTCCTCTTTAACCTCAGGCCGCGGCGCTGACTCGCGAGTACTGCATCGGGCTGGTGCACGCCAAGGACATGATCCCGCGCCTGTCCGTGTCGGCCATGGAGCAGCTGGTGCAGGTGGGGGCGGGGGACACACACACGCATACACACACACACACACACCCGTTCCTCGTGTTTTCTAACACATACACACGCTTAAACGCCGCGGGGGGGGGGTGCCGCAGGGCGCGGGCGGGGCGGATTGCGTACGAAGTACGTACATCTGTACACTTCGTATTAGGGCTGGGGGTGCTAAAGTATCTCTCTCCTCCCTCATTCGTTGGGCTCGGGCGAAGTAACTCCCCCAATCCCAACCACTTCCGCCTCCCCCAGGAGCTGGTGACTGCGGGCGCGCACAGCCGCCACAGCAAGCTGGACATCGTGCTTGACGTCATGTTCGCGGGGCGGCGGCCCAGCCAGGCGCAGCTGTTCCGGCCCTTCGACGACCTCACGCGCGAGCAGCACGGCGTGCTCCAGCAGTACGACAAGAACATCATGGTGGGGGCCGGCCGTCCCCCTAGCTGGTTGCGCGCGGATCCCTGTGTGTGTGTGTGTGTGTGTGTGTGTGTGTGTGTGTGTGTGTGTGCGCGTGTGTGTGTGTGTGCGTGCGTGTGTGTTAAAGAGCACAAGGAAAACGTTGCGCAAAGACAGTGTACCTGAAGTTACCTCGCATACCTGCTGCGGTGAGCCGCCGGCCTTACCAACCGGAAATCGCGCAACCCCCGCTACTCTAACCTTGAGGGGGGATTAGTGTCCACACGCTCTCAAGGGTGCAAACCCATGCATGTGCTCACGGTACCGTGAGGCCCAGGCACTCCTACAATTCCTAGCTCCGCGTCGCTACTCCTGGCCGCTAAGTCCAAGCTCCCGCCCAATCCTCGATGAAATTCTCACCTACGATGAGCGAATAAGAAAACAACAGAGCACAGGGCGGCAGCAGGGGAGTGTCACGAACAAGAGCGAAGGAACATGTTAGCGCGGCGGCGCGCGACGAGCAAGAGCAAACACGCAGCCCAGTCCCAGCCCAATTAACTATACTAGGGGTTGCGCGATTTGGGATAGAGACGGAGGGTGGGCGACCACGAGCAAGTAAACAGGCGGGGGACGGCATGGGCGCATGCATGACGGCAAATGCCGTGTGTGTGTGTGCGTGCGTGCGTGTGACTGTGCGTGCGTGCGCGTGTGTTAAAGAGCACAAGGAAAACATTACGCGCGTGTGCGTGTGCGTGTGTATGTGTGTGTACGTGGCACGAGGGGCACAATGTGTGTTGTGTTGCCGGGATGCATGCGGTGGTGGCACCCGGCCCTGTGTGCGACCCTCTCTCGCTCAGCCCCGCACACCGCACACCGCACAGCCCCCAGCCTGCCGTGTTGCCGCAAGCTGCTGGGCTGCCATCCTAACCCGGTTTCCCTGACACCCCACCACCCGCTACACTTCTCTGTACCAATCCATGCAACCACCCGCAACACAACACAATTCGCCACACACACACACACACACATACACACACTGGGCGGGCTTTCGTTTCGTTTTTTCACACACACACACACACACACGCACACTAACACACACACACACGCACACACACGACAGGAGTGCCAGACGAAGTCGCAGTTTGGCGCCGCCCGCAACTTCGTGCCGTGCGGCCACCTGCTGTACCTGGAGCGGCGCAAGCCGGCGGCGCTGGAGCCGGCGTGCGGCGTGTGCTGCAGCTGCAACCTGTGCCTGCTGGACACGCACTACAAGGACTACAAGTACGCATGCAGGTGAGCGCCGACAGGTGTTGCGCGTGTGTGCTTGTGGGCGTGGAGTTGTAGCGTGAAGTGGTACCTGGTGGTGTGCATGGTTGCAGCAGGCCCCCAAGTTCTCCCAGATTCCCTGGTTTAGGACTGGTACAGCCTTGGCCACGCTGTGCCCGATGCTCCATGCTGCTCTCAAATGTTGCGCACTGTATCTGCCAGGATCTGCCCATGTGTCTAAATCATTGCATGGAAAGCCTCTCCTCCCCTTTCTGATGATGATGGGACTTTTCGCCGGGCTCGGGCGCGTGCCTCCCTCCCCCCGTTCGGCGTGGGCATGTACTGGTAGCTCCAAAGCCCACGACCCACATCCCACGCCCCCAACCCCTGCAGATGGATCCGGCCGGACCAGCTTCTGCGCGTGGGTCTGGTCGTGTCCCGCTCCATGTTCCTAGACCACCTCCCCGACAACACACTCAAGGCCATGACGCTGGTGGGGGGAAGCGGGAGGGAGGGCGGGAGGGAGGGAGGGAAGGATGAAGGGAGGAAAAGGGAGGAAAAGGAAGGGGGAGGGAGAGGAAGGGCAAGGGCCAGGGCAAGAGCGGGGGTGGCGGGGGCACGTGTGTCACCGCACCCCAGCATGCCGGCCCTGTGCTCCACTGGCCCGCACTGCACCTGGCCCCATCCCCCACCCGCCCTCTGCGCCCCCCCCCCCCGCCCACTGCAACCCCCGCCCCCCACCCCACCCCACCCGCACCGCCAGGGCTACGAGCAGCTGTGTGCCGCCCGCGGCAAGGCGCCCGCCCGCCCGCACAAGCCCGGCCCGCCGCAGCCCAACGGCGCCATGCTGCGGCTCGCCTCGCAGCACAACCAGGAGCGGCTGCGGCAGCTCACGTCCGGCTGCTCCGCCGCCTCTGCCGCGGCGCCGCCACTCACACCTAAGTCGCCTCTGGGGCCCGGAGGGCCCCCGGCAGCGCCCCTGGGGTCCGCAGGGCCGGGGCAAGGCGGGCCAGCGGCCGCCGCCGCGGCGGGCAGTGTTGGCTCTGGCGGCAGCGGCACGCCCATTGTGCTGGAGGTGTCTGCGGGCGTGCAGCCGGGAGCGGCGGGCAAGGGCGTCGGGGAGGGAGCAGATGGTGAGGCGGCTGCTTCGGCGCAGGAGGCGGGGGCAGCGGAGGCGGATGCGCGGCATGTCGTGTTGAATGTGGCGCAGCCCCCGGCACAGGCGGCGGCTGTAGCGGCGCAGGAGGCGGCCGTGGGCGCAGGTGGCCGGGCGCTGGAGCGGGGCGGCGAGGCGGTTTAGCTAGGCCTGGTGATTGGACCTGTGGCTTGACGGGCGATACGGATAGGATATGACAACACTCGTGATCGGCGCTATGGGAAGGCACCTGTGAACCGTTCGAATGGAGGTGATTGACTGAATGGCATGCCTAGCGCGCACGCGGCATGCACAACGGCGACGCGGTGTTCGCGCATACCGGTAAGTAATGCATGACGACAACGTTAACAGGAGTAACACGTGAGCACGTGGGCAGAGTTGCTAGGATACTGTACCAGGAAAGGTGCGTGTTTGCACAACGAGTGGGGAGGTGCAGGAGGCGGCGGGTAAAGCGGGCGACGGGTGCGTGCCAACTGCTGCATGCCCGCTCGCATTGGGCAAATTCATGTCTAACATTCAGCACCGCAAAGTTCTTTTGCCACTGATGTATTAAGTTGTATGTGCAGCCGTTGCTTAAGTGAGTTCAAGCTCAACATAAAATGCGGACACTCCGCGAAACATGTGTGTGCAACGCGCAACGCGGCATCTTCTTGGCTTTGCTGGTGTCGGTGATTGCTAATGCAAAGCTGCTTGAGGAACAGGTACAGGTAAGCCCTCGTCATGAAGCGAAGTGCCTGATATGAGCTTGATCAAGAGCGGTCATGCACCCTGCGCCCGGCCAGTTTATGTCGCCAGCACGTTGTTGAACCGCGCAGCCATTCAGATTTGACTGGCTTCAGGATGCATGGCCTCACGCGCGCTGTGCGCGCGCCCTCTCGAGAATAGCGACCAATTCGGGATGGGTCGGACTGGACCCTCCAGCTGCGCACTTTTCCACACCAGCGCGCATGTATTGGACAGGCAATCCTGGAGAGCGAGGCGCCGATAGGCTCCCAGCCGCTTCCGGCCTTCCGCGTGCTGCTGTTGGCGCTGCCATACGCGGCGCACTCGCTGCCACTGCTGCGACTGGGACAGGAGCTCGCCAGCCGGGGTAATGCCGTGTTCTTCGGCAGCACGGACGATTACGTGGAGTTACCGTACGGGAAGCAGGTGGGGGTGCGGGCGGGCGTGTCGGTTGGCGGAGCCTTCTCATGGGGGCAAGAACTAAGAACTAGGAAATGTGTGGATAAGGTATGTGGTGCTAGCCCGCCCGATTCACCTGCGGTCGCACTCCATCTACCCACGCCGCCACCGTTATCCGCCGTTTAAGCTATATGATCTTCCTGGCCGCCCCCAGGTGGATTTCGCCGCCCTGGGCGTCACGTGGTTGCCGCTGGGGGCCCCGCTGCACAACGCCTCCCAGCGCCATGAGCGGGAGCAGTGTGAGTACGGTAATAGTGCACATAGCAGCGCACATCCGTACCAACCAACAGGTACTAGGTTATGCTGATCAAACACGTACGGTTCTGAGTGCGTGGAGTGCAGCAACCTGGCGCGGCGGCAGCACCGCAACACGCGCCGTCAATGCCGGCTTGCCCCATCCCCCTGCATAAAGTTCACATGCACAAACATACGCACACGCACACACACGCGCACACACGCACACACATATACAGGGGCCGTGGAGCACTGGGACTCCAACAACCCAGACAACGCCTTCCGCAACTCCACCGGCGTGCTCATGCGCGAGTTCCACGTCGTGTTCCTCAACGGCTTGGCGAAAACACACAAGTGAGTTGGTGGGTGCCGCGCCGCCTCAAGGTCATTGGGCACGTGTGGGCGCGCGGGAGGCGGGCCGCCACCCACCGACCTACTCATGCCTAATGTTCGTGTGAGCCAGCAGCAGGGCCAGGACAGCCGTACTGGGGCAGTCGGGTGGCCGGACGGCGCGCGTGCATGTGCAGGCAGTCCTGGGAGTCCGAGTGGGTGGTGTGGCGGGAGGCGGTGATTAGCGTTCCTGCCTGCATGTTGAGCAGCTCACAGCTACGGCGTGTTGCCCGCACGATGCGGGAGGTACACGCTGAACTAGGTGGCGAGCGGTGCCGTACGTGAGCCGCCGTGCATGCCGCACCCGTCACCACGCTACGCACGCAGGCTCGGCCCCGGCTCCTTTGACGTCGTGATCACCGACTTCCTCACGTCCGCCGGACACGGTGCGTGGCTACATGCCTGTAGATGGGCCCCCACACACGCCTGGCCCCAGCCCCGCCCTCGCCTGTTTGCTCAACCCCGTGCACACTGGCCGCCTGGCTAGCCGCCGCCTTGTTTAAAGGGTCAGTAACCCCCTGCGCAACCGCCACACACCAACGTCTGCGTGCACACATTCTCTTCTTTGTGCCCGCTCTTTTTGCCCATGCGCGTGATTGCCCACGTGCAGACTATGCGGAGTACATCGGGGCGCCACTGGTCGTATTCAACAGCCTGTCGTACATCGCCTTCGAATCGCGCATGATGGCCGTGCCGCCCGCCCTGCTGATGCCCGTCATGCCCATCATGCTGCCGTACAAGATGGACTTTGCGGCTGCCGTACAGAACACGCTCATGACGCTGCTGTTCGAGGCCAAGCCCTGCCGTACATTCCTGGACATCATGGTGGGAGGGGGGCGGTGGGGAGCGGTGGTGGAACGGGGTTGGGAGTGGATCTGGGTAGTGGGGGTTGGGGAGGGGAGGGGGTAGTGGGGGCTAGTTGGGGGAGAGTGGCGGGGAGTGGTTGGAAGCAAGGAGAGAGGAAGAGGGGAGAACATGGTGACATACAAATCCATCAGACCCTGATCATCCCATGTCCACCTGCACCCTGCGCCCTCCGCCCACTCGTGTATACAGGATGAGTGTCGTGCGCTGGGTGGCCTCGTGCCCGGCAGCTTCCGGCAGTCCCTCACCCGCCGCCCGCAACCGCTTCTGCTCATCCCCGCCGCCCCCGGATTTGAGCCGCCCGTTGCCCTGCCCCCCCACGTCCGCGTGGTGGGCGGCATGCTCTTCGAATCCGGGCCCATGTCAGACAAGATCCGGGAGTATCTGGAATCGGATCCAGGCACGCCCGTGATCTACGTCGGATTCGGATCCTTCGTGGATTTTCCGGATCCAACTTACGCGCTGATCCTGCGCGCGCTGGGCCGCGTCCCGGCGCGCGTGCTTTGGTCGCTCAAGCCTAAGTCCGCGCCGAGCGTTATGGCGGCGATTGCGAACGGCACGGCGCCGGCCAATGTGCGCGTGGAGCCGTGGGTGCAACAGCTGGCGGTGCTGCGGCATCCGGCCGTGAAGGCGGTGGTGACACACGGCGGGTTCAGCAGCGTGAGCGAGATCATGTACGTCGGAAAGCCCATGGTGAGTTGGCGGCGGGAATGGCGGGCGTGCGGGCGTGTGTTTGAGAGTGATGCTGCCGGTGCGCTGCATCACTGCATGTATGTTGAGGGTGAAACTCGCTCGTGTTGCAACTGCTTACTCATGGCCGCGCAAGGATGTGACTGGGCGAGCCCGCATACCCTACCCTACCCTATCGTACCCTACCCTGCCGCACACGTCTCAGTCCTGCCCCACTGTTGTGAGTCATCCTGCACCTCACGGCCTGATGCTGACACACACACAGGTGGCCATCCCCGGCTTCGGCGACAACGAGCACAACGCCTGGAAGCTGCAGCAGCTGGGGGCGGCGGTGCAGCTCAGCAAGGAGTCGCCGCAGCTCGAGCAGCAGCTGGTGGAGGCGGTCAACAAGGTGCGGTGTGCGTGTGCGGTGTGCGGGTGCGGTGCGGTGCGGTGTGGTGTGGTGTAGTGTGGTGTGGTGTGGTGTGGTGTGGTGTGGTGTGGTGTGGTGTGGTGTGGTGTGCGCGGTGTGCGGTATGTGATCCCCAGGACGCACTACCTGCGGCATTGCAAAGTCTGACCTTGTTGGATTGGCGTAGTGTTCTGCGTGTGTCCGGTCTTCGTTGGGCTGCGGACTGATGGACGTTGAAGGTCCAGGAGCGTCGCAGCGCATGTGGGATGTGGGAGATGACTGATGCTGTGCACGGCGCTCCGTGGAAACATTCGCTCTCAGTGCCGCCGCCGTACCCGCACACCCATACATACACACCCTCCGTACCCACGTGCAGGTGCTCACGGACCCCTCCTACACGGCGGCGGCGCGGCGGCTGGGCCTGGTGACCCGCACCGCGCCCGGCGCCCCCCACGCCGCGGCCCTGGTGGAGCAGGTGGCGGCGCTGGGCTCCACGCAGCACCTGTCGTCGCCCGACAACACAGGGGTGGTGGCGGCGGCGACCGCGACGCTGGCGGCGGTGCCGCTGGTGCTTGCGGCGCTGGTGCTGGTGTGTTTGGCCCGGTGCTTGGGGGGCAGCGGCCGGCGGCGCGTGATGAAGGCGAAGCCTGAGTAGCGTCGTCCGGTGTTCGTTGGATCCAATTGGCACTTTGGCAGGTCGCATTGCATTCCGTTCAATCGTAACACCTTGTCTTGGTCAGTCACTAGTACGTGACTAGTACACGTCGGCTTTTTGGCACGGCCCATGATCCCGTTGCATTCCGTACAATCGTAAAACCTTGGTCAGTCATTATTGTACGTATGGACTCAGCCCTTGGCTTAGCCCGCTTTCCTTGAAGGGGAAACCCTCAGTCGGCTTGGACCCTTGAGCACTGCGGCAGGTGCACTAGTCGGCCTTCTCGAATGATTTCGTTGCATTTGCGCCAACTTCGTGTGTTTTCGGGGTTTGATCACGGGGTTTGATGGACCCGTCCGGATTAGTTGGGGTCCACGTTGATCGGATGAATGTCAGTGTGCCAGGGGTGCCCCAATCGAGTATTGCTTTCGAAATTCAGAATTTATTAACACTATTGAGTCTGGTGGCCCGGTGAAGCCCACTCAGCACTTCGCGCAGCCCTGTGCCGAGAGGTGAGGAGAGGTGTGGGTCAGGTGTGGGTTGAGGCTCCCTGCAGTGACTGGCTTCACATACCGTCATGTGGAGGTTCGAGCGGGGGGGAGATCCATCTTTGGTAGCGAATTGGGTGGCAGCAGATCGGGCTGGAAAGGGCTCGGGGCGCGACTCGGGGGCCGAACGGGGGCATTGGGGCCAAACCGCCGAAGTGGCATGTCGCACACGAGCAGGGGAGGGCATAGCTCGGCCTCGAGTAGCGATATACTGCCCCATCGCTTTGTCGAAGCTGTATAAACACACCGTCAGCTGATGAAGTGGTTCGTTCTTGTGCTTTAGCGAGCGCGTGGGTCAAACGACAAACAGCCCACCCGTGCAGCAAAGCAAACTTCGAGCAATACAATCAGTTAAAGTGATCCGAGTATTATACTATCTCATACACACCTGAAGAAGGTTTGAACTCGAGCAAGCACTGCGGCGTGCATGTCACTGCGCATTCGCGTAAACGCCTCTGGCTTGATAGCAGCAGTGCGCCTAAACTCAGCATGGGCTGCGGCGCGAGCACTCAGCACGGCGGCAAGGCCCCCGTCTCGCCGTCCCCAGCACCGCAGCCGCTCGGCAGCAACGCAAACAGCACACGCGCGGCCCAGACTCCGCCGGATGGCGTAACGCAGCCCGCACCCGGAGAGCAATCTCTACACGCCTCCAATGAATGTATCACGACTCCATTTGAAGTCTCAAACCCGCAGGGCCTACCGGCGCCCAAGGAGGAAGACATCACAGCCAGCCAAACCCCTCCACCCGCCACGTCACCACCGTTAGTGGCTGGATCCGACCTGGAGCCCGCGGCTATGGCGGCGGCACTGGATGCAGGCGCAAACACGGGTGCGGGCATCAAGGGGGAGACAGCGGCGCCGAAGGCTGCTGCCTCCTGCACCTCGACGGAAGGAGGAGCGCCGGCGCCGGCGCCGGCGGCTATCAGCGACGCTGTGGTGACAAAAGAGGCGCCGGAGGCGGCACCGGAGGCGGCTGGCAACGAAAGTGCTACGGCAGCAAAGGCTGCTGCTGCTGCTGCCCTGTCGGGCTACAGCGGTCGGCTGCAGCTGCGGCACACCATGTGCCTGCAGGGCCACCCGACCAGCTGCAGCCGCTGCCCGGGCGAGCTGCCGGCAGAGGGGCGGGAGGAGCTGTTGGAGCTGATGCAGGTGTGTGTGTGTGTGTGTGTGTGTGTGTGTGCGTGTGCGGTTTCTTTTCGCCATTCACTCTAAAATCAACAAGTGACAAGCGAGGGATGGTTGTGGGCCTGACCTAGAAGTAAAGGCCACAACAAGCCTGGGGTCAATCAATGGCTTGCGTGCATGCACGGCGCACCCACCTGCCTCGTGCGCCCTGTGGCTGCAGGTGTGGCACCGCGACTGGCACGGCTTCCCCGCCTGGGACGCAGTGCTGAAGACGCGGGAGGTCCTGAGCGAGGCGCAAGCCCCCCAGTCATCAGCCGCCGGCGGCGCCGCCGGCGGCAAGGCCGCTGCTGGCACAAAGCAGGAGAATGGAGGTGGGGACGCCGGCGGCGTGTGGGCCTCCCTCACCAATGCGGAGCGCCGGATGATGTGTGAGGTGACTGCTCTAAACGCGGCAATGGCGTCGAACCTACAGCTGACGGACTTAAGGAAGGAGGGCCGCGCGGCACTGCACCTGAAGGTCCTGTCGGCGGCGCGCAGCCGCCGTCAGCAGCAACAACAGCAGCAGCAGCAGCAGCCTGCTGCCGCGGCAGCGGCGAGGGAGCATGCTACAGCCGCCGCGGAAGGCAGCAGTAGCAGCAGTAGCAGCAGCCGAAGCGCTGGGGGCAGCAACGCCTATTTCGTGGGCGCCATGTCGCTGTCGATCTTCCTGTTCGCGCACAAGCTCACGGACGCGCGCGATGAAAGCTGCCACTTTGGCCTGCTGCACCTCAGCGGCTGCACGGCAGGCCTGAGCATGCAGCGGGCGGCCGAGCTGATCGTGGCGCCGGCGCTGGAGGCCGCTGGCGGCGTGAGCTATGCGGAGGCATTCTTCTCTCAGGTGCGACTAGGCGGGAAGGGTGCCTGGGGTACTTCGTTCCAGAACCCAAAGCAAGCCAACCGAGTGAACCCAGCCCCACCAGAGCGAAGAGGTGGTGTGGCCTTAACCCGTGGGTCTTGGGGCGGGGGGGGGGGGGAAGGCTGGGGGCCGGGGACTGGGGGGAAGAACGGGAGACGGAGGCCGGGGGATGAGAGTTGAGGGTTCGGCATTGAACGCACTCAAGATGACGGCTGTCTCCGGTTGCCTCTGTGCAGTTCAAGGGCTGCACGCTGCTGAATGCGGAGACAGCAGCGGAGAACAAGACGGTGCAGGAGGAGGTGGGGGAGAAAGAGAAGGTGCAGGAGGAGGTGGGGGAGAAAGAGAAGGAGGAGAGCAGGTCACAGAAGAAGGCGGAGGAGGTGGTGCCGGAGAGCAACACGGGAGCCCAGCCTGCCGAGTCCGAGTCCAAGGGCGGCGGTGCGCCCAAGCAGGGCCCCGTGTTTGTGTTCGTGCCAAACCCCAGCCCCTCCACGGGGCTGTACGGCCTCGTCATGGCGCTGTACGACATCCCCCTGCCCACCCCCGACGGCACGGACGTTAGGGCATGGGTGAGTCAATCGCTGCCTGCCGTACTTCGTCGTGACACGTGTGTGTATGTGTTTTGGTGTTGGCATCACCGCCATCGTACGGCTCAGCCGCACAGAGCCGTTTATGCCATGCCATTTGTATGGTCGTTATTACAAGGGACGTCGGTGGTCCAGGCGCAATTCACATACATACACACCGCCCCTTCTGCGCTTCCCCCTTCTTATGCATCGTTCTTAGCTTGAGACATTCAGCTCGCCGCCCGCGTCTTGGAGCCACCGGGATGAAGCCGCCGCCACCGCGGCCGCCGGGGCCGCCGCCGCCGCCGCGGCATCGAAGCCCGGAGGCCGGGTGGTGCTGTTCACGGGCACAGGCTGGCCGCGTGTCGTGCAGGACGACACCAGCGGCGGCGGCGATGAAAATGATGGCGTTGAAGCGGCGACGCCGGGTACGGAGATGGCTGCGGATGCGGATGCGGCGGCGGCGGTGGCGGCGGCGGAGCAGCAGGCGCAGCGGGTGCTGCTGCTGCCGCCGTGTCTGACGTCAGCGGCGAGTGTGGGGCAGGTGCATGCGGCGGTGTCACGCGGCCTGGTGCCCCTGTTGGCTGTGGACTGGTTACACTTGGGCAGGTGGGTGGGTCGGGGGGCGGCTGAGAAGTGCGAGGTGCAGTCGGCAGGGTGCAGCTGAGACGGGAAGGCGCTAGACAGGGCAATGGCGAGGGGCAGAATGGAGAGTGCGCTGCTTGAATGGTCCAACCCGGCCCATGCAACCCACGCCTTCCCCTTGTTCTTTCTGGACACACACGAACACACACATACACACACCCTCACACACATACGAACACACACAAACACACAGGTATGGCTTCCCCGGGAACTGGGTGGTCAGCATGGACCACCGCCACGCCTTCCACCACGCATGGAAGGTGCGGGCTCAGGCGGTGGCCGCTGCCGCCCGGACCGTCGCCGCGGCGCCCGAGCCGCCGGCCGCCCTGCTGGAGGCGGCGGCGGCGGCGGCGGCGGCGGGAGGCGCTGCAGGGCGCGGCGGCGGTGGACTGAGGGCGGCGGAGCTGTGGCGGCGGTATCAAGAAGGTCAGCTCGGGCGTGGGCCGTCAAAAACAGGGGCGCCCAGCTGCCTCTAAGAGCTATGCCCGGCGAGGCCCCATACACTTCCAGCTACCCACACACCCATTCCCCTAATCCCCCGTCCCGGCCCGCACCCACACGCCCAACCCCTGCCTCCCCCACACACCCACACACTCACACACAGTCACCGCCGAGTTCCGTACCTCAGTCGACATGCTCCTGGAGGCTGCACACGCCGCCACCCTCGTCTTCCGCTCCACTGACTGGACCTCCGGCCCCGCCAACACCGAGCCCCTGCAGCGCCTCCCGCCGCCGCCGCCACCGCCGCCGCCGGGCGGGGCCACGTTGCTCGTGACGCGGGTGTTACACGTGGAGGTCCCGGCCGAGGGCCAGGAGGAGGAGGCGGCGGCGGCGGCGCAGATGCAGGGGTTGGGGCTGCCGCCGGGCCGTGCCGTCGTACTGGCACTAACCCTGGACACGCAGGAACTCCCCTGTCCCGCCGACATGACCCAGGCGGAGGCGGATGACGTGGTGGCTGCCTGGGCCACCCACTGGCGCTGCCTGCCCGACTGGGGCACAGTGCTGCGCGTGCGCGGTGCCTGTGGCGGCGGCGACCCCGGCGGCCTGTGGGCCCGGCTCGACAACGACCGGCGGCGGTCCGCGTGTGAGCTGGCGCTGCTGTACGGCGACGCGGCGGCGGCATGGGTGCCAAGCGAGGCGGTGGTGGCGGCTCGCAGGGAGGTGTCTAGCACGGGCGCGTTCGTGAGTCTGGGCTTTCTGGACCGATTCGCCAAGATGCACGACCTGCGGCAGGAGCAGAAGCATGGAGCGCATCCGGTGAGGGATTGGCGGGAGGGGGGAAGCGGCGGGGTCGAGGATGGGAGGAGGGGAGCGTGGGGGTCTGGGGCGACAACGGCAGCGGATGGGCCGGCGCTGCAGCCCTCTTATTCCATCCCGTGAACAGCAAGAATGAAGAAGACCCAACTTACTTCATGAATCCGCTATTTTACGTTTACACGCACGAACGCACTCGCCCACGCCTCCCGCAGACCAGCCGGGGCCCGCCGCTGGGCTGCTTCCCTGGCGGCGGCCGGTCCGGTGCTCCCGTGTGGAGCCCGGCCGGCGAGATCTACAACGCCACCACCACCTGGGTGTGCGCCAACATCGTGCTGCCAGCCACCAAGGCGCGTGTGTGTGGGGGGGGGGGCGACCTGGCGACTAAGGGGGGGGGGGGGGCGGACACAGGGCTGGAGGGGTGTGGGCTTGGTGGGCTCGCTTGGGCAGAAGCATAGACACACACACACACACACACACACACACACACACACACACACACACACACACACGCATACGCACATAAACACGTATCACACACACAAACGGTATCTCTCTCTCTCACATACATACACACACACACTCTCTCACACGCGCGCTCAGGGCTACGGTATGTCGTACCACGACCTGCTGCTGAGCCCGGAGGCGCAGTCCCGCCTGCGGCCCGGCGAGGACGCCTACGGGGTGGAGGCGGGGGACGTGAGCACACGCGCCTTTGCCAGCCATGCATGGTGAGGGGCACAGGGCAGGGCACAGGGCAGGGCAGAGGGCAGGGCACAGGGCAGGGCACAGGGCAGGGCACAGGGCAGGGCACGGTGGCCAGTTCGGGGATGGGTTGCTGCGGGTGTACGGGTTTAATTCATTGTGTCCACGGGTTGCTGGGTTGAGCTCTGTTCACAGTCCCTTAGACTCCTGAAGCGCCAGCGGTCATTTCCCAAAGTACTGTTTCCGCCTTGTCATGACGCCACATGCATCTGCGCGCACACACGCACACATCCCACACACCGCCAGGGCCACTCAGTTCCTGGAGTTCGCGGGCGCGCTCGCCACCAACGGCCAGACCACTGGCTGCAAGCACTACTGGATAGGTGCGGCGGCGGGGGTTTCTATGTGCAGGCGGGGATTTCTATATTCTAAAGGCGGAGGGGGATGGGGCCTGCCGCCTTCGGTCTTGGGCTCGGGCACACACCAACCCCGCTCGTGCCAACTGCAATGGGCACAAACAAGACCCAGCCCTCCCGCGACCATCGTCCGCGCTTATGCTTCACTCACTCGCCTTGCAGTAATGCTGCACCGTCTACACCTTGCGGGTCTCAACATATTCTGAATTGTTTTGACCCTTCCGCTACACACACTGCACACGCAACCTCGCAGACATCTTCCACAAGAACCAGTGGCAGGGTGTGCGCGAGTCGGACCTGAGGGACAACCTGCTGCTGAGCGGGCAGGTGGCGCTGGTGGTGCACCCCTTCCCACAGCCGCTGGCGGTCACACGGGTGCGCGGCGGGGTTCGCAGCGGTCCCAGTTACGGCGACTCAACACGGAGCAATCTTATCGATCCCATGCAGAAACACCTGACTTTGTACGTGTCACAACTATTCGTGTCTTGCCCGCATGTGTGTACTTGTACGTGTGTGTGTATTATACCCGTGTGTGTGTGTGTATTTGTGGCGGCTGCAGGTGTGGTGTTTGTACGAGCTACTGACGGCGCTGGAAGTGGGGGTGGACATCACGTGAGGCGGGGGAAGGGGTGGGAGAGAGCGGCGTTGTCAACCCCAGGCGTGAGGCGCTAGGAGCGGGAGGAGAGGAAGGACCGCTTAGCAACGCAGATGGGAGGGGAGGCGAGCACATTGACCATCACACAAACACATACGCACATACACACACACGAGCGCGCACACACACACACAGACACACACAACCGCACGCATACACGCACACAGGCCCGCCCGCTCCGCTGCCGCCCTGGAGGGCTTCATCCGCTGCATGTGGGTGCGCGAGCACGAGTACGACTTCTCGCCCAGCCAGGTGACTCCGGCGGTGCGGGCGGAGGTGGCGGCGCTGGACGTGGCCACCGCGCAGGCCACCATGCCGGCAGACAAGGTAGCGCTGGGGTGGGGTGGGGAGCAAGGGAGGGATGGGGTTGAGAAGGCGCAAGTAGGTGGCAGATGGTGGGGGTCGGGGTAGCATGGATGGGGGGTGGCATGCGCAAATGCATGTGTGTGTGGCTGTGTGTGGCTGTATGTGGCTGTGACTCCTCTTGGCGGCTATGCGGTGGGCGGGGCGCACCTCGCTTTGTGTCTGGCACGCCACTCGCGCACGCACAGCGCATATCCCACTCTTCCATACCGAGTGCCTTCACTGCCTTTACTGGCCTGCACAACCTGTGAAACTGAGACTTATGTGGCTGCCTTTCAATGTCATTTGCCGCGCTTTCCTCACCATGTCTCCTGACGTCACCATGTCTCCTGACGTCACCATGTCTCCTGACGTGCCGCCCCCATGCCTGCCTACCTGGCCCCACAGGACATGATTCTGGGCCTCATCCGCAACGGCATCGGCATTGAGCAGATGAACGCGCGCGTGCGGGAGCTGTTCCTGGAAATGGTGGAGAAGGTCATCAAGCCCCAGGTCGACAGGTGAGCGACGGAAGAACGGTGCTAGAGTCGGCTGGGGGCCGCTGCATGCCCGCGCGTTGGGCTCCGGCGCATATGGGGCGCCCCACCCCAAACATACAAGCACAAACACAAACACACCCATGTATCCCTCCTGCTGCACGCTGCAAACACCACCTTTCCCCTGTCTACTTTCCCCCTTTCTACCTCGCTTTATTTGTCTGTACCATCTTTGCAACCCCTCCCCGCGCCCCCGCCCCCAACGCCCACGCGCAGTCACATTTCTGAGGCATCCGGCAGTATCTGCTTCGGCGGTGACGGTATTGTGTGGTGCGTGGAGGTCCCGGAGGCGACGCCGCAGACGGCCGCGGAGAGCGGGGAGCAGCGGAGGGAGCATGGGAAGGTGGCGGCGGCGATGGCGGCCGGCCGTGCTGAGCAGTGGCGCCGCTACAGCCACGGCCACAGCTACAGCCACAGCCACAGCTGTGCTAGCCGGGTTGTGCGGGCCGCTGCTGGGCTGCTGGGGCGGGCGGCACGGCGCCCACGCGGCAAGGCGCGGTGCCAGGCGGCGCGGGGCCTCGCAGTGGCGGCAGCCCCCGCTGGCGGCGGCGACCGCGGCGGCGGCGGCGTGTGTGGCGGTGGGAGGAAGAGGCGCGGCGCCGGGTGCCACGTCCACACGGTGGGTGCAGCCGCTCTGGCGCTGGCAGCAGCCGATGACGCCGCCGCCACCGCCAGCGGGGCCGTCGGCGCGGCAGGCGGTGGTTGCACGCCGCCCAGGCGAGCAGCAGCAGCAGCAGCAGGAACACCAGTAGTGGCGGCGACGGCGACGGCGGCGGCGGCGGTGCCTCGGCGCGTGGCGGCGCTGCGGCCGGGCGACCGCATCCTGACCGCTGACGGCGGCGTGAGCACTGTGGTGCTTGTGACCGTGGACCCCGTGTGCCCCGTGATGGGCATGGAGTTGTGTGAGCTGCCCACACCCCTTTGCGGCGGCGGCCCCGGGGGCGTCACCGCTGGCGGGACCGGTGGCGGAACCGGTGGCGGCGACGTCATGGACGGCGATGCTGAGGGAGGCACGGGTGGTGGTGGTGGCGGCGGTGGCAGCCTGTTGGTGACGCCCGACCACCCAGTGCGGGTGGGCGGCGTGTGGCGGCTGCCGAGGGAGCTGGCGCCCGTGCGGAGGCTGCGTGCAGAGCAGGTGGGCGTGCGTCCGCATGCACGGGTGCGCTCCTTTCCACCCGCACACACCAACACGGGCGCCGGCACATGCACACACAGTGAATACACGTCCACCACACACACATACCGTACACATTACACACGCAACATGCACTCGTTTTGTTTCCCTTGAGGACACACATCCAAGTGTACGGACACCCGCCGGTGCCTCCATCCGCCGCCAGGTGCCGTACGGGGCCGTGTACAACCTGGAGCTGAAGCCGCCGGGCCCGCTGTGTGTGAGCGGGCTGGCGCTGGTGGCGCTGGGGCAGGACAGCAGCGCCGAGCGGCGGCAGGGCGTGGACCCCGCCAGTGACGCCCTGTGGGGCTGGGGCTGGCGGGATAACCCGGACAGGGCCAGGAGGCTGGAGGCGCAGGCGCGCAGGGAGGCGGCGTGGCGGTCGGGGGAGGTGGAGGGGGTGGGGGTGGAGGAGGCGGGGGCGGGGGGCAGGGTGGCGGGGCTGGCGAGGGCGGTGTAGCGTCTGGTCGCGCGGCGGCGGTGTCGGCGGTGGCGGTGGCGGCAGCAGGGGAAACAGTGCAGGGGGCAGATGGGCTGATGTCACAGCCGTGTGTGGAAGGAATGAGTGGGGGCGAAAAGCCGAAAACTGGTATGTGTGCATGGGAGGTGAGGGGCTCAGGAAGCAGGGCGGGGCTAGTGGAGGCAGGCCGCACTTGCAGGACTGCAAGTGATGTACGGTTTGTGAAGCAGGCGCAGCACTCGTGTGCGGTGTGCCTGACACAGACTGACTGACAGATGATGTTTGTGAAGGGTTTGCGGTACTCGGGTGTTGAGTTGATAAGCTTGGGGATGCACACAGCAGGCAAAGGGGGGGGGGGCGGCAGCAGTCAGTGGCACTACCGAATGGTCCATCGGCACGCCACGGGCCGGCCGGCTGCATGGGCGGATTGTGGCGATTCGCGGCGAAAAGGTGCCTCTCTATGCAGCGGGCTAGGTCATCTTGTCATACTATTTTCAACATGCTGTTGCGATCGCAAACGCGTGCCTGTGGCTTGCGCGCGGGCGCGAAGCCTTTCGGCTGCGCAGCGCTGTCACAAGTCGCGACCCCGACGCGTCTGGCAGCGCGCTCCAAAATCACGCGTATTCACGCGACGAGACCTAGTCGATCCACTGAAACATCAGGTGGCTATCAGAATAGCCGGGCGAGCCACCTGTGCGTTGAGCTGAACAAGGAGTTCCGTGCATGCGCAAGCCTGGACGAGCTCAAGTCTGCCTACGAAAGCGGGTCCTCGCATATGGACTCTGTGAACGTTGCGACGCTGTGGTACCAAATTGTCGTCTTCGCGAAGCCCCACAACTTCACCGCATGCCAGCAATTTGCGCGGAGTCTGCTCGGGAAGACGCTCGCGTTTGTACCTACGATGGAGCTGCGGCCGCTAGCGAATGTGCTGTACGCGATGGGTGAGCTGGCGTGTGGGCGGCGGGGGTGCCCCTGGCGGGGGGTTAACCCTGGCGGGGGTGGGGAGTTGGCGCAATGGGAGCGGGTGCTTAATTTGGAGCAGGCGTGGCGGGCTGCGGGGCCTGCATATGCACCGTCTGGGCATGGGGTTGATACAGGCGCTAGGGAGCTTGATGTCGACTGGTTGCCATCCCTTCTCGACCGAAGTGCCTTTATTTCGTTGTTCCCCTACTGTCCCTGCCGTGCAGGCAAGCTTCGGCTGGACCTGGCGTCAGAGCCCACAGGCCCCTACCTCACGTCGCACGTGGAGGAGCGCGTTGCAGAGCTGCTGGATAAGGAGGGCTTCCACAACGAAAAGGACATCGGGCAACTGTGGTACGGCCTGGCCCTGTGCAAATACAAGTGGGACAGCGGGTTGCTGACGCGACTGGCTGCCGGCACCATTGAGGAAATGGAGGCGTGGGAGGGATTGGCGGGCGCCGGCGATGCTCTCGCCAACATGGCACAGCTAGCGGAGTCGATCTCCCTTACACCCCAGCAGAAGGCCGAGCTGGTGCGAGCCATCGGCGTGCTGACAGACCGTGTCGACGAAGAGCGGAAGTGCTTTCAAGCTCTGACGGGCATGGCGTGGGCCACTCAGCGCCTGCAGCTGCCCATGCCGAAGCAGCTGCTGCGCCGCCAAGTCAACCTGCTTCTCGCAGCCCCCAGGCCAATCAATTCCGATCGCAGCACGCGTGCGCACTTCTCGCACTTCTTCAGGCACTGCGCCAAGCTGGGGCTCACGCCCGACTCCCCAGCGGAGGCGCAGGCCTGGTTTGACGTGCTGAACGACGCCGGGCCTGCGGAGTGGAATGTGGACGAAATTCGGTGGGGGCTTGGGACGCTGGTGTCATGCAACACCTACTCGCCCTCGCCCGAGGCAAAGCAGATGGTTCAGCGGGCCGCGGCCTCCAAGGGCGTGCGGTCCGCGGCGGACGTGCGTGTGCTACTAGAACTGTCCGAGGCGTGGGGCATTGCGCTGCCGGTAGAGGTGCGCGCTCGTTTAGTGCGCATTCGTGGCAGCGGCGGTCCCAAGCCGTAGCGAATTGTGTCAGGGGGCTGTGATAAAGGCAGATGCAGTATACCGGTAGCATGCACAGATGCACTGCCCCGCTGATGCCTCATTGATACGGTAGCAATCGGTATTTGACATGCCGTCTAGTTGTGGCTGCAGGGGCTAGCAGGGGATAAAAGCTAGGGTAGAAGAGATTGCGGTTGCAAGTGTGGATGGAAGGGAAGAAAACGTCGGATGGTGTTTGCAAGGGGTGTTGAAATGGCAGTGGCAAAAGTGAGCACCGAGGAGCAGCTTAATGAGCGGTGCTGCGGTGTTCTGCGGTGTTCGCGTGTGGGGCGGGTCGCTTGCACATGCGAGGCAGTGGGTACAGAAGCGCATGCTGGGCCGCTTTGAGCCGAGTACGGTAATAGGCGTTTGGCCGCCGCGTGCCGTTTTAGTTTGTGGCCACGGGTCTTGAATGTGGTGAATTCATGGGCTTACGTGTTTGTGACATCTCAAGGGCCTGGTATGCATGTCGTGGATCTCCCCATGCACAGTACGTGTGAGGACAGTGGTGTTGTCACTGTTGTGTGACGGGGTTTGGTGCTGTTGCTTCGACTGGTAGATATTGTTGCGGGCAATAGATGGCAGGCGCAACACTTCTAGACAGCGCTGCCCGAGGTCCGCTGCACGCTGCGGTAGTATGCGCCTGTGTGGTGGTACCGTGTGCATGGGGCGAGTGAAGGAGCTCTGTTTCATATTGCAAGTTTGCTGGCTCCATCACTGCTTTCCGTCCTCTCCGTCTTCAGCTGACATTGCAGCATAACTACCCCGCGCTGGTGCTTGCGCTACCATAACAGATTAACGTCACTGGCTCCCTGGCCATTGCGTGCCCGTCGCAACGTACCTTACACGTGTCCTGAAGTTCCCAACACTGCCCACATGCCTGCTCCGTCCCCCGTCGGCCCACCACTCCTCCAGTAATACCACACAGTCAGGCCGCTGCTTCCACCTCGCCTCCTCCTCTCACACACGGCCTCGACCTCCCAGCCAGGCCCCCGCTGCCTGCCTGCTGCCTGCCTCGCGCCTCACAGCTCTCGCAGCACGGTGTTGGGCCGGAGGTAGTCAAGCAGGCTGTTGTCGGCGTCCGTGCCGAAGCGCCAGCCCTCCCAAGCGGGTCCCACTCCAGGAAAAAGCGTGTCCCCAGGGAGGCGCCCACGGGATGGCACCAAAACCCCTTGGTAGATTGTCCTTCAAGGAAGCCGCCACGTCTACGTCCGGGGGGTGCGTTTCCCCAGCCAAACCCGCACGCCGAGGAGGCCAGGAGACGTCGCCCCGAGAAAAATGCAGAGCGGGATACAGACTCCGCCACTTAATGTATATGTTACATGCAATCTGTTGGAGCAATAGCGCTTGACAGCAGGCTAAAACGTGCTCGTCGAGGCTCAAGTCGCGAAATTGACCGAAGCCAACATCCTACATAGGCGTTGTTTTCGGGCTTTATCGATTGCCGTCAACACAGATATATGCATAGGTGTAGTTAGGCTACTGTCTGGCCTGGTATGGCGTGTCCTGGCGAACGCGACATTTAGATGTTCGAGGTCGGCCCCGGCTCGATTCAATGCCCCCGGGTTACTCTAATGACCTTATATGTGATATAAGATGCTATAGGAAAGGTATTGGGCTGGGGACACGACCGGCCCGCAGGGCCGTGCGCGAGTGGGACCCGCTTGAGCCCTCCGGCAGCACCTCCTTCTTGCGTCCGCGCACCAGCGCGCCCAGCGCCGCCTCCCGCGCCTGCGCCTCGGTGCGGATGTTGTTGGTGGACTGGGGAACTTTAATAAGGAGCAGGCGTGGCAGGGCACACGGGTATGACGCCGGTCAGGGAAAGGGGTCATACGGCATGGGCTGTAACATGCACATACGTGGCTGTACAAAGTTGCCCTCCCGGCGAGTGGGGTTCTGGGCACGGTATTATGTACATACTATATACACCCGAAATACCTTGTCTGCGACCGATTTGGTGATGTCGCCGTCAACATGCTCTACAAGTTCGCGCAGACAGCTTGCTTTTACGCCAAACTAGTTTGCCGTCGACTATGCTATATCTCATAAGACTGCTTTGAGGGTCCGGGGCTTGAAAGTGCGACTCTGGCGAAAGCATGCCTCGCGAAATGTGCCGACAGCCACCCTCGCAAAACGCGATGGGAGCTAAACTTTAGCACCCTTATACGTCATATAATTCAATTCCTGAAAGAGGGACGCTAAATCTACGCGAGCGCGTAGAAACACGTGTGGACACGTTCTTGCCCCTCTCCAGACCGGCGTCATACCCGTGTGGTGGCAGGGTGCGGGGCCTGCATGTGCACCGCCTGGGGGCGGGGTTGATACAGGCGCTAGGGAGCTTGATGTTGACTGGTTGCCATCATCCCTTACTGACCGAAGTGCCTTTATTCCCCTGTTCGCCTACTGCCCCTGGCCCCGTGCAGGCAATCAAGCTTCGGCTGGACCTGGCGTCAGAGCCCATGGGCCCCTACTTCACCTCGCATGTGGAGGAGCGTGTTGCAGAGCTGCTGGATAAGGAGGGCTTCCACAACGAAAATGATATCGGGCAGCTGTGGTACGGCCTGGCCCTGTGCAAATACAAGTGGGACTCTGCGTTGCTGACGCGCCTGGCTGCCGGCACCGTTGGGGGCCTTTCCGAGCGGGAGCTCCTGACTAGCGCTAGTAGCACGCTCGCCAACATGGCACAGCAGTCGGAGTCCATCTCCCTCACAGACCAGCATAAGGCAGAGCTGGCGCGGGCGATTGCCATACTGACAGATCGCGTTGCGGATGACTTGCGGAGCACCAAGTCACTTGCCGGTATGACGTGGGCCACACGTACGTGCATTCGAGCTGCCCGTGCCTCAGTCACTGCTGCGGCGGCAAGCCAAGCTGGTGCTGGCTTCCCCCAGGCCGTTTCCAGAGCTCGCATCACCTCGCACGGTTTTCGGGTATTGTCTCAGAGACCTCAGCAAACTCGGCGTCAAGCCCGAGACGCCGGCAGAGGCGCAGGCTTGGTTTGAACTGCTGAACGACATCGCGCCCACGAAGTGGACATTGGAAGAGGTGCGAGTGGGGCTCGGAACGTTGGCGTCATGCAACACCTACTCGCCCTCGCCCGAGGCAAAGCAGATGGTGCTGGATGCCGCGGCCTCCAAGGGCGTGCGGTCCGCGGCGGACGCGGGCGTGCTGCTGCAGCTGTCCGAGGCGTGGGGCATTGCGCTGCCGGCAGAGGTGCGCGCTCGTTTAGTGCGCATGCGTGGCAGCGGCGGCCCCAAGCCGTAGCTACTTACGCTGGGCTGTGTCGCGAGGCTGTGAGCAAGGCAGATGCAGTATACCGGTAGCATGCACAGATGCACTGCCCCGTTGCCTCATTGATACGGTAGCATACGGTGTGGCTGCAGGGGCTAGCGGGGGATGAAAGCTAGGGCAGAGGGGATTGCGGTTGCAAGTGTGGTTGGAAGGGAAGAAACGTCGGATGGTGTTTGCAAGGGGTGTTGAGATGGCAGTGTATGTTAAAAGTGAGCACCGAGGAGCAGCTGAAGGAGCTGTGTTTGCATGTGGGGCGGGTCGCTTGCGCATGCGAGGCGGTGGGTACAGTAGCGCATGCTGGGCTGCTTTGAGCAGAGTACGTTAATAGCCGTTCGGCCACCGCGTGCCGCGCGTGCCGCTGTGTGGCCGCGGCCCACGGCCGTAGGCATGGCCGTGCCCCTCAGGGAATGTGGTGAGGTCATGGGCTTATTACGTGCGTGTTTGTGACATCTGAAGGGCTTGATATGCATGTCGTGGATCTCCCCATGCACAGTACGTGTGAGGACAGTGGTGTTGTCACTGTTGTGTTAAGGGGTTTTGGTGCTGTTGCTTCGACTGGTAGATACTGTTGCGGCAGTAGTTCTAAAGGCGCAACACCACAAGACAGCGCTGCCCGAGGTCCGCTGCACGCTAGCTGCGGTAGCATGCGCCTGTGTGGTGGTACCATATGCATACATGAGGCGAGTGAAGGAGCTCTGTTTCGCATTGCAAGTTTGCTGGCTCAATCATTGCTTTCCATCCTCTCCGTCTTCAGCTGGCATTGCGCCATAGCTACCCCGGCCTGCCCGGGCTTATGCTTGCGCTACCATCACGGATTAACGGTATACTGCATCTTCCGGTCTCACAGCCTTGCGACACAGCCCGGCGTATGCACCTACGGCTTGGGACCGCCGCTGCCACGCATGCGCACCAAGCGGGCGCACACCTCTGCCGGCAGCGCAATGCCCCACGCCTCGGACAGCTGCAGCAGCACGCCCGCGTCCGCCGCGGATCGCACGCCCTTGGAGGCCGCGGCATCCAGCACCATCTGCTTCACCTCGGGCGAGGGCGAGAACTTGTCGATCGTCGCCAACGTCCCGAGCCCCCACCGAATTTCCTCAACCTTCCACTCCGCAGGCCCGGCGTCCTTTAGCAGTTCAAACCAGTCCTGCGCCTCCGCCGGCGTCTCGGGCTTGGCGCCGAGCTTGGAGCAGTTCTCAAGGAAACGGGAGACAAGCGAACGGCGGACAGAGAGCGGCCTGGGGGCCGCTAGAAGCAGGTTCACCTGGCGCCGCAGCTGCGGCTTCGGCACGGCTAGCTGCAGGCTGCGGGTGGCCCACACCGTTCCAGACAGCGCGTGGAAGTCCCTCCGCTCCAGGTCGACGCGATCCGTCAGCGCGCCTATGACGCCAACGAGGTCCTGCTTTTGCTGGTCTGTCAGGGTGATGGACTCCGCGAGCTGCGCCATGTTGGCGAGGGTATCGCCAGCGCCCGTCATGCTCTCCCACGCCTCCATTTCACCAATGGTGCCGGCAACCAGGCGTGTCAGCAGCTCGCTGTCCCACTGGAATTTGCACAGGGCCAGGCCGTACCATAGCTGCGTCAGATCAAGCTCGTTGCCAAAGCCCTTTCTATCCAGCAGCTCCCCCAAGCGCGACTCGATATGTTCCGTCAGGTGGGGACCAAGCTGTTCCTTTGAGAGCTCCAGGCGCAGCTTCCCTGCAAGCAGGGACAGTGATGCCATCTGTGCAGGTTATGGTCTTCCAAGTCCCTCATGTAACACAGGGCGCATTGGGGTGAACAAAGACACGACGCACGCATGCGTTCCCCCTGTAAACCAAAGTGTGCTTGCGTGCGCCCGCTCACCCATGGAGTACAGGACATTTGCCAGCTGCCGCAGCTCCATGACAGGCGTAAACGCGAGCGTCTTGCCGAGCACCCGCCGTGCAAGCTGCTGGCATTGCATTGTGCGCTTGGCGTCCGTGGCGACAATTGTAAGCTGGATCCAGAAAGTGGCCACATTAACGGCATTCATATCCGCTGCCCGAGTCTGGTAAAGGATTTCCAGGTCCGTGAGCCCGCGGGTGAAACGGATTTCTTTGTTGAGCTCGATATGCACTGCGCTTGCCCTATCCTCTGCATACAATCCTCGTGTTGCAATTGATTTTGCAGCGGAGCGCGGCCGGGCGACTCGTGACAGCGGTGGGCAGCTGAAGGGCTTCGCGCCCACGCGCGGGGCCCAGGTGCGCATTTGGGCTTGCAGCAGCATGTTGTAAATAATATGACAAGATGATCTAGCCCGCTGCATAGAGAGGCACCGTTCCGCCGCGAATCGCCACAATCCGCCCATGCAGCCAGCCGGCCGTGAAATGCACGGCCAGCTTGGCCAGCCATCCGTCTAGCGAAGTGCCACTGGCTGCTGCTGCTTCTCCCTTGCCTCGCTGTGTGCTTTCCCAAGCTTTTCGGTCCATGGCAAACCTGAAGACAGGCGTCCTTGCCAGTCTCGAGGACAGCAACATCTGTCTTGAGCATGCCTTCTCCTCCACAGCCCCAGGAACCCCTGACCAGTCCCGCCCTCCTTTCTGAGGTTCCCACCACCAATGCACGCATGCCTGCTTCTGCGGCTCTGCCCCCACTTACCCCCTCCACACACGCCGGGATATCGATCCACCAGCCCCTTCACTGTTGCGCCTGCTGCCGCCGGCGGGATACTAATGGCAGAGCGCGTAGTGGAGTCTTAGGTAGGCTTGCTACATCTCCATAGAAACTCGCCTCATGCATGTCACCGCTTACTGCCGCATACTATTGCAGCGTGCAGCGGACCCCACGCAGCTCCCCCTACGGCATTCCACTCACTCGCCATCTTGCCCGGATTTATTTACCAGTTGAAGCAATCATTCGCACCGCCACGTCACAGATGACCGCACCACCGCCGGCCGCCTCTCACACACTGGATTAACCCGCGACAGGCATGCCAAGCCCACAATGCCTTCACATGCACACAATGTCGCTGCCTCCGTGACGCCGCTGGCCCCAGCCGCGTGTAACTTAAGATCCGTTTATGGCGCTACATCCCTGGCGCTCTGCTGATAGCAACCCGCACGTGGCTGCTGCACGCACATGACCTACCGTACCCCACTAGTAGGGCCATGAGCCATCATCACGCACTGGGCTTGGAGCGGTGTCTACGACCTACCGTCTCTGTTGTGCTCTCATGCTGCTCTCTTCCTTGACGCTGCTCTTCATGACCGTGCCGCTGCCTTGCCACCCTTGCCACCACCCTCAAGAGCCACGAACCTGACTGCTTTGTGGCTTTGTGCGCATCCCTTCAGGAGGCCCAGTTGCTGCGTCTCTACTGCCGTGCGCGCATACATCCCGAGGACAACAATCCAAGCCGTGCTAGATAAGCAACCTTCCGATGTCAAAAACACACAGGGTGAAGTAAACCCATGACCGCATCACACATTCCCAAGGGGCACGGTCCACGGGACGGGCCATGCCGTACTCGGCCCAAAGCGGCGCAGCATGCGCTACTGCAACCACTTTCTTGCATGTGCAAGCGACCCGCCCCAGACGCGAACGCCGCTCTTCATGCTGCTCAGTGCAACTTTGTGCCACTGCATGCGCTTGCAGCAACCCTTCATTGCAACCACACTTGCAATCACAATCCCCACTACCCTAGCTTGTATCCCCCGCTCGCCCCTGCAGACACAACCAGGCGGCCTGCCATGCATGTTACCGTGGCTATGAGGCAGCGGGGCACTACATGCTCTACTGCATCTTCCTTCCTCACAGCCTCGCGACACAGCCCGGCGTATGCACCTACGGCTTGGGACCGCCGCTGCCACGCATGCGCACTAAACGAGCGCGCACCTCTGCCGGCAGCGCAATGCCCCACGCCTCGGACAGCTGCAGCAGCACGCCCGCGTCCGCCGCGGACCGCACGCCCTTGGAGGCCGCGGCATCCAGCACCATCTGCTTTGCCTCGGGCGAGGGCGAGTAGGTGTTGCATGACGCCAACGTTCCGAGCCCCACTCGCACCTCTTCCAATGTCCACTGTGTTGGCGTGATGTCGCGCAGCATCTCGAACCAAGCCTGCGCCTCCGCCGGCGTCTCGGGCTTGGCGCCGAGTTTGCTGAGGTCTCTGAGACAATGCCCCAAACCTGTACGAGGTGATTTGAGGTCCGTAAATGGCCTGGGTGCCTCCAGCAGCAGTTTGACTTGGCGCCGGAGCAGCGACTGAGGCACGGGCAGCTCGAATGCGAGTGAAGCCCACGCCATGCCGGCAAGTGCCTTGACGCTCTGCGGCTCCTCCTCGACGCGATCCATGAGCACGCCTACCGCCCGCGCCAGCTCCTCCTTCTGCTGGTTTGTAATAGAGATGGACTCCGCGAGCTGCGCCATGTTGGCGAGTACGTCACCGGTGCCCATCAAATGCTCCCGCTCATCCAGAACCTCAATGGTGCCGGCAGCCAGGCGCGTCAGCAACGCACTGTCCCACTCGTATTTGCACAGGGCCAGGCCGTACCACAGCTGCCCGATATCCTTTTCGTTGTGGAAGCCCTCCTTATCCAGCAGCTCTGCAACACGCTCCTCCACATGCGAGGTGAGGTAGGGGCCCATGGGCTCTGACGCCAGGTCCAGCCGAAGCTTGCCTGCACGGGGGCAGGGGCAGTAGGCGAACAGGGAAATAAAGGCACTTCGGTCAGTAAGGGATGATGGCAACCAGTCGACATCAAGCTCCCTAGCGCCTGTATCAACCCCACGCCCAGACGGTGCATACGCAGGCCCCCCAGCCACACCTGCTACCGGTATCGGTACAGGAAGCACCCTCCCACGTTCGGCCCCGCGCCCACGTCGCGCCCAATGCTCCAGCTTACCCATTGCGTATATCACATTCGAAAGTGGCCGCAGCTCCATCGTAGGCACAAACGCGAGTGTCTTGCTGAGCAGACTCCGCGCGAACTGCTGGCATGCGGCGAAGTTAGTGGAGGGCTTCGCGAAGACGACAAGTTGGTACCATAGCGTCGCCAGATTCACAGAGTCCATATGCGAGGATCCGCTTTCGTAGGCAGACTTGAGCTCGTCCAGGCTTGCGCATGCACGGAACTCCTTGTTCAGCTCAACGCATAGGTAGCTTGCCCGGCTATCATAGCCACCTGATATTTCAGTGGAACTTCTAGGCCTCGTTGCATGCGTGACTGTGTAGCGTGCTGCCGGGCGCGCTGAGGCGACCCCAAAGGACAGCGCTGCGCAGCCGAAAGGCTTCGCGCCCGCGCGCGAGGCACAGGCATGCGTTTGCGATCGCAGCAGCATAATATGATTGCTATGGGACAAGACCTAAGCCGCTGCATAGCGAGGCACGTCCGCGAATCGCCACAATCCGCCCGTGCAGCCGGCCGGCAGTGAAATCCACGGCGTGCCACCGGCGGACTGGCTAAGGAAGTACCCCTAGCTGCTGCTATGTGCATCCCCAAGCTTATCAGCTCAACACCCGAGTACCGCAAACCCTTCACAAACATTATCTGTCAGTCAGTCTGTGGCAGGCACACGAGTGCTGCGCCTCCTTCACAAACCGTACACCACTTGCAGTCCTGCAAGTGCGGCCTGCCTCCACTAGCCCCGCCCTGCCTCCTGAGCCCATCACCTCCCATGCACATATACCAGTTTTCGCTCCCACTCATTCCTTCCACACACGGCTGTGACATCAGCCCATCTGCCCCCTGCACTGTTTCCCCTGCTGCCGCCACCGCCACCCCCGACACCGCCGCCGCGCGACCAGACGCTACACCGCCCTCGCCAGCCCCGCCACCCTGCCCCCCGCCCCCGCCTCCTCCACCCCCACCCCCTCCACCTCCCCCGACCGCCACGCCGCCTCCCTGCGCGCCTGCGCCTCCAGCCTCCTGGCCCTGTCCGGGTTACCCCGCCAGCCCCAGCCCCACAAGGCGTCACTGGCGGAGTCCACGCCCTGCCGCAGCTCGGCGCTGCTGTCCTGCCCAAGCGCCACCAGCGCCAGCCCGCTCACACACAGCGGGCCCGGCGGCTTCAGCTCCAGGTTGTACACGGCCCCGTACGGCACCTGGCGGCGGATGGAGGCACCGGCGGGTGTCCGTACACTTGGATGTGTGTCCTCAAGGGAAACAGAACGAGTGCATGTTGCGTGTGCAATGTGTACGGTATGTGTGTGTGGTGGACGTGTATTCACTGTGTGTGCATGTGCCGGCGCCCGTGTTGGTTTGTGCGGGTGGAAAGGAGCGCACCCGTGCATGCGGACGCACGCCCACCTGCTCTGCACGCAGCCTCCGCACGGGCGCCAGCTCCCTCGGCAGCCGCCACACGCCGCCCACCCGCACTGGGTGGTCGGGCGTCACCAACAGGCTGCCACCGCCGCCACCACCACCACCCGTGCCTCCCTCAGCATCGCCGTCCATGACGTCGCCGCCACCGGTTCCGCCACCGGTCCCGCCAGCGGTGACGCCCCCGGGGCCGCCGCCGCAAAGGGGTGTGGGCAGCTCACACAACTCCATGCCCATCACGGGGCACACGGGGTCCACGGTCACAAGCACCACAGTGCTCACGCCGCCGTCAGCGGTCAGGATGCGGTCGCCCGGCCGCAGCGCCGCCACGCGCCGAGGCACCGCCGCCGCCGCCGTCGCCGTCGCCGCCACTACCGGTGTTGCTGCTGCTGCTGCTGCTAGCCTGGGCGGCGTGCAACCAACGCCTGCCGCGCCGACGGCCCCGCTGGCGGTGGCGGCGGCGTCATCAGCTGCTGCCAGCGCCAGAGCGGCTGCACCCACCGAGTGGACGTGGCGCCCGGCGCCGCGCCTTTTCTTCCCACCGCCACACACGCCGCCGCCGCCGCGGTCGCCGCCGCCAGCGGGGGCTGCCGCCACTGCGAGGCCCCGCGCCGCCTGGCACCGCGCCTTGCCGCGTGGGCGCCGTGCCGCCCGCCCCAGCAGCCCAGCAGCGGCCCGCACAACCCGGCTAGCACAGCTGTGGCTGTGGCTGTAGCTGTGGCCGTGGCTGTAGCGGCGCCACTGCTCAGCACGGCCGGCCGCCGCCGCCACCTTCCCATGCCCCCTCAGCTGCTCCCCGCTTCCCGCGGCCGTCTGCGGCGCCGCCTCCGGCGCCTCCACGCACCACACGACGCCGTCGCCGCCGAAGCAGATGCTGTTGGATCCCTCAACGATGTGGCTGCGCGTGCGCGTTGGGGGTGAGGACGTTGGGAGGGGTTGCAAAGATGGTACAGACATATATAGCGAGGTAGAAAGGGGGAAGGTAGAAAGGGGGAAGGTGGTGTTTGCAGCGTGCAGCAGGAGGGACACAGGGGTGCGTTTGTGTTTGTGTTTGTGTTTGTGATTACGTGATTGTGTGTGTGTGTGTGTGATTGTGTGTGTGTGTTAAAGAGCACAAGGAAAACGTTGCGCAAAGACAGTGTATGCGATGCAGCAAAGCGACGGTTTACGGATGTTACCTGAAGTTACCTCGCATACCTGCTGCGGTGAGCCGCCGGTCTTACCAACCGGAAATCGCGCAACCCCCGCTGCTCTAACCTCGAGGGGGGATTCGTGTCCACACGCTCTCAAGGGTGCAAACCCATGCATGTGCTCACGGTACCGTGAGGCCCAGGCACTCCTACGATTCCTAGCTCCTCGTCGCTACTCCTGGCCGCTAAGTCCAAGCTCCCGCCCAATCCTCGATGAAATTCTCACCTACGAGCGAATAAGAAAACAACAGAGCACAGGGCGGCAGCAGGGGAGTGTCACGAACAAGAGCGAAGGAACATGTTAGCGCGGCGGCGCGCGACGAGCAAGAGCAAACACGCAGCCCAGTCCCAGCCCAATTAACTATACTAGGGGTTGCGCGATTTGGGAAAGAGACGGAGTGTGTGTGTGTGTGTGTGATTGTATGTGTGTGTGTGTGTGTGTGTGTGTGTGTGTGTGTGTGTGTGTGTGTGTGTGTGTGTGTGTGTGTGTGTGTGTGTGTGTGTGTGTGTGTGTGTGCGTGTGTGTGTGTGTGCTTCTGTGTTTGGGGTGGGGCGCCCCATATGCGCCGGAGCCCAACGCGCGGGCATGCAGCGGCCCCCAGCCGACTCTAGCACCGTTCTTCCGTCGCTCACCTGTCGACCTGGGGCTTGATGACCTTCTCCACCATTTGCAGGAACAGCTCCCGCACGCGCGCGTTCATCTGCTCAATGCCGATGCCGTTGCGGATGCGGCCCAGAATCATGTCCTGTGGGGCCGGGTAGGCAGGCATGGGGGCGTCACGTCAGGAGACATGGTGACGTCAGGAGACGTGGGCAGGGAAAGCTCGGCAAATGACATGAACAGCAGCCGCCTAAGTCTCATTTTCACAGGTTGTGCAGGCCAGTAAAGGCAGTGAAGGCACTCGGTATGGAAGAGTGGGATATGCGCTGTGCGTGCGCGAGTGGCGGGCCAGACACAAAGCGAGGTGCGCCCCGCCCACCGCATAGCCGTCAAGAGCAGGCACAGCCACATACAGCCACACACAGCCACACACACATGCATTTGCGCATGCCCCTCCCCATCCAGCCTTCACCGCAGCCCCCACCACCCTGCCACCTAATTGCGCCTTCTCAACCCCATCCCTCCCTTCCTCCCCCACCCCACCCCAGCGCTACCTTGTCTGCCGGCATGGTGGCCTGCGCGGTGGCCACGTCCAGCGCCGCCACCTCCGCCCGCACCGCCGGAGTCACCTGGCTGGGCGAGAAGTCGTATTCGTGCTCGCGCACCCACATGCAGCGAATGAAGCCCTCCAGGGCAGCAGCGGAGCGGGCGGGCCTGTGTGCGTGTATGCGTGCGGTTGTGTGTGTGTGTGTGTGTGTGTGTGTGTGTGTGTGTGTGTGTGTGTGTGTGCGTGTGTGTGTGTGTGTGTGTGTGTGTGTGTTTGTGATGGTCAAGGTGCTCGCCTCCCCTCCCATCTGCGTTGCTCCGCGGTCCTTCCTCTCCTCCCGCTCCTAGCGCCTCATGCCTGGGGTTGATAATGCCGCTCTCTCCCACCCCTTCCCCCGCCTCACGTGATGTCCACCCCCAATTCCAGCGCCGTCAGTAGCTCGTACAGACACCACACCTGCAGCCGCCACAAATACACACACACGGGTATAATACACACACACGTACAAGTACACACATGCGGGCAAGACACGAATAGTTGTGACGCGTACAAAGTCAGGTGTTTCTGCATGGGATCGATAAGATTGCTCCGTGTTGAGTCGCCGTAACTGGGACCGCTGCGAACCCCGCCGCGCACCCGTGTGACCGCCAGCGGCTGTGGGAAGGGGTGCACCACCAGCGCCACCTGCCCGCTCAGCAACAGGTTGTCTCTCAGGTCCGACTCGCGAACACCCTGCCACTGGTTCTTGTGGAAGATGTCTGCGAGGTTGCGTGTGTAGTGTGTGTAGCGGAACGGTCAAAACAAATTTAGAGTATGTTGAGCCCCGCAAGGTGTAGACGTTGCAGCACTACTGCAAGGCGAGTGAGTGAAGCATAAGCGCGGATGATGGTCCCGGGAGGGCCGGGTCTTGCTTGTGCCCATTGCAATTGGCACGAGCGGGGTTGGTGTGTGCCCGAGCCCAAGACCGAAGGCGGCAGGCGCCATCCCCCTCCGCCTGTAGAGTATAGAAACCCCCGCCTGCATCAGAAACCCCCGCCGCCGCACCTATCCAGTAGTGCTTGCAGCCAGTGGTCTGGCCGTTGGTGGCGAGCGCGCCCGCGAACTCCAGGTACTGCGTGGCCCTGGCGGTGTGTGAGGCGTGCGTGTGTGCGCGCAGATGCATGAGGTGTCGTGACAAGGCGGAAACAGTACTTGGGGAAATGACCGCTGGCGCTTCAGGAGTCTAAGGGAGTGTGACCAGAGCTCAACCCAGCAAACCGTGGACACAATGAAATTCAACCCGTACACCCGCAGCAACCCATCCTCCGAACTGGCCACCGTGCCCTGCCCTGTGCCCTGCCCTGTGCCCTGCCCTGTGCCCTGCCCTGTGCCCTGCCCTGTGCTCCTCACCATGCATGGCTGGCAAAGGCGCGTGTGCTCACGTCCCCCGCCTCCGCCCCGTACGCGTCCTCGCCGGGCCGCAGGCGGGACTGCGCCTCCGGGCTCAGCAGCAGGTCGTGGTACGACATACCGTAGCCCTGAGCGCGCGTGTGAGAGAGTGTGTGTGTGTGTATGTATGTATGTGAGAGAGAGATACCGTTTGTGTGTGTGATACGTGTTTATGTGCGTATGCGTGTGTGTGTGTGTGTGTGTGTCTATGCGTGCGGTTGTGTGTGTGTGTGTGTGTGTGTGTGTGTGTGTGTGTGTGTGTGTGTGTGTGTGTGTGTGTGTGTGTGTGTGTGTGTGTGTGTGTGTGTGTGTGTGTGTGTGTGTGTGTGTGTCTATGCTTCTGCCCAAGCGAGCCCACACCCCTCCAGCCCTGTGTCCGCCCCCCCCCCCTTAGTCTCCAGGTCGCCCCCCCCCCCCCACACACACGCGCCTTGGTGGCTGGCAGCACGATGTTGGCGCACACCCAGGTGGTGGTGGCGTTGTAGATCTCGCCGGCCGGGCTCCACACGGGAGCACCGGACCGGCCGCCGCCAGGGAAGCAGCCCAGCCGCGGGCCCCGGGTGGTCTGCGGGAGGCGTGGCCGGCGGGCGAGTGCGTGCGTGCGTGTAAACCGTAAAATAGCGGATTCATGAAGTAAGTTGGGTCTACTTCATTCTTGCTGTTCACGGGATGGAATAGGAGGGCTGCAGCGCCGGCCCATCCGCCGCCGTTGTCGCCCCAGACCCCCACGCTCCCCTCCTCCCATCCCCGACCCCGCCGCTTCCCCCCTCCCGCCAATCCCTCACCGGATGCGCTCCATGCTTCTGCTCCGTCCGCAGGTCGTGCATCTGGGCGAATCGGTCCAGAAAGCCCAGACTCACGAACGCGCCCGTGCTAGACACCTCCCTGCGAGCCGCCACCACCGCCTCGCTTGGCACCCATGCCGCCGCCGCGTCGCCGTACAGCAGCGCCAGCTCACACGCGGACCGCCGCCGGTCGTTGTCGAGCCGGGCCCACAGGCCGCCGGGGTCGCCGCCGCCACAGGCACCGCGCACGCGCAGCACTGTGCCCCAGTCGGGCAGGCAGCGCCAGTGGGTGACCCAGGCAGCCGCCACGTCATCCGCCTCGCCCTGGGTCATGTCGGCGGGACAGGGGAGTTCCTGCGTGTCCAGGGTTAGTGCCAGTACGACGGCACGGCCCGGCGGCAGCCCCACCCCAAGCATCTGCACCGCCGCCGCCACCGCCTCCTCCTGGCCCTCGGCCGGGACCTCCACGTGTAACACCCGCGTCACGAGCAACGTGGCCCCGCCCGGCGGCGGCGGTGGCGGCGGCGGCGGCAGGGGCTCGGTGTTGGCGGCGCCGGTCCAGTCAATGGGGCGGAAGACGAGGGTGGCGGCGTGTGCGGCCTCCAGGAGCGTGTCGACTGAGGTACGGAACTCGGCGGTGACTGTGTGGGTGTGTGTGGGGGAGGAGGCAGGGGTTGGGCGTGTGGGTGCGGGCCGGGACGGGGGATTGGGGGAATGGGGTGTGGGTAGCTGGAACCGGTAAATGGGGCTTCACCCGGCATAGCCCAGAGGCAGCCGGGCACCCTTGTTGCAGACAGCCTACGCACGGGCTGACCTGCTTGATACCGCCGCCACAGCTCCGCCGCCCTCAGTCCACCGCCGCCGCGCCCTGCAGCGCCTCCCGCCGCCGCCGCCGCCGCCGCTGCCGCTGCCGCCTCCAGCAGGGCGGCCGGCGGCTCGGGCGCCGCGGCGACGGCCCGGGCGGCAGCGGCCACCGCCTGAGCCCGCAACTTCCAGGCGTGGTGGAAGGCGTGGCGGTGTTCCATGCTGACCTTCCAGTTCCCGGGGATGCCATACCTGTGTGTTTGTGCGTGTTCGCATGTGTGTGTGTATGTGTGTGTTCGTGTGTGTCCAGAAAGAACAAGGGGAAGGCGTGGGTTGCATGGGCCGGGTTGGACCATTCAAGCAGCGCACTCCCCATTCTGCCCCTCGCCATTGCCCTGTCTAGCGCCTTCCCGTCTCAGCTGCACCCTGCCGACTGCATCTCGCACTTCTCAGCCGCCCCCCGACCCACCCACCTGCCCATGTGTAACCAGTCCACAGCCAACAGGGGCACCAGGCCCCGTGACACCGCCGCATGCACCTGCCCCACACTCGCCGCTGACGTCAGGCACGGCGGCAGCAGCAGCACCCGCTGCGCCTGCTGCTCCGCCGCCGCCACCGCCGCCGCCGCACCCGCATCCGCAGCCATCTCCGTACCCGGCGTCGCCGCTTCAACGCCATCATTTTCATCGCCACCACCGCCGCTACCAGCAGCATCCCCGCCGCCGCTGGGGTCGTCCTGCACGACACGCGGCCAGCCTGTGCCCGTGAACAGCACCACCCGGCCTCCGGGCTTCGACGCCGCGGCGGCGGTGGCGGCCCCGGCGGCCGCGGTGGCGGCGGCTTCATCGCGGTGGCTCCAAGACGCGGGCGGCGAGCTGAATGTCTCAAGCTAAGAACGATGCATAAAAAGGGGGAAACGAAGAAGGGGCGGTGTGTGACTGTGTGTGTATGTGAATTGCGCCTGGACCACCGACGTCCCTTGTAACAACGACCTTACAAACGGCATGGCACAAACGTCTCTGTGCGGCTGAGCCGTACGATGGCGGTGATGCCAACACCGAAACACATACACACACGTGTCACGACGAAGTACGGCAGGCGGCGATTGACTCACCCATGCCCTCACGTCCGTGCCGTCTGGGGTGGGCAGGGGGATGTCGTACAGCGCCATGACGAGGCCGTACAGCCCCGTGGAGGGGCTGGGGTTTGGCACGAACACAAACACGGGGCCCTGCTTGGGCGCACCGGGGCCCTGCTTGGGCGCACCGCCGCCCTTGGACTCGGACTCGGCAGGCTGGGCTCCCGTGTTGCTCTCCGGCACCACCTCCTCCGCCTTCTTCTGTGACCTGCTCTCCTCCTTCTCTTTCTCCCCCACCTCCCCCTGCACCTTCTCGTTCTCCCCCACCTCCCCCTGCACCTTCTCGTTCTCCGCTGCTGTCTCCGCACTCAGCAGCGTGCAGCCCTTGAACTGCACAGAGGCAATCGGAGACAGCAGCAACCTCAGGTGCGTTCAATGCCGAACCCTCAACTCTCATCCCCCGGCCTCCGTCTCCCCTTCCTCCCCTCAGCCCCCGGCCCCCCGCCTCCCCCCCCCCGACCCCAGACCCACAAGGCAAGGCCACACCACCTCCACGCTCTGGTGGGGCTGGGTTCGCTCGGTTGGCTTGCTTTGGGTTCTGGATTGAACTACCCCAGGCCCCCCTCCCACCTAGTCGCACCTGAGAGAAGAATGCCTCCGCATAGCTCACGCCGCCAGCGGCCTCCAGCGCCGGCGCCACGATCAGCTCCGCCGCCCGCTGCATGCTCAGGCCTGCCGTGCCGCCGCTGAGGTGCAGCAGGCCCAAGTGGCAGCTCTCATCGCGCGCATCCGTGAGCTTGTGCGCGGACAGAAAGGTCGACAGCGACCTGGCGCCCACGAAGTAGCTATTGCTGCTACTGCTGCCTTCCACGGCCGCTGTAGCGTGCTCCCCCGCCGCTGACGCGGCAGCAGGCTGCTGCTGCTGCTGCTGTTGCTGCTGCTGCTGCTGTTGCTGCTGCTGCTGTTGCTGCTGCTGCTGCTGCTGCTGCTGCTGCTGCTGCTGCTGCTGTTGTTGCTGCTGCTGCTGTTGCTGCTGCTGTTGCTGTTGCTGCTGCTGTTGCTGCTGACGGCGGCTGCGCGCCGCCGACAGGACCCTCAGGTGCAGTCCCGCGCGGCCCCCCTTCCTTACGTCCTTCAGCTTTAGGTCGTACGCCATTGCCGCGTTCAGAGCAGTCGCTTCGCACACCATTCGGCGCTCGGCGTTGGTGAGGGAGGCCCACACGCCGCCGGCGTCGCTACCTCGATTCTCCTGCTCGGTGCCAGCAGCGGCCTTGTCGCCGGTGGTGCCGCCGCCGGCGGCTGGCGCCTGGGGGGCTTGCGCCTTGCTCAGGATCTCCCGCGTCTTCAGCACTGCGTCCCAGGCGGGGAAGCCGTGCCAGTCGCGGTGCCACACCTGCAGCCGCAGGGCGCACGAGGCAGGTGCGTGCGCCGTGCATGCATGCAAGCCATTGATTGACACCAGGCTTGTTGTGGCCTTTACTTCTTGATCAGGCACACAACCATTCCTCGCTTGTCTCTTGTTGATTTTAGGGTGAATGGCGAAAAGAAACCTCTCTCTCTCTCTCTCACACACACACACACACACACACACACACACACCTGCATCAGCTCAAACAGCTCCTCCCGCCCCTCTGCCGGCAGCTCGCCCGGGCAGCGGCTGCAGCTGGTCGGGTGGCCCTGCAGGCACATGGTGTGCCGCAGCTGCAACCGACCGCTGTAGTCTGACAGGGCAGAAGCAGCAGCGGCAGCAGCAGCAGCCTTTGCTGCCGCAGCACTTTCGTTGCCAGGCGCCTCCGGCGCCGCTTTTGTCACCACAGCGTCGCTGATAGCCGCCGGCGCCGGCGCCGCCGCTCCTCCTTCCGTCGAGGTGCAGGAGGCAGCAGCCTCCGGCGCCGCTGTCTCCCCCTTGATGCCCGCACTCGTGTTTGCGCCTGCATCCAGTGCCGCCTCCACAGCCGCGGGCTCCAGGTCGGATCCAGCCACTAACGGTGGTGACGTGGCGGGTAGAGGCGTTTGGCTGGCTGTGATGTCTTCCTCCTTGGGCGCCGGTAGGGCCTGCGGGTTTGAGACTTCAACTGGAGTCGTGATACATTCATTGGAGGCGTGTAGAGATTGCTCTCCGGGTGCGGGCTGCGTTACGCCATCCGGCGGAGTCTGGGCCGCGCGTGTGCTGTTCGCGCTGCTGCCGAGCGGCTGCGGTGCTGGGGACGGCGAGACGGGGGCCTTGCCGCCGTGCTGAGTGCTCGCGCCGCAGCCCATGCTGAGTTTAGGCGCACTGCTGCTATCAAGCCAGAGGCATTCACGCGAATGCGCAGTGACATGCACGCTGCGCCACTTGCTCGAGTTCAAACCTTCTTCAGGTGTGTATGAGATATTATAATACTCGGATCACTTCAACTGATGTATTGCTCGAAGTTCACTGCACGGGTGGGCTGTTTGTCGTTTGACCCACGCGCTCGCTAAAGCACAAGAATGAACCACTTCATCAGCTGACGGTGTGTTTATATAGCTTCGACAAAGCGATGGGGCAGTATATCACTACTCGAGGCCGAGCTGTGCCCTCCCCTGCTCGTGTGCGACATGCCACATCTGCGGCTTGGCCCCAATGCGACCGTCCGGCCCCCGAGTCGCGCTCCGAGCCCTTTCCAGCCCGATCTGCTGCCACCCAAATTGCTACCAAAGATGGATCTTCCCACCGCTTGAACCTCCACATGACGGTATGTGAAGCCAGTCACTACTAGTGACTGACCAAGACAAGGTGTCACGATTGAACGCAAGCGGGTCCCACTCCAGGAAAAAGCGTGTCCCCAGGGAGGCGCCCACGGGATGGCGCCAAAACCCCTTGGTAGATTGTCCTTCAAGGAAGCCGCCACGTCTACGTCCGGGGGGTGCGTTTCCCCAGCCAAACCCGCACGCCGAGGAGGCCAGGAGACGTCGCCCCGAGAAAAATGCAGAGCGGGATACAGACTCCGCCACTTAATATATATGTTACATGCAATCTGTTGGAGCAATAGCGCTTGACAGCAGGCTAAAACGTGCTCGTCGAGGCTCAAGTCGCGAAATTGACCGAAGCCAACATCCTACATAGGCGTTGTTTTCGGGCTTTATCGATTGCCTTCAACACAGATATATGCATAGGTGCAGTTAAGCTACTGTCTGGCCTGGTATGGCGTGTCCTGGCGAACGCGACATTTAGATGTTCGAGGTCGGCCCCGGCTCGATTCAATGCCCCCGGGTTACTCTAATGACCTTATGTGTGGCATAAGATGCTATAGGAAAGGTATTGGGCTGGGGACACGACCGGCCCGTAGGGCCGTGCGCGAGTGGGACCCGCTTGATTGAACGGAATGCAATGGGAACTGCCAAAGTGCCGATTGGATCCAACGAACACCGGACGACGCTACTCAGCACGGGGTCCGCTTCACGCGGCGGTAGTTCACGCGGCGGTATGCGGTTGTACTGTATGCATGAGGCGAGTGAAGGAGCTCTGTTGTACATTGCAAGCCTGCTGGATCCATCAATGCAGGGGTCGTATCTTGTTTTTGGGGTAATGTCTAGCTCCAGACAAAAACGGCCGGGTGGCCGCCGTCTTTTGTCTGGGCACATGGCGGTTTGGGGGCTTCTCCATAGGAATTCAGACAAAGCCGGTCCCAAACCCGGGCCAACAAAGTCTCGCCCCAGACATTAGCCCCCGGAAGGAATGTCTAGGAAACGGCCAAAATGGCCGATTAATGTCTGGAGACATTAAGATAGGAGCCCTGCATCAATGCTTTGCGTCCTCTCCGTCTTCAGCGTACATCGCGCCATGACTACCCCGCGCTGCTGCCTGCGCTGCCAGCAGCCCATCACAGATTGACGTCACTGGCTTTGTGGTCATTGCGTGCCCGCCGCGACGTGTGTCCTGAACTTCCCAACACTGCCCACATGCCTGCTCTGGCCCCCGTCGGCCCACCACTCCTCCAACAATAACGCACAGCCAGGCTGCTGCTTCCACCTCGCCGCCTCCTCACACACACTACCTCCACCCCCCAGCCAGCCCCGTATGCGCCGCTGCCTCGCTGCCTGCCTGCCTTCCTGCCTGCCTCGCGCCTCACAGCTCCCTCAACACGGTGTTGGGCCGGAGGTAGTCCAGCAGGCTGTTGTCGGCGCCCGTGCCGAAGCGCCAGCCCTCCGGCAGCACCTCCTTCTTGCGCCCTCGCACTAGCGCGCCCAGCGCCGCCTCCCGCGCCTGTGCCTCGGTGCGGATGTTGTTGGTGGCAGCCACCAGACGGCCCTCGTAGAACAGCAGCAGCCTGGGGGCAGTAGGTGAGTAGGGGGAGGGGCGAGGAAGGGGCGGGCGTGACTATGGTACTGAGAGACGATGGCGGTCGTGAACAGGCGCAGGGGGGTGGGCAGGAGGTGCAGGAGGCGCGGGAGGAGTGGAAGTGCGGGGGACTGGAGGGGTGTGGGAGAGTCGCGAATTGGAGAGGTGGGTTTAGGACTGGATGCTGCAATGCAGAGTTGGTGGCCACGTGGCTTGTGTAGTGCGCAGGTTCTTATGCAGTCGCCCGGTGAAGCACAGTGGCCGCCGAGGCAAGTCAAGTTCTCTGTCTACTCACATTGGCACTGTCCGGAAGCCGTATCGGTCTTGCAGCAGGTTGCCCTCGCTCGCGTCTACTTTCCACATCTGTAACAGCAGGCGCATGCAGAGGGCACGCACACGGTTACGCGAGCCGCAGCATGGGTAGTGGCGGTTGAGGCATGGTCGGCATATGTTATTATTCATGTGGCTTTGCGCCTGCTGGGACCCCTGCAGACCCTCAGTCAGCAACGCGGCGTTGGCCGCGATCCGGGCGCCTGCCTGCCACCCCACCTCCCATCTCCCGCATCTTTCCTAGCTCCCCACCTCGCGCACCCCACCCGCCCCACACCGCCCACACCGCCGCACGCCCCCACCTTTATCCGCGCCGCCTCACTCCCACTCCTCGCCGCCGCCTCCTCCGCCAGCGCCCCGTTGGCTGCCTCCAGCTGCGCCTCCACCTTGGCACACACCGGGTTCCAGTCCGCCAGCACACACAGCACCTGCAGCGTGTCGCCGGGCGCCGTGGGCCCAAACACCGCCGTGTCCAAATCCTTCAGCCGCATCCACGGCAACTTGGCGCGCCTGTAACGCAGCGTGTGTTCGTGGAGGGCCATCTCATGATACTGGCTCCGTCACAACAGTTGTTTACCTGAAGAGATGCGTGGGCATGCGTACGCTGGCGAGGGTCGCCACGAGCAGGCTTACTCCGCTATATGCACCGTTGCTACCTTTGCAAGGCATCCCGCTCGCCCAGTCCCCACCACTCCACGGCGGATGTGCATTTCTGAGCGCACGTTGGATATGATTTCCAGAACCCCTGTCACTATATCCCGCTACACCACGTAACATTGCCTCCCCTCCCCACCGCCTCCCCTGCCTGTCCCATTGTTGTAACCTTGCAATTCCCACCGCCTCCCTCCCCTCCCCACCTGGCCTTATGCCGGATTTTATCCGCATCCACGCCGCGTAGCGAGCTCGCGAACCGCCTCTGCGTCTTGCTCAGCTCTGGGCTGCCGTAGTCATCCAACACCAGCCGCCCGCTCGACCCCATCACCAGGCTCGTGGTCCCCAAGCTTCCCCCGCCCCCTCCCGCCGTGCCGCGCGCCAGCGTCCCCGCCGAGGCGGACCGTGCCGTGCCGTACAGCACCCGCGGCAGCGTGTCAATGTAGCCCAGGCGCGTGTCCAGGTTGCGCAGCTCGGAGACGGTGGCGGAGAGGTCGCTGGCAGGATCCAGGTTGCGGAGCGCCTTGCGCAGCGAGCCCACGCCCGGCCGCTCCGTCTCGGTGCGGTGCGGCCCCGGCGGCACGTACACGCTGCCCACCGCCTACAGGGGTAAGAGGGGTAGCCGCCTATTAAGTCCAAGTGCGTGTGTCAGGGGTTGGGGCAGAGCGGGCGCCCCACCAAATCTCAAAGGCATAGACACAAGCACACAGAAGAGTCAATCTCCCTTGGGCCACAGGCATGTTCCCTTGCCACAAGCGTCGGCCCGCCCCCCTGACCAGTGGGGACCCTGGTACCTTGCGGTTTTTTTAAACACACCATTCCTCACGCTACCCTCACACACGCACGCACCTGCTGCCGCTGCCGAATGGCCGCAACGTCCAGCTCTAACCGCCCGCCCTGCGTGCACAACACCGTCCTGAGGTCAGACGCAGTTCCCGGGTCCCACATGCCGCTTCGCACGATACAGGGCAGACACAGTGCTCAGTGTATACGGTGTATTCAGGTACTGCAGGGCAGCAGGCGCACTCGGCCCCCCGCCACCACATCACCCACACAGTAGCCACACAGCTCCCACGCGTTAACCATTCCCACCCCGCACAGCACGCACGCGCGCTCACCTCCTTGGTCCCGAGCACCTTGGAGGTGTAGGGCGCCTCCGTCCGCCTCAGCGCCTCGCCGCACTGCCACTCGTGGCGGCCCTCGGGCCCGGCAAACACCGCGATGATGTTCTGGCGGTTGGTGAAGCGCACGCTGATGCATTCCGTGACGTCCAGCCTGGACCAGGCGGTGAAGGGGTAATGGCGAACGGGGCAATTGATTAGGTGGCGTTGGTGGTGATGGTGGTGGTGGTAGTGATGGTGGTGGTGGTGGTGGTGGTGGTGGTGGTGGTGGTGGTGGTGGTGGTGGTGGTGGTGGTGGTGGTGGTGGTGGTGACGGAAGGGTGGTTGGGTGTGGCGTGCGGTATCCGCCCACGCCGTACAATATGCAGTCCCAGCCCTCCCGTCTCCTCGACATGCTTCCTGCTACCCTGCAAGTCCCTTCCCTCCTGGTCTGCACCGCACCTGCCCCGCAGGCCGCAGCCCCGCAACCCCACCAGCCCGTGTATGTGTGTGCGGCTCCGCTGCCTGCCTCCCCCTTACACCGTGTGCATCCCTCACACAAACCCGCACTCACGAGATGACCTCCTGGCTGGTCCTGGGGAACTTTATCCGCTCCACCACATTGCCCTTCTTGTCAGACAGCGTGTAGCCCGACTCCGTCACCACCAGCCTGCGAGCAGGAAGTTCACGAGCACTCACTTGGGTCCGACTCCATGCGGCCCCGCTAATCCCATAATTACGTCCGGAGGTGCCTATAGACAGCGCAGCATGGGGCCGCCATGAGCGCTGGTTCGCTGCCGGGGGGCGCGCGGAGCCGTCTTCCCCTTGCAGCATCAGCGGCTGAGAGTTGGGTGGCGAGCTGCCGTCTGGCATTGTGGTGGACCTGGCGGCGCTGGTGGTGCTGGCGGCAGCCGGCGCCGGCGCTGCAGCGGTCCGTTGCTGGCTGGCGTTGTGGAGCTGCACGGGGGCTGGGCAGCGTCTCCGTGCTAACGCCTGCTGCATACCCCCTTCAGCCGCTTGCCCGCCCACAGTTGAGGCTCACCATGGCCTGCCGTTGAGGTAGTTGACGCCGCCGACTCCTTTGGAATCGAAGCTTGCTAGGATTTGAGAGTTTTTGCTGCGATTTGAAGGTTGGGGACCAGATGAGTGTCACCGCTACGGGTAGCCGGCACAAGGCACGTGCAGGCATCCTGCCCCACCGCCCACCGCAGGTGGCACGACATGCCCCAACGCGCCTCTTCCCTCTGGCTGGTCCAATACCCCCCCTGTGCCCCCCTTTTATGTCCGCACCTGTCGCTCATGAAGGTGACCACAAACCCAGCTGCTTGTTTACATGCCACCACTGCGATGTTGCCGCTGGGGTAGTGTATGATACCCTCAGTCGGCTCCATAGCGTTCGGCTCCTTGCCAGACATTCCTTTTATCATTAAGTGTTCAATCACCGGGTGTTACGTTAAAGCTGGCCAGGTGGGCAGCGCGCTGGTGCCCATTCTGGGACCACTTTCCAAAGGAGACAAGTCCCCGATATTGACACAGTCGTATGATGTAGCAGGATGGCAAATAGCTGTGGGATAATATGCCCAGGCGGTAACTCCTCGGCGAGTGAATTTCACTTAGAGCGCGGCCTGCAGTAAGCCCTTCTCTGCTTCGAAGCGCCTGTACGTATAATACGGTCCGACTTAGTAAAGGAAATATCGCGTATACCGGTAGTGGACCTTTCCACCCCATTCACATTGTGGCACGGCCCCACGGCACCCGGCCTCCCTCACTCCTCAGGCCCTCTACCGGTGCTCTCGCGGCCAATCGCCAAGTCGGAGGGAACCCGCTGTACCTGCTTAAGCATAGCTTAATGCGGCCCCTCAGTTCGAGTGCTGACCTCCTTTGCTGCTACCGACGTGTTGCCTGGGCAGTGCTGCGTGGCGGTAAAGCCCCTTAAAGCCCCCGGAAGGACCCCGTCGCTCTGTCAGCTGTCTTGCCCAGTCGCCGGTCCCCGTCTCAGCGACGACGCCCTTCTCGCCCCAAGACCCTGGACCCTCAAAATAACAAAGAAATCTTGCCAGGTAAGTTGCAAAGGCACGGTCAAACGGCGCGACTCAGCACAGTCAGCAAGCTAGGCGCCCTCCCTGTTAACTGTGCGGCATGCCAGCCCCTGTACGCTGACCTGAAATGCCCTATGTGACCTTGGCCTGACCATACTTGTGTCTTTGTTCCACTTCACAGAGCAGCTATGTATCTACCTAAACCTGTCCTGACCTCGCTCCCATGCCAACGCTCAACGCGCCCCTAGCCACGCTCCGCCGCCAGCGTCTCTGCTCACTCCTATCCCCTCCCAGCAGGTCCGTGGAGCTTCCGGCAGCTCCCCATGCCTCGTGCCTGCAATGCGCTCCCGAGGACAACCAGACCGGCCCACATCACTTGGCCGCGGACACGTTGGTCTGGAAGGTGTAGTCGCTGGTCCCCGTCTCCCGCTCCAGGAGGTAGTACAGCCGCTCCTGCGAAGCGAAAGGTGGCCGCGGAGGCGAAAAGGGAGGCAGCTCTCGCACGGCAGCTGGTCACGGTGCTAGGCTGCTGGCCGATTGCAGGACCGCATGCCGCAATAACACCGCCGTGCAACAACCTGCCAACGCCCGGAGGCCAATGCCCCGCACGCCCTTCAGCAGCACCATACCTTGTCCTGGTCGTCAAGCTTGCCCCTGACCTCAAATCCAAGTCCCAACCCCGCCTTGCCCTGATCCCTGTCTCTGCCCCAGCGAAACCTCGCCACCTCACGCCCGCCCGCACATCCGCCCCTCGCCCACAATCCATACTGAAACCCTAGCTGTGCGCCCGCCGACAACACCCGACAACCCCAGCTACCCAGCTCATTCCCTCCTCCCCGCACTTCCATGTTTGATACAAACCGTTCGCATGAATGGCTAACCCCCATTACCACCCGCCCCCTCCTCGGACCCACCCCATGGACCCGCCCCGGGCATCCGTCCGCACCTGGCTGGCTGGGATGCGGCCCACCACCTTGACCCCCACCAGGTCGGGCATGTAGAGCGGGATGTGCTGCACCACGCCGCCGCTGTCCGGGAACACGTTGTAAATCTTGAAGCTGCTGCGGATCCCCTTCTTGTACACCGCAATACACACGCCGCGGTACACCACCACCTTGCGCTCCGCCTCCGGCACCATCATGCGCACCTCCAGAACGTCGCCCGCCCGGAACTCGGGGAGCGGCCGCGCCGCCCGCACCCGCTCCATCTGCTCCCGCTCCAGCACGTGCATCAGGAAGCCCATGCGCCGCGACACATGGGCGCGCCGCTGCAGCGCGCGCGTGGGCGTCCAGGGTGTGTATTGAGCCGGCGTGGTGGTGGGCCGCTGCGCCAGCTTGGGCGCCAGCGTGTAGGGCTGCACCGGGGGGCGCAGATCGCGTAGCACCCGCTGCGGCAGGCTCAGCCGCGGCAGCCCGCTGGGCGGCGAGCGACCCCCGCCGCTGCGGGCGCTGGAGCCGCTGGCGGAGGCCACCGGATGCCCGCCATCGCCGAGGAGCTCTGACAGCTGCGCGTCGCCGTTTAGAGGGCTTGCTGCTGGTTCATGCGGCGCTGCTGTTGATGCATACGCCGCTGATTCATCCGACTTCGCCTGCGCTGGACTGCTTGCGTTCACGTCGCCTCGCGCTGATGCCCCGGCTCCCGCCGACCAAAACCTCCATCCAGTTCCTAGCGCTTTATATGCAGCGCCCGTTTCCTTGATCGATTCTATTGATGACTGGAGCGCAAGAGAGCTGGTCGATGCCGAGTAGTGCGACAGCGCGCGAGGGCCAGAGGCCCCCAGTGACGCTAGGAGGGCCCCAAGCATAATATAATGTGGCTGCTGAGCAAAGTTTGAGAGGGCGAAAGCAACTCGGCAATCAAGTCCGGCCACGTCAGGAAGAAACGATATTATCAAGCATCAGGGAATTATATGCTTTTAACAGTTAACTTGCTTGTGGAGACTGTGCTCCGCTGGTGCAATGATCCCATGGCCGAAAGCTCGGCGCTTTGGGCCCTGATTTCAAACCTATGCATTGCTGACCCTTCATAGACTGCTCTTACTTCGTATTCATTGCTAATCAGCAGCTGGGCCCTAGAGCGGCCCTTCCAAAATTCGTCAGAGTATGCAGACTGCTGCAACAGGCTTGCCCCGGAGCACAACTATGAAACGGTAGCAACTGTTGTTATAAGCGCCGGCTGGGCGCGCTCGAGAGGCCAAGGAGTGGGAGAAAACGATGGAGGGCCTTGCTTTGGACCGTGACCTGCGCCCGCTGGGCAATTCAAAGCTGCTAGTGGAGGCAAAGAATGTGCAGGTCGTCTGGGCGCGCGTTAAGGGCTATCCGCCCTGGCCGGTGAGTTGCTGAGTGAGAGTCGGCATCGCGGGAGACACCAGTCAGCGGGCGCGAGGCTCCGCAGCTGGCTAGGCACCTTCATCTTTGCCTCTATGTGACTGTGAATGAGGAAACCCGCCCTGACATGCACAGGCGCAAGTACTGAGCGAGGCCGCAGCCCAGAAACGCAAAGACCTCGGGCAGGAGCGTCACAGCAAGGACAGCAGCGTGCCTGTAATGTTCTTCGGCACCGTTGAGGTCGCTTGGGTGAAGGATGTGGACATTATCGACTTCAAAGAGGGGATCCACAAAGGGTACTTTGCCAAGAAAATGCCAGCGTTCAGGCTGGCGCTGGAGCAGGCAAGTCTCGAGTGTCTTCGTTGGCACCATGGAATAGAATTCGTCGTATTCACAAAGACAAGCGCGGTGCATTTGGGGGGGTTTGGGGTGAGCATGTGGGGCTCCCGGAACTGACGCGAGCGCCTAGAGCGCCCAAGAAGGGACCATCGCAACTGTGTTCAGACAATTGTTGCAGCCATGATGTCTGACGCGCCCTCGGCCTCGTTGCTCGCCCCCAAACAGGTATGCGACTTCCTGGCCCTCGACCGGAAGCGGAAGGCGCCGGCGAAATGGTGGTGCCGGCCACCCTCTAACGGTGTGTATACCGTTAACAAGGAAGTTGTGGTGGTGTTGGTGGTGGCAGGTGTCGAAAGGGCGCGGCACAACGGCGAGTTGGCGGGGTCCTGTCAGCTCGGGGGTCGCCAGCGGGGGTGCCTCGGGTGAGCGTTGGCTGACCTACGCGGACTATTCTTGCAGCTGTGACAGGAATTGGCGATGGGGGGTTGCCTGCCTGCTATAGGGCGTTCACACTTGAGGAGGGAGGGCAAGGCCAACTGGGTCGGCTGCCATGCCAGCTGTACGGCGGAGCCCTAACGCTGTGCCCTACTGCTGACCGCAGGCTATGAGGACGCGGCAGATGGCGCAAACAAATCAGGCGCAGCGGCAGGGAGCTCAGGCCGGGGCACTCAGCGGCAGGAAGCAGTGAAGAGCGCCAAGCAGCGGGCTGCGACGCCGGAGTCTTCGTCCTCGGAGGAATCCTCGGAAGAGGAGGAATCCAGCGAGGAGGAGTCCTCTTCAGATGAGGAGGAGGACGTGAGCGAGCGTGCTGCACCGGGCAAGAAGGGTAGCAGCAAGGCTGCCGGGGCCAAGGTTGCGGCGGGTGGCTCCAAGCCCAAGGAGGCCGCCGCCGCAGCCAAGGCCCGTGACAACCGGGCGGCGCGCGACAAGCCCGCGCCCACCAGCGGTGCTGTGAAGCCGCAGGCAGCTGCCTCGGATGCGACGAAAGACTCGAAGGCGCAGGGACAGGGCAAGGCGGGCAAGCCTGCTGCCCCCAAGGACGACGCGCCTTTGCCCGCGCGCAAGCGGGTTAAGGTCGAGTCCTCTGGGGGCGGGGCCGTGGGGCCGGCTGGGTCGGCCCCGCCCCCGCGGCCTGGGGTGGCCAAGGCAGCTGTGGTCGATCTGGTGGGGCTGCCCTCGGGAGAGGTCGATGCCTTCAAGCTGCCGGCCGAAATCCGCCGCCTGGCGGGTATCCGGCTGACCGTGCCGAAGAAGCCGGGCAAGGCCGAGGACTCGCCGCGGCGTGGGGGCCAAGATGCGTCGGGGGCCGCCGTGAAGCGGGAGGACGGCAGCCGCGTGACTCGTGCCAGCCGTGACGCAGCACGTCGCCCCGAGTCAGGGCGGGGCGGCACGTCCGGCAAGGAGACCCGCAAGCGCGCTCGCCGCAGCAGCGGCAGCGATGATGATGCGGAGTCCTCCTCGGATGCTGACGACGATGAGGAGCAGGAAAGCAGCGGTGAGGAGGCGGGGTCCGAGGAGGAGGGTGAGGGTGAGGAGAGCGGGCGCGAGGCCAGCGGAGAGGAGGATGACGAGGACACCAGCAGCGACAGCGAGGAGAGCGAGGACGAAGAGGTGGCTGCCATGGCGCGGCGGGCCAGCCGGGAGGCGGCAAATACGCCCAAGCGGCTGACGCGCTCTCAGAACAAGCGGTCGCTGCGGTCGCGTGACCGCAAGGCCGAGCGTGGCCGTGAGCTCGCGCGTGCCGGAGCGCCGCAGCAGCCGGGGGACAGGCGCACCAGCTCCCGGTTGGGTCCTGGCAAGTCGGTCAGCCCTGGCAGCAAGCCCGCTAAGAAGGCGAAGGGGGTGAGCGGGGACGACGATGACGAGGATGAGGATGACGACGATGAGGAGGAGGACGACGAGGACAGCAGCAGCAGCGGGAGTGAGGTTGAGGTGGCGGCCACCGCGGCGAAGGAGCGGCCGCCGCCATCGTTCCGGCAGCTGCGCTCGCAGACCACCAGCCCGGACGCGGCACACCGGCAGCAGCCGCAGCGCAAGGCGCACAGCGGACCTAGCCCCGACAAGGCGAAGCGCGCCGCTGCCGAGGCCGCTTCCGAGTCGGAGGCCAGCAGCAGTGAGTCGGAGGAGGACGAGGCGGAAGACACCGAGGACGCGGGCGCAAAGGGCAAGCAGCAGCCGAAGCGTAGCGCTGCACCGGCGGCGGCGCCAGCGGCGGCTGGCTCCGGCAAGGCGGTGCCGCTGGAGCTGCGGCGCCTGCAGGCAGACCTGTCAGCGGCGCCATCCGCTCTCGACCTCTCGGAGCGCCGCACGCTGCGAGACCGGCCGTCGCCGGCCAGGCGCCCGCCTGCCTCCGGCTCGGCGGCGCCCACGCCGACCCAGACCGGCGGCACCGCGCACGCCGGCAGCAAGCGCGGCGACAAGCACGGCTCAGACGACGAGGCGGCCATGTCGCCTGAGGCGGAGGACGTGGGTGCGGCACAGCAGCGGGGCTTGTCGCCGCGTCGCCAGGCGGCGGAGCATTCGATCAAGAGCGAGCCCTCGCCCGACACTGGCAAGGCGGAGCAGGACAAGCCGGTGCCGGGCGCGGCGGCGGGTGCGGAGGGCCAGAGCAGCATTGGCGCTCCGGTTGCGGCGGCCGCGGCCACGCAGGCGGGTGGGGCCATGGCTGCCGCGGTGCCGGTCAAGAAGAAGCCGCCGTCGCTGGGCGTGCCGGCGCCGGCGCGGTCATCGGGGCATGCCATGGCGCGTCAGCTGCCCGCCATCATGCCCGCACCCGGCTCTGTCGCTAACCGTGTCGCGGGTGCCACGCCGGCAGTCTCTGCTGCCGTCAGCGGCATCAGCGCAGGCGGCGGCACGTCCACCGCCGGCGCGGTTCCGCCCTTGGCGGCGGTGGTGGTGGTTTCCAAGAAGCCGTCGTCGGGCCCTCCCACGCGCCTCGCCATAATGGAGCGCAGCCTCGACGCGGGCACAGCCGCCTCCACCGACCTGCCGGATGCGGTGTCGGCAGACGGCGAGGCGGATGCCCGTCACGCCTCATCGCCCGACGTCGCGGCGGTTGCGGCGGTGGTGGCCTCGGACAAGGGGCAAGTGCCGCGCTCGCCTGGGGGCGGTGCGGCGGAGGAGGCCGATGTGGCAGAGGAGGAGGACCAGCAGGAGGCGGCGGCGCTGCATGCCACCGAGGAGCTGGACGCAGTTGACGAGGTGGACGGCCTGCAGCAGGCGCAACACGACCGGCAGCAGGCGCAGCAGCAGGCGCAGCACTCGACCCACATGGCAACGCAGGATGTGACAGCGCAGCAGGCTGTGCGGCCGCGGGCAGCCCCGCCGGTGCGCGGCAAGCAGGAATGTGAGCGCCCGGTGGCGGCTCAGCAGAAGCAGCAGGAGGCGGCTGCGGGCGGGGACGCCATGGATGTGGACCCTCCGAATGTGCTGGAGGCGCACAGCCATCTTCGGAAGCAGTTCGTCGGCAGCTCGCCTGCCGGGTCTGGTTGTCACGGCGGCGCCGTGGTGTCAGCGGGCAGGGCGACGCAGGCGGCGGCTTCCCTGCCGCCCCGGCACGAGGCCCGGCCGTCGACAAGCCGCTCTTCCGCGCACGAGGCGCCGCACCGGGACACCGCAGCGCGGTCCGGCCTGCACAGGCAGCCGCCGGTGCCGGTGCCGGCGCCACAGCCGTCCACACGGCAGGCGTCCACGGACGGCGGGGGGCGGCGGCAGACCGGCAGCCGGCCGTCTTCGCCGGTGCATGAGGAGGCGCTGCTGGCGGAGGAGCAGCTGCCGGACAATGCGGATGAAGCCAAGGCGGGCGAGGCCGCGCCCGCGGTGTCGGCGCCGGCTCCGGCGCTGTTGCGGCCGCACCTGCCTGCGGGAAGCCTGGGCAGCCTGGACCTGCGGGTTGCGGCCGGCGCCGTTGGCGTGGTGGGCGCGGTGCAAGCCGTGGACGGGGCGCTGCATCAAGCGCGGCGCTCCGGCGGCGGAGCCGCGGGCGAGAGCAGCAGCAATGGGCGGCCGCCGGAGGCGCGTGGGCCGCGAGGCAATGGCGGCGGGCGGTCGGCCCAGGTGGAGGATGTGGCGCGCGCCCAGGCGCGGGAGCTAGAGGAGCTGGGTGAGGTCGCGGCGGCGCTGGCAGGCCTGGCCGGACCGCAGCGGGCGGAGCCGCCTCGGCCGCAGCTCCAGCGCCCACCGCTGGTGGTGATGCCGGAGCGGTTCGCCGCATACACCGGCCCTGCGTCGGGCAACTCGGACGGCGGCGGTGACCGCGCGCGCGGCGGGCCGCGGTCCGCGCGCGGCGGTGGCGGCGGTGGTGGCGGCGGCGGCCGTGAGCGCGAGCGCGGGCCGGGCGGCAGTGCCTACGGCGGCAGCAGCTCCCGGGAGCAGTCGGTGGCGCAGCCGAGCGAGCGGCTGGCGTCCATGCCCAAGGACTGGCGGTGGCCACAGGCAGAGCCCATCCTGCCGGCGCAGGACACGCCGTTCGGGCTGCCGCGCGACTGGATCGCGTCGCGGCCGCCGCGGTACGAGGCCATCCGGCGCAACCTGTGGTACTCGCGGCCCAAGCCCAAGCGCCTGCCCAAGGTGCGCATCGGGGCGGCTAGCTAGGGTTGTTCTGGCCAGGTTTGGTTTGGCATGCAGTGTCTCTTGGGCAGGGTGGGGCTACGGTTGTGGTTGACGCATTATGCGCTGGGCTGAAACCTGTGTGTGCTTGTGCTTACGCCTTGGGAATGGCAGGACGAGATCCAGGTGTGTGGCTGCCGGCCTCCGCCGCTGGCGCCACCCGGCGAGCCGCAGCGCATGGGCTGCGGCCCCAACTGCCTCAACCGCCTGTCCTCCGTCCTGTGCGACCCCAAGGTGTGCCGTCGCCGGTGGCTCGGGACAATGCTCATAGAACTAGGCTGCTTGCGCATTTGCTGGAGCCTTTCGCGTGCTTACTGTTCTAGCTTTCGCGACGATCTGGGTACGGCATGTAGCCGCAACAGGGCATGCGCCGCGGCCCCCCGCCCGCCGCTGCCTGCTATCTGAACCCCTGCGTGCTACTTGATCCGCTGCAGCTGTGCCCGTGCGGCGAGCTGTGCAGCAATCGCTCGCTGCACCTGCTGCGGCCGCCCAAGACCGAGGTGTTCCGCACGGAGAACCGCGGCTGGGGCGTGCGCGCCATGGAGCCGGTCACCAAGGTGGGTAGCACGCCATTGATCGTCGTGTCTAGTTGTTGCTGCCGCACGTCTCGCCGCCCATTCTTGTTGGCGGGCTGTGTGGGGATAGGCGAGGGCGTGGTGTGTGGGCCCTCTTCTTGGCCTGGCCCTCGGGCCGCCGCGCGGCTGCCCCAGTAGCGATGTGCGCCTGGCGGCCTCAAGTCCAGCCTTGCGCCGCCCCTCCACACCTGCCTCGGCACCTCAACACCATGCTGCTTCCTGCCCGCCCCCCTGCCTGCCTGCCCGCCTGCCCTCCCTGTTGCGCGGTGGTGCGCAGGGCCACTACATCATCGAGTACGCGGGCGAGGTGATTGACGAGCGCGAGCTGGGCCGCCGAATGGACCACGCGCGCATGAACGGCGAGCAGCACTTCTACATCATGGAGCTCAGCGCAGGTGCGTGCGTGGGTGCGTGGAGGGTGGGTGGTTGCGTGGGTGGGCGGGGCGGGTAGCAGGTACATTTGTAGCATGCCACCTGGGGGCTCCGGCGGTTGCAACGCATTACCACATGGCAACAGGTTGGGTTTTCGGATACTACGGTACCAGGTGAAATGCAGCACAAGGGCACGAAGGGCACCGGCGGCTGGGAGGGCAGGACAGGGACTGTGCAGAAGAGATTTGGCAGGGCCTGGAAAGGGGGGCGAGGGACCGGAAGAGGGTAGCGCGAAGCAGAGCGGGTTGGCTAGGAGGGCGGGGCGAGCAGTCATGCTAGTCGGGGCTGGTAGGGTAGCGTCCCGACCCACATTGGCGGCCACACGCGCACTGCCTCCATCGCGTGAATGGCCATGCATGTGTGGGCGACATCACAGCCGTCCTGGGCTAGAGCTGCGGGAGCCCCCTACCCCGTGGGCACTGCGGTGTAGAACTTTGGGACACATCCTGCCTCGACGCCAACCGTTTTTCCATTGTCGTGGTACGGCGGCGTATATCCAGCGTACAGGGCTCAACCCCAACCCCACAACGGCCTCCTTCCCCCCAATATTCCTGCTTTCACCCACCCGCCGCGCAGGCCTGTACATCGACGCGCGCCGCAAGGGCAACACCGCGCGGCTGATCAACAGCAGCTGCGAGCCCAACTGCGAGACGCAGAAGTGGCACGACGCCGCGACCGGCGAGGTGCGCGTGGGCATCTTCGCGCTGCGTGACATCTTGCCCGGCGAGGAGCTGGAGTACGACTATTCGTTCCAAACGTACGGCTCGCTAAAGCCCAGCGCCGCCTCGTTTGTGTGCATGTGCGGCGCCAAGAACTGCCGGTGAGCACTGGGGCGGGGGAGGGGGGGGCGGGGGAGGGGCGGGGGAGGGGCGGGCTGGGGCTGTGGGCGCTGGGGTGGCGCGCGGCGGGGCGGGGCGGGATGGGGCTTGAGTTTGGCGTGGTCGCAATGAGTTGGGGTGCATCGGGCGGACGGCGGCGGGTGTGGGCCGCTGCAGTGCCCTCCAGTAAAGCCGGGACGGGACGGCGCCCAGCTTGCCCGCCCACATACGCTCCTTGCCGACTCCTGCTTCCTCCCCATCACCACCCCATCACCACCCCACCCCCGCCACACGCCCCGCCTTCTCCTCCTCCTCCTCCTCCTCCTCGCAGCGGCACCATGGACCTGCACCCCGAGAAGCGGCGCGACCTGGGCCGGCGCGTGGAGGTGTTCTGGGACGCGGACGGGCAGTACTACAAGGCCGTCATCACCGCCTACCACCCCACCAGCCGCAAGCACACCGTCATGTACGAGGACGGCGGCACCGAGAAGCTGTGCCTGGACGAGGTGCCGCACAGGTGGGCGGGCGGGGGCGGGGGCGGGCGGGCGGGGGCGGGGGCAAGGGCGGGTGGAAGTTTCAAGATTTGTAATCAAGGAGTGGTCAGGACTTGTGATCAGGGAGCGGGGGGGGGGGGAAACGGGGCGGGGTACGGCTTTGGGCACAGCTGGAGGGCGCGGGACTGAAGGCTGGCAGGTGAAGAGCTGTACGTTTCTCGAGCGGCCCAGATTAGCAGTCCGATGACATGGACGCGGACGCAACCAGATTGCTGGCAGCTGTCGTCTTCTGACCTTCGACAACACGTTTAACGCAGGTGGCTGGATGAGGAGAACCGGGCCTCACCCGCCAAGCGCGCAAGCCAGACCGGCGACTCGGCCAGCAACGCCGCGGCGGGAGCCGCTGGCACGGCGGCCAAGGCTGCGGCGCCGCACCAGCCCGGTGCCTCCTCCTCCGTGCCCGCGGAGCCCTCCACCGCAGTGGCGGCGGCGGCGGCGGCGGCGGGCGCGCACCCCGTCGTGACCACGACCGGCCGCATCGTGGGCGGCATGCCAGCGCCGGCCGTGGCGGTGACGCAGCCGCCCACACGCGCGGTGGTCACCACAGAGCAGCGCGTCAGCCTGCCGCCGCTGGGTGGCGGCGGCGGCAGCAGCAGCGCAGCTGCTGCCGCGGCGGCGGCGGCGGCGGACGCCGCCGGCAGCGCGGCACCGAGCAGCAGCCGCGAGGCGGGCGGCGACCACGAGGTTCACCTGCCGCTCAAGAAGCGGCCGCGCCTGATGCAGCCGCCGGGCTCCGGCTTCGCAGCGATGGCGGCGGAGCGCGTGGGAACCTCCGGCGGCGGCGCCAGCGACGGCCACGGCACGGGCGCGGCGGCGGCCACCGCCTCGCACTCGGGCGCGGATGCAGAGGGCGGCGCGCTGGGCGGCGACCGGTTGGGCCGCGGCATCATGGGCGCCAGCAGCCGCTACCACGAGCCCTACAGCAGCCACCACCACCACCACCGCGAAAGCCGCGACCACCACATTGGCGGCGGCGGCGTGGCGGCGGCGGCCTCGGCGGCGGACGACAACCGCTCCGACGACGACGACCTGGACGAGTCGCTTCTGGAGGCGGCGGAGGCGGTGGCGGCGCTGCGCACCGCGCCCATCGGCAACCACGCCGCCTCCTCCCGCGGCACTGGCGGCGGCGGCCACGTGTCCCTGGTGCAGACGGCCAAGGTGGCCTCGCCGCGGCACGTGGTGGTGCACCGCTCCGGCCCGCCCAACGGCCTGCCGCCCACCAGCCGGCCCGGGCTGGCCAGCAGCTCCAGCGCCGGCCCCAGCCACGCACACGGCGGCGGGCAGTACGGCCACGGGCACGGGCAGTACCACCAGCCTAGCAGGCACCACTCCGCCACGGCGGCGGCGCAGCCGCAGGACTCCCAGTCCGACTACGACCACTACCACCACCCCCGCAGCGCCGGCGGCGGCCACGGCCACGGCGACGACTGGAACAGCAACCACCACCGCGACCACCACGGCCACTACGCGCGTGACCAGAACGGCCGCCGTGGCGGGGCAGCCGCCGCCGCCGCGGCAGCGGCGCTGGCGGAGCCGGCGTCCAGCGCCGGCGGCAACGGCGGCGGCGAGCGCGGCCGCGGCCGCGGCCGCGAGGGCGGTGGCAGTGGCCGCCGCGGCAACGGCGTCATCACGTATGAGGACTTGCTGTGGCGGCTGGTGGGGCTGGACCGGCCGCGGAACCTGCTGCCGCTGTTCAACCACAAGGACGACGAGGACGAGGACGAGGAGGAGGTGGGGGCCAACGGCAAGAACGGCCGCTACGCGCACATCGGGCCGCTGCACCCCTACGGCAAGCTGCTGCGCGCGCTGGAGGGCTCAGAGCTGCTGCCTCAGGCCGAGCAGCTGCGCAACCTGTACGCACAGCAGCAGCAGGCCGCTGCGGCGGCGGCGCAGCAGCAGCAGCAACAGCAGCAGGCGGCGGCACAGCGTCACGCGCAGCATACGTCTCCACAGCAGCAGCAGCAGCACGCGCATGCGGCGCACCACCACGCGGCGCAGCAGCACGCTGCTCCCCCTCCCCAGCAGCAGCAGCAGCACGCTCAGGCGGTGGCGCACGCGCACCACGCGGCAGCACAGTCAACGGCACCGCAGCAGCAGCACCAACATCAACACCAACACCATGCCAACCAACACCACGCATCCGCCGCGGCGGCTTCGGCTGCCGCTCATGCCGCCGCCCAGCATGCAGCGCAGTCGCACGCGCATGCGCACGCGCCGGCAGGCGGCACCGCCGCGGCCACGGCTGCGCACAGCTCTGCCGAGGCGCTGGCGCTGTCGGCCTGGCAGCACGCGGCGCAGCAGCACGCGCTCATGCAGGCCGCACACCACCAGCACGCGGCGGCGGCGGCGGCAGCAGCCATGGCGGCTCAGGCCCAGGCCGGCGGCACACACGCACTGCACGCGCTGCACCACCCCGCGCATGCTGCGGCGGCCGCCGCCGCCGCTGCGGCGGCAGCGCAACAGCCGCAGGCATCGCATGCGGCTGCAGCTGCAGCGGCGGCGGCCGCGGCGGCGGCGGCTGGCGGCATTCCCGCCTCGCACCTGGCGCAGTGGCAGCAGCTGGCGGCGCACGCGCAGCAGGGTCAGCTTGAGGCGCTAATGCACATGTACGCACACAACCCACACCAGGTGCTGGCGCTGGCGGCGGCGGCCGGCGGTCCGCCGCTGCGGAGCGCATAGCGCGGCAGCACGCTGCCGTGAGGCTGTTGTCGTGAGGCGCCTGCAACAGGACTGGCGTTCTGCGGCTTTGACTTCTACTAACACTGGACCGATTTCTTACATAGTGACATACCTAGCAATCTACAACTTGCCAACCGGCCTTACGATGCACTCCAAACACGAAGCCACGCCTGGGTGCATGTGTTATTCTTCTCGCTATGTATCTCAACGCGAGCATTGTCGGACTGTCGCCTCGCGTTGATTTTCACTCGCCTGCAACACCAACACATAAATTTTGGGGGAAGGCGCAAGCATGGAGGCGGGGAGCCGGGGTGCCGCACGTAGTCGGCATGCCCGTGAATAGTGGTGGGGAGCTTCCTACTGACGCAGGTGGCGCGGGGTGGAGGCAATGTGGTGCATTTGCAGAACTGGAGTGGACGTGTTTGTGTACCTGTGCGTGTGCGGAGTGAAGCGAGAGACGAACAAGCACTGGTGTCCAGCCCTTGGAAGAGAATGCGCCGTACGGGGGTTACGCCTCACGCGTGACGGGGTGCTGTGCGTGTCGGTTGAACGTAGGCTGGGCGACGGTGTGGGTGAGCAGCAGTGGTGCCGTGTGTACTTTGCACGTGCGGCGTACGGCGCGGCAGTCCTCGCAACTACCAACACTTTAACTGACACACGGGGATCTCAAACGGGCTTTCGCGCAACTGCCACCGAACAGGGGCGGTGCGTGGCGTGGTGGTTGGCGCGCGGCGCGGCGCGAGTGGGAGCTGACAGTTGCGCGGGGGCGCGTGTGGGAAGCTGCCTCCCCCCCCCCCGTGCTCGTGTACCCGTGCATCGTGCCGCCGACACCCGACACGGCGTTCTTCCTCCAGACCATGTCCGGCCCGAACTCTGGGCTTCCGCGCATGCAATCACCCTAAGATAAGACACTATCACGCGCCATCAACCCTACAAAAGTTGACTCCGCGCTCGTATCTTACGAAGGCAGGGGCGGCGTCAGTGGCCGAATTCCTTAAAATGGCTTCGTTTGGTTGACGAAACAGGCTGCCGCCGCTTCGTTCACCCCCAAAATTTTTCTGGGGGCTCCGCCCCCGACCCGCACGGTTCGTGCGCGGCGGTGTCGGCGATCTCGGCGGACGCCAATTGCGCGGGATGATAACAGTGAACCCCAGAACATTCTCAGATGTCGACACCGACACGACACGCCCACTCCTCCCCTGCTTCCCGCCAACCCAACCTCACTCTCCCGCCGTCAACACCCATAGATACAGCCCTCTGAGTCTTCTTACCATATGCCACGCAGGTTTCGGCCGTGGAGTAGCCGCTGGAACCCCCTTGTCCTTCGGCCAAAAGTGGCCGAAATCCCAAAAATGTCTTCGTCTGTTTGCCGAAAGACCCCCCAAGATCCCGTGCGTTTTGGCCGAAATTTCAAGTCAAGATCACAAAAATTACTTCCGCCAGAGGGCCTTTTTGGAAAATTCGTTCCGAACGAAGGAAGATACGAGCGCTGAGTTGACTTCAAATGCGCGCGTGTTTTTCCAGCGCTTCCTGGGCTGCTTTCATTTTCAGGTGGTCTGGCATGTGTGACACAGGCTCTTTCAGAGCCCCTCAGCCTCTGGCGGGATCTGCACAGGCCTCTGGCGGGCTCTGGAGGGCTCTGGAGAGCTCTGAACTCAGAAGGGGCCTGGATGGCTCTGGATGGCTCTGGAGGTTGGGCAACCGACAAGGTCCCTCCTCGAAGTCGATGCAACGGTAAGGGCGGAGCCCCTTTCCCTTGAGGGGAAGGGGCAAGCCAACACGACCGCCGCCTGTGCGCCTTGCCGCCGTGCATGCTTGGCGGGCCAGTACCCAGTTGGCGCACTATCCAGTTGCAGAGGTCGCGGCAACCCACACCATGCCAAAAGCGGGTATCAAGGAGTTGACAAGTGTCCCAATCAGGACAAGAAAAGGTGGCTCTCCCAGTCTCCCTTGCAAGGGAAAAGTGGGCTGAGTCCACGCCACGTCCTCCGTCTGAGGCCGAAGGTTCCGATACTAGCCTCATCTCCCGGACATAGCCGGGGTCGGTTTGTGCAGGCACCGCCTGCCAAGTGTATTACCCAGTCATCACGTCCAACAACTTTCAACTCGGCAGGTCTCAACCTGCGCGCCGGCGCCGCTTTATGGGCCCGAATGGCTATAACACCAATACGCCGCTCTCGCCATTTACAGTAAATTATTCACACAATAAACAGCACGCGTCACAGCAACCACCTCCCCACAACCAAAGCCCACAGCGCGCGCAACGCCCACGCGTGCGCCGCCGTCGCCCTTCGGTCCTGGTCTGCAGCCGCCCGCGCACGCTGCGCAGCCGCCAGGCCTGGCCTGCCCTGGCTGGCCCGCCCTCGCTGCTCCTCGTGTTACTCCTGCTCTCCCTGCCATCCCTGCTCTGCCCGCTCTTCCTAGCCTCCCTCCTCGCCTTCGCGTACATTCTGCTTGTCTCCGTCCCGTACTTGCAGCGTGAGGATGAGCCGGCTCACGCCCACGTCTAGCTCTATCAGTCGCTGCAGCCGCTCATAAAACTCCTCGCCCAGGCCACCAGCAGTGGCACCCGCAGCACCGGTACCCGCAGCGGCACCGGAACTAGCCTTCGACCCGGAAGCAGCAGCACCGACACCGGCACCGGCATTGGCACCAGTCAAGGCCCGGCCCCACATGTCAAGAAGCACCTGTGCGGCGCAGCCGGGTGGGCATGCGGGCAAGCAAGGCAACAAAGGCAAGTAAGCAAGTACCGCACTCCGAGGCGTCATGTCACGCGCAGCCCAAGCAGTTTGTCAAGTGATGCGCGTGGCCCTGACAACACTGCACACAAAGCGGAGCCAGGCATGGCACAGTATATAAATTGCTGCTATATTAGATTCATTCCGTGCGTCCGAGCTGGATGTGGCCCTTTCCGTTCTGCCGTGCGGATGTGGCCCCTTCCGTTCTGCCGTGCAGAATGTTGTACTGCCGCAATGAGGCCTCACCTCCTGGCACAGCTCCATAAGGCCCCGTACGGGACGAGCGTCGCAACCCGGCAGCGCCGGCACCACCGCTGCCGTGACCTCCTGCAGCGGCGGCCGGGCTGCCGCGGCAGCGCCACCGCCGCCGCTGCTGCTGCTGCCGCCGTTATCGTCGCTGTGGCTGCCAGCGACCTCGGCATCACCAGCAGCAGACTTCGCCGGCCCGGCCGCGGCCGCTGGTGCGACACCGGCAGCTGTGCTCGGCCGCAGCAGCGCCACGAGCGCCGCGGCATCGCCCAGCGAGCGGCAGCCCACCGCAAGTAGCAGCTGCCCGCCTGCCTGCTGACCTCCAGTTTGCGCCACCCCCGCCTGACCGAAGCCGCTGCCGCTAATGAGGTGCTTGTAGGCGGAGCGGGCGTCCACGTAAACTTGCAGCGCCGCCACCAACCAATGCCACCAGACGTCATCCCGCATGTCTATCCGACTAGTCATAGGCGGCATTGGCGGCAGCGCGCCGCCGCTGAGAAGAACAAGCGCTGCACCCCCGGTAGCGACACGTGGAGCCAGGCAGCGCCGGTCCGCCGCCACAGTTTCGGCGCCGCTGCTGTTGCCGCCATAGGTGCTGCCGCTGATGGTGCTGTAGTTGCTGCTATTGGGCATGGCATCTGAGCTGCCCAAGGCCTGCTGCTGCTGCAGCTGCAGCTGCTGCTGCCGGTCAAGTAGCAGCTGCGCCGCCACCTGCTGCTGAGTCAGCGCCGCCGCCCGCAACCGCCGCACCGCCTCGCTCACCACCTGATCCGGAGCAGCTGAGGCCAGCGGCGGCAGCGGGTCAGGCTGCCCCTGCTCTGCCTGCTCCGACACGCCTGGCCCCCCGGTATACGCTGCTGGCGCTGCTGCTGCCGCCGCCTCCTCACCGCCGCCCGCCAGAGGCAGCAGGAGTTGGTTACGGCTGTACTTCACGCCACAGCCCGTATGCAGGTGATCCGGCAAGCCCAGCAGCCGCATCAGCGCTACCACACCGGCTGGCCCGGCCGTGCTGCCGGGGCCGCACCAGGAGCCGCTCCCCAAGTCGCCAAAGCGCACCGACACGCACCGCCGCAGCAGGCGCGGCAGCGCGTCGGTGGGGCGCAGGTACTGCGGCGGCTCCCAGCTCTGCTTGCTGGTGTCACAGCTATGTATGCTGATGTCCCGAAGCACCAGCTCTGGGACCTGGGGCTGTCCCAGCGTGTCGAGTGCTGCCAGCAGCTCGCTGGCGAACCAGTCCAGCCACGCCATGGAGCATACGCAGCCGTTCCAGTAGTCGTGGTCGACCTCCACCTGGTCGAGGCGCCAAGGGGAGGAGCAGCAGCAGGAGGCGGAAGCCGTGGTGCAGAGGGGCTCCGCTGCCTCTGCTGACGAGGCTGCTGCTGCTGCGGGTGCTGCTGCGGCCACTTCTGCTCCTGCCGCAGTTGCCCGAACCATCTGCGCGGGATGCAGCAGGCGGGGCGGCGGCGCATGCCATGCGGCTGTACCGATGCCTGATGCTCCTCCCAAACCCGCTGCGACGCCTGCAGCTGCCCCAGCAGCCAGCGCGGCGGTTCGAGGTAGGGGTTTTCCGGGTGCGAAGGTGACGGTCAGCAGCTCATATCCAAACGCCAGGCGGCGCAGCTGAGGCGGGCGGCGGGTGCTGAGCAGCTGCATAAAGCACTGCCCATCGTCCTGCCCATCGTCCTGCCCATCGTCCCTGTAAAACTGCGCCGGCTCCGGCAGCTTCAGGTGCTGCAGGCGGCGCAGGCCTACCAGGACGTCCAGGCCCGCCGAGGTGAGCTGGACGCCGTCGCCGACGGAATGGTGTACTTGCAGCTCCTGCAGCTGAGCGCAAGCAGCCAGCGGCGCCAGTCCTGAGAGCAGGTCGCCGACGCCGTTGACGCACACGGAGATCTGCGCAGCCGCGGCACGGCGGCCGCGAGCAGCTGAAGCGCAGCCGTGAAATCGGCGCTGCCCGGGTCCCCTCCCTCGTCCTCCTCCTCGTCCTCCTCATCGGCATCGCCCATTGGGTACGCTGGAAGCGGTGTAACAAGGAGATCGAGATCCTCCAACGCAGGAAACTGACCGGAGCCTAGCAGCGAGGTCACGGCACAGCGCAGGCGCGACATGGGCCGGTAATAATTGTCTAACGTCGCTTGCCCCAGCTGCAGGCGCGTGATGCGCTGGCGCGCTGCTGCCGGCAGCACCGCGTCCATGCCTAGCAGCTGCAGGCCAGGAAGCAGCTCGCTTGTGCTGTACGATCGCCGTATGATGGTGGGGGCCTGCAGGATGCGCAGGCTGGTGCAGCGCGGGAAGCGGCCCAACGGCGGGCACGAGCGCGGCGGGGCCTGCGCCCAGTCCTCGGCCGCGCCGGCGCTGAGCTGCACGACCAGCTCCGTCACCTCGCGGTCATGCAGATCGCGCAGATCGCGGCAGGCCAGCCGGCAGCCCGTAAGCTTCGTCGAAAACGTGCCGCCAAAAACGAGCTCGAGAGCATCGGCCGACAGCGCGCGCAGCAGGTCCGGGAGCGCGATTGCGCTAGTACAGGGTGGCTCCATATAATTGATAGAATGCATTCAAAAGCTGTTAGGAGGTCCGGGAGAAAAGCTGTCGGCAAATGTCTAAATGTCGCACTGGGCAAGATGATTGGTTCAAGTAAGGGTTCTACTGGGCACTAGTTAAAGCAGAAGAACAAGCTGTGCGGGCGCGTGCGGCAGGTTGTGTTGCGCATCGACGCAGGGCTGGGGCTAGGTGCTGGGTGCGGTTCGGGTTAGAGAAGGGAGGGCTGTGAGCTGCGTGTGGGTTCTGAGCCGCCCGCTGACAGCAACGCTGAGCCCATGAGCATGTCGCAGGGGTGTGCTGTTTCTCTGTAACGGAATGCCGCGGAATGCCGCCGCCGAGTTTCCCCCGAGCCGCCCCTGCGGCCTGCCCCGCCCGCGCGTGCCCACCAGCGACTATTATGCACTCCACTACTCCAGCGAGTCCCGCCCGCGCTGGAGCCCAACTGTCAACCGTGTGAGACCGTGTGCGCTCAGAGGCAGCGTTCCGGGCGCTCCGGGTCGCCTGGCCAGGCCACGCCACACATACTCCACGCTAGGAGCGCTCAGAGGCAGCTTATGGAAACCGGGTCAGCCCCATGCGGCCATGCGTCTCTCTGAGTTTACACGCAGCTCACACGCAGCTTCCCAAACGGCACGCGCACGACTATGCACTCCCACTCGCGCTGCGCGCCAACGAACCACCAGCCTCCGCTAAGCCCTGCCGTACTCTGTTGCAGCTTCCCACACGCCTCGCTGTCCAACTACGCACTCCCACTCGCGCTGCGCGCCAACCGCCACAGCCCGCAGAGCTCCGCCGTACTCCACAGCAGCTTCCCACACGCGCCCCCGCGCAACTGTCAGCTCCCACTCGCGCCGCGCGCCAACCACCACGCCACGCACCGCCCCTGTTCGGTGGCAGTTGCGCGAAAGCCCGTTTGAGATCCCCGTGTGTCAGTTAAAGTGTTGGTAGTTGCGAGGACTGCCGCGCCGTACGCCGCACGTGCAAAGTACACGCGGCACCACTGCTGCTTGGGTGTGCCCTCTTCTGTTTGAGTTGCGCGTTATGAATCAACGAAAGCACGCTATATAGGTACGGTACGGGGAACTATGCATAGGGCGCAACTGTGTAAGCCATCCGCATTCCCCAGTCGCGCGCAGCTGCTTTGGTACTCAGCCGTGCAATCCTCCCGTGTTCAGGCGGTGGGGGACAGGGGTTCGGACGGGGCGGCATGCTCACAGCAGGAGCGACAGGAGCCAGGCCGAATCCACACACACCAGCCGGGTTGGGGGGGGGCACGCTTGCAATCACACTCCGCCAACAGAGTCACAGGCCTCATCCCGAGCTTAAACGCAGGGACAGCCGCTGACAACCGCCCTGGGACACTGGGCACTGTGGGACACTGGCACAGGATATTTCCGGGATAGGGGCCCGGAAGTTTGCCCAAAATTCCGGCCAAAACTCCGGCCCATTCGCCGGAAATTTGCACCGCCAGTTCGAACACATTGGGCAGCATCGCTTCAGTCCAGCCGGCAAGTCGACCCTAGCTGCACGTACTCAAGTGTCGCCGTGTAGGCTGGAGGGCCCACACTTGGGCCCACACAACCCAAGCCGTCAGGGGCCCGGCGGCGTCACGGCTAACACGACACCAGGGCCGGGCGCGCACGACCCAACCCACGCCCTCGGACTGAGCCAGTGAGCTCGGACCGGAAACACAAGCCGCGACCATGACCGTGCTCACAGCGCCCCGTGCACGCCCAACTGCCGCTGAACTGAATCGCTGCGCGCTTGGCTGCGCGTGGGGGGCTCAGCCCCACACGTATGGTACCCTCTTTGAACGACAAACATGCCATCCACCTCCAAGACCCAACACGACAACCAAACATCCATATGGTGTCGGCAAACTTGCTGATACGGTATGTGCGTGCATGCCTCTCATGCGTGGGCGTGGTTCGGGCCCACGGCCCCTCGCGCCACCGCTCACAATGCCGCCGGCGCCGACTAGGGTCGGTTGCCGAGCCATACGTGGAATGTCGCTACGGTTGGCCCTGATGCGCCACCGCAGTCACAAGTAACCGTGTGTTCATGCAGGGTCACCATCCGCGCAACTGCATCGCGAATGCCGTGAGAAGCTTTAAGGAACGCCCTGGGCACTGGGCTGCACATGGCACCGTAACGACCGGCACTAGCCCTGACAGCAACCCGCAGGGCACTGCAATCATGTCCACGCACGGGCCACGGTGCTTACGAGCATCCCAAACATGCCAAGACAGCCCTACTGCCTCTGCCCCGCCAACGCAGCTGCCGACACTCCGGCTGTGTGTCAGGGCAGCTGGCGCACCTGGGGGCACTCCAACCAGACCACTAGCAATCCCCCGTGCATGCAGCACACATCCCTGGTCTTCAGTTTGTTGAAATCGGCCGCGGCACACTGCCTCCATCCCTCTACGGTAGCCTCGCAGCACGGCCCAAACGTGTAAGAGCTTTACGGCTTTGTCAGCTCATTGCTTCGATCGCAGCTCACAATCTCCTCGCAACCGTCCGACCGGCCGGCCGAGACAATGCTAGCACATAGGATGAAGGTTGATTCAGCTCTGTCGCGATCCGACCTGCAGCCCCACCAGCCTTGTGAGATTCGTCTTGCTGTTGATAACCAGGCCGGCAGCGGCGGCGGATGTAGCATATTATATGTATGAACAGAATCCAGCCATCTCAGAAGCAGTGCACACGCCAAGGCCTATGAGGCTACGGAATGGTGCGCACGGCACGGGGTAACAAGCATAAGGAACAAACGCAGCAAAAGAAAGGACGATCAGGGTGAATGTAATTGTGTGACCGTGTACCCATACCTGCAATCCCACACAAACCTGAATTCCCATCTGCGATTGAGGCAGGCTTACGCATTACCTCGGTGCACGTGTGCATGAGCCTAAACAGTAAGGCAGTTCAAGAGAGTTCACATGCCTTTCAGGCATTCCAGGATTTCCCAAAAGTCGCATCAATTCAGTAGCCAAGGCATCCATGGGCCATGAGTGACTCGCACAGAATGCCCTCAACAGCTCACATATTTCGTCGTCTTCCTCCCAACGTTGCCTAAACGCAAGCGTGCATGCATTTGGGAACCGAAGACGTGCACGCGCAGACAATGTGTGTGCGTGGGCACTCGCGGTATCTGCCTCCCCCTTCCCATACGCCGCCATGCCACGCCAGGACTAGCTGGCGAACACCACATGCCGGGTACGTGCAGTCCTGCCGCACGGCTGATGCCTTGGCAATGCTGTCTGCTCCTGTCACAGCCCGACCGACACGCCGCCACCCCCGCCTGCACCCCCGCCTCCGCCGCCTCCCAGCGGGAAGGGCGCGCCGCCTGCCACCACCGCCGGGTGCATGCCCATCGCCATCGCCTCCAGCAGCCGCCTGGCAGCCACCACCACCTCGGCTGCGGTGGGGCGTTCGGCGGGACTGCCGGCCCAGCACGCCTCCACCATGCGCCTGTGTGGTTGGGTGCCGTCAGCAGGATGCAACGAGAGGATTCCGGGCTGACGGGCTCGATGGAAACAGGCTCCGGCGGCGGCTGGACAGGTGAGGCATAAGCGGCCACACCAGCGGCCTCACCAGCGGCCCTCACCCGCACAACAGAACACCAGGCATACGACCGCGTACATACTCCCGATGTCAGCATCAGTGTGCCCCGTATACACACACGCCTACACCAGGCCCCCCACCGAGCCGCGCACCCACCTGTACCAGTCTGGGACGCTGTCGCCAAACGCCGGCCGCAGCCCCGCGCAGATGCCCTCCACAAGCGAGGCCGGCAGGCGCCGTGTGAGGCCGGCGTAGGGCTGCGCGCCGTCGGCCACCAACTCCCTGTGTTGCGGGGTGCGTTGCAGGATGTATTGTGTTGGGTTGGGTTGTGTACTTGTGTTGTGTTGAGGAGCAGAAAGAAAAGTAAGCGCAAAGACACTGTGTGAGATGTGTTTTGTTGTGTTGTGTGACCTGTGTTACAGTGTGTGGTGCGTGTCATGTGCGTGTAGTTGTCCGTGTTATGTTGTCTTGTAATGTGTTGTTTCGTGTGTTTCGTCTGTTTCGTTTGAACTTTCCGGCAGACGGGATTGAACCGGACGCGGGCTCATAAGGCTGAGGCAAGCTTGTCTCATTATCCCTGCGTCCCGTTGCGCCTCGCGCCTCGCTGCTGCATTGCGTGTGGTGACAGCCTCTGCCCCCTGGCATACTTGAAGGGTCAGAACTGGCCACTGGGCCTACACACTGGCCACACGATGGCCTAAGCAGGCCTCACCACATCAGGACGCCCAAGCTGTACACGTCGACCGCCGCGGTGCACTTACGCTCTGTGGCAGTAGCGGGAGAGCGGTGAGTAGGGAGGGAGTGAGGGAGCGGGTGCAGACCGCCGGGTGGGCGGTTGAGCGCATTGATGAGCGTCAGACAGCAAGTCAAGCCAGGCGCAACGCTCTCCACACTGCTCCGGAGCCCGGAACGGGCTTCCCACAGCGCCCAGCCGCCGGGGGTCGCAGCTACGGTATGAAGGCTGCTGACACCGTGACGGGCAACGCCACACTCGGCACGGGCAGAGGAACCGGCAAAAAAGCAGCGAGGCACCTGCCGCGAGTACCCCGCTGCCGGCACGCCTGACCCAGATGAATGATAAATTTGACAGTGACAGCGAAGCTTACCTCGACGCAGCAGCTCGGGCGCCTGAAGTCACGATGACGCCGTGAGAAAGCCAAGGTGGAGGGCGGCCGTACGGACACGTGCCGCGGGGCAAACACACACACACACAGTTATGCAATGTTTTCATTGTGCTCTTTAACACACAGTTATAAACAGGGCCGCATGCACAGTGTCGGCCCCTTCCCCCTGTGCTGTACCAACCAGTTGAGCTGCTGGTCAGGTGGGTGCTAGCCACGGGAGGAAACACCGCTCACCTGGCTTCCCCGCATGGGGCATGACCACAACGGCAGCCCAAACACCAAACCCGCTTTCCCCCTCCATGCACCCACCATGTATTGCACAGAGCCAATGAAGTCTGAGCCGTCGAAAGTTGGCACCATTGCAGCGCCCGTGCCACCGCCGCCACCGCCACCACCGCCACCCGCCGCCTGCTGCGACCGCTGCGACTGCGACTGCGGCTGTTGCTGCGGCTGCGAGGGTGTCGGCAGCAGCCCACTATGGCTGCCACGCCGGAGCCCCACGGCCCACAGCGTGCGGGGAGCAGCCATCGTGCCTCTGAAGGTGGCCTCAGGACAATCCAGACTATTGCTGTGAGCGTGCGTCGCCACAGCCGCGGCGGGGCCGCTGCTACAGCCGGGCAGCGAGGCGCTGGCTGTAGCAGACACCGGCGCTGACATGGGAGAGGCCGTGGTGGCGGCGGCGGCGGCGCCGCCAGGAGCTACTGCCGCGGCCGTGCCAGTGGCAGGGAACGAGTGGGTGGCTGTCAGCAGTCGGACGCTGTGTCCCGGTGTGCTGCTACTGCCGGGCGTGCCAAACAATGTCGACACGCCGCCGGCGCCGCCGGCGCTGCCGGCACCCGTGCTGCCGGCGTTGGCAGGCAGGGTGCCGCTGCCCCCGCCGCGCCGCCGCGCCAGGGCCGCCGCCGCCTCAACCACACTGTCCAGCGTCGCCACAGTCGCACTGTTGTCTGTGTGGCTCTGGCTCTGGCTCTGGCTTTGGCTGTGGGCAGTCTGGGCGCTGCCGGAATGCTTGCCGCCATGCGAGCTGCTGACGCCGGCGCCGGCGCCGGCTTCAGTACCAGCGACACTGGCACCCGCCACCGCGGCGGCGACGCTCTCGCTGTTGGTGCCGCCGGTGCCACCGGTGCCGCCGCCGCCACCGTCAGTGCCGCCACCGCCGCCGAAGAGCAGGTTGGGCCCCGTGTACGGAGATGATGGCGTGGGTGTCGCCACTCCTTGCGACGGCACCAAGTGTGCAAGGTGGAAACCGGAGTCGTCGCCACCGCCGCCTCCGCCGCCGTACACGGGTACGGAGTCCTCGTATCGCAGCAGCCGCACACAGCCGAAATCCTGAGGCCAGACGTCCAGAGGGGCAGAAAGACATGAAGGTTTGCTTCAAGTCTGGGAATGGTACATGAGAAAGTCGAGGGAATGGGAAGCCGCGCGGAAGACAAGCGTCCAGACCGGGCCGGGAAACGGCACCCACGGTCCGCACCTCAGGATGTGTGGCCCGGATTGCTGTCGGAGCCCGCAGGGCCAAACCCCCAACAATCAGCACTGCACAGAGCCGGCCCCTCCCCTTCTTGTCGTGCCCCTCCCCTTCTTGTCGTGCCCCTCCCCTTCTTGTCGCGCCAGGCTGTAGAGTCCAATCTCGGGTCGTCGCAACGCCGCGACCACTCACGCTCAGTTTGCAGGTCCAGCCGCGCGGGTCTGTGGCGGAGCTCTTGAGAAGCACGTTTGAAGGCTTGACCTGTGAGGTGCGTGGTGCGTGGCGTGTGGAGGTGCCGTCCGTCAGGAGGTGCAGGGCACACACAGCGCCTCCCGGCTCCCCTCCCCTCCCCAACACACACACACACACACACACACACACACGCACACGCACACGCACACGCACACGCACACGCACACGCACACGCACACGCACACGCACACACATACACACATACACACACACGCCGCCTCTCCCTCCCCGCCTCACGTCGCAGTGCGCCAGCCTCAGCGAGTGCAGGTGCCCCAGCGCACTGGCCAGCTCCAACACCACCTGCAGCACCGGCTTGAAGTCCAGCCGGTCCGCCTCCGCCCACGACGTCTGCAGCCCACCACCACCACCACCTCCATTGCCTCCTACACCACCACCACCCGCTGAGCCGCCTCCGGCTCCGCCTCCGGCTCCGCCTCCTGCGGCGGCGGTGGCGGCGCCTGCGGCGCCTAGGCGGCCGCCGTGACCACGCGCCGCCGGACCCGCAGCGGCGGCAGCCGGCGGCGGCGCCGAGTTGGCAGACAGGTACTGCCGCAGCGCCTCGAACGTGCGTGGCGTGGCGGGCACGGGCGGAACCAGCAGGTGAACACCCAGGCCACCCATCCCCACCATGCCCGGCCCCCCCACGCCACCGAAGCTGGCGAGGGTGCCAGAAGCCATGGGCAGCCCGTGCAGCGCCCGCGATCCGGACGGCGCCGCCCCTGCCGCGCCCAGCCTCCTGCCCATGGGTCCCGATGGGGGCACGCCGTAACCGTAACCGTAACCGTAGCTGGGAAAGGCGTGGCCGTACGGTTGCGGCTGCGCACCGGCGGCGGAAACGCCGTACGCGCCGCCGGCGCCAGGGGCGATGAAGTACGGCGCCGCCGGCGAGTACTGCTGATGTACGGCGCCGTACGGCACGGTGGGAGATGACGTGGCGGTGTTGAGGTACGTCACCGCCAGGCTGCCGCTGGGGGCGCGCTGCGGCGGTCCCCAGCCCGCCAGCGCACGGGCGGCGCCGCCGCCGGCGCCGGCGCCGCTGCCAGGCGCTGATGCTGCTGACGTCAGCGCCGGCGCGACGAAAGGCGAGGCGACGTTAGCTGCACCCTCCCCCTCACCAATCACTGCCAGCTGCTGCTGTTGCTGTTGCTGTTGCGTTCCGGCGCCGGTGCCGGCGCCGCGGCCCGACCCACTGTGTCGCAGCGAGAGCGAGACAGAACCGGTCGGTGACAGCCGCTGGCTGGCGCCGCCGCTGCCGCCGCCAACCTCCGCCGCCTCCGCCGCTTCGGCTTCGGCTTCCGTCAGGGCTGGCGGCCCCGCGGCCAGCGTCAGCAGGGACATGCTGGCGTTCAGAGACGCCGAGGCACGTCGGGCGCAAGGCTGAGCGGTTGACAGGATGCCCACAGGCACGCCCTGACACACCCGCGCCGCCTGACCACGCGCCACCAGCGCCGCTGCCGCCTCGGCGGCGGCGGTGCTGCTGCCGCCGCTGGGCAGGAGCAAGTGCTGTGCCGGCGGCGGCGCCGTGGCACCCGAGGCGGCTGTAGCATCTACGGCGGCGGCGGTGGCGACCACGGCGGCTGTAGCAGGGACCTGGTGCAAGTCATCGTGCTTAGTAAGCTGCGGCGGGCCCTGATCAGTACAGGCGCCGCCGCCTGTTGAGCCCTCCGCGCTGCTGCTACTGCCGCCGCCGCCGCCAATTTTATTGGGTACAACTTTGATGCTGACAGCTGTAGCGGCGCCGGCTGCAGCGCCTGCATCGGCAGGAGGCGGCTGTAGCGGTGCGATCGAGCTGGACTCGGAGACGGCGGGCCCGCCGCCGGGCGGCGGATTTGCTGGGTTATGTTGGTGTTGGTGGTGTTGGTTGTGATGGTGTATGTGGAGCTGGTGGTGGGGTGGCGGGGAGCCGGGCATGCCACCCGCTTGCTGCAACGGCACCGTTTGGCTGTAGCCGTTGGCAGTGGCTGCGGCACCGGCCAGCCCTGCTGATGCGAGCGCCGAGCCACCGCCGCCGTTCCCGCTGCCGCCGTTCCCGCCGCCGTGACCGCCGGTGTTCAGCAGCGCGTTCTGCGCCTGTAAGGACTGGAGCTTGTCGGAGGCGGTGGGAGAGGGGCGAGTGTTGATGGAGGACTCGTAGACCAGCGCCGAGCCCCAAGACGTCGTACCGGTCGCAGATAACGTACTCCAGCCCGTCAGTCCCGCCGGCTGCGGCGACAACGCCGCGTTTGGCAGCGCCGCCGGCGCCGCGCTCGGCGGCAGCAGGGCATCGGCAGCGGAGCCGCCGCCGCCGGAGGCCGCGGGCCCCGATTGCCCCTGCTGGTCGGACCCACGAGAGGCCGCCTCCTGAGAGTGAGAGGCATGGATTCCCGGGTCGGCTCCTGCCACACCTGTGAACCCGCCGCCGCCGCCGCCGCCGCCGCCGCCGCCGCCGCCGCCGCCGCCGCCGCCGCCGCCGCCTTGCCGCCACAGCGGCGACGGCTGCACCGACGGCTGCGTGGGCAGCGTGACTGACGGCAGCGCCTCGGGCAGCCGACCTGCCTCTGCCGCTGCCACTGCTGCCGCCGCCGCCGCCGCCGCGGCGGCGACAGCCTCCGACTGCGCCGACGGCGGCATCAGTCCCGCCGCCAGCGACGGCAGCTGGTGGCCGAGGAAGGCGGCGCCGCCGCTGCTGCCGACGTTGGGTGGCAGCGGCGGCAGTACGGCGGCGCTGCTCATGGCGGCCATTGCAGCGGCGTGCTCGCGAGCCATCATCATTCGCCGCAGCCCGCCCGCTCGCAACAGGTCCGCAAGCGACCCCGCATCACACAGCTCCATTACGATGGCAGTCACAGGTGTGGAGTTGGGGGCGGCGCCGCCGCCGCCGCCATTGGCGCCGCCACCACCAGCTGCGGCGGTTGATGGCGTCCCGGCGTTGCCGGTGTTGGAATGGTTGGCTGTGTGCGGGCGTTACACAGGAAGGATTTGAACAACTGCATCGAAATTGACATGTTGTATGTGTGATATGCACACCAGGAGCTGCGGCGCCCGTAATTACTTTGATGCTGGTCTAGCTGCCGTCAACATACTACGGCAAATAACATGACTTGTAAACACCTTAGACCCAACCAGACCAGACCACACGACAAACGCCGTACCTGACAGGAACATGCTGTATTGCAGGGAGTCATCCAGGTCACACGCCGGCCAGGCCCCGTGGCCGCCGCCGCCGCAGCCGCCGGTTCCGATCGCCGCCACCCCCTCCTCAGCCAGCGGCAGTGTCGTCATCACTGTTGAGCGCGAGGTGCGCTCGCCGCCAGTCCCGCCGCCGCCGCCGCCGCCGCCACCGCGACCGAGGCGGCGCGCTACGGCGCTGGACAGCAGTGCGCCGAGGGGCAGCTCCTGAGGCTGTGGCAGTAGCACCGCTGGGAGTTCAACTAGACCGCCGCCGGCTGTAGCACCGCAGCCGCCGGCTTCGGGCGCCTGCGAGCCGCGTTGGCAAATGATCAGGTTTGGGGCTTGTTACCGTACGTTATGACGAGCTTTGTGTGTGAGAGGGCATTACCGCTAAGTGTGAAGTTCGGCTGGCGCCCAAACATGGTGCATGACAGCATCGCCCCAAGTGGCAACGCGGCGCATCGCCCACCTTGCCGCCGCCGTTGTCGAGGTCCATGGGCTGCATGGCTACGTCCGGGAAGGTCGCGAACACCTGTACGATGTTGGGATGGCTGCGAGCGCGAGTGCGAGGCAGGCGGGGCAGGCGGGGCAGGCAGGCAGGCAGGCAGGCAGGCAGGCAGGCAGGCAGGCAGGCAGGCAGGCAGGCAGGCAGGCAGGCAGGCAGGCAGGCAGGATGATGCTGTTGGTGCGATGATTTGAAGCTCGGGAACCGCTTTGAAGCCTGGTAAGCCAGGCAACGGCATAACATCAAGGCACCAGAGCTCAATGGGACAGGCGTGCGGCACGACACACGCAATGCGTGCGGCGTAGTAGTGGTCACAACGGTTGCTACAGCTGCATCCACGAGCTGCATCCCGTGTTGTCACAACCCATGGCACGCCCAGCCAGCCCTCAGCCGGCACCCAGCCGGCAGCTCCCACCCACCTGACCACGCGCAACGCCGCCAGTTCGAACGCATCACGCACGGACTGCCACCGCGCCGCCACCACCGCCGCCTCGTCCTCCTGCAGTGGCGCCGCCGCCGCCGCCGCCCCCGCGCCCAGCCCAAACATGTGTGGATTGGACGCGGCGCGTGGCGGCGCCATGCCGCTCCTCGAAGCCCTGGCAGACCCGCCGCCGCCGCCGCCTTCGCCACCGCCCGTCCTTCCCGCTGCTGCGAGCGGCCACGCCGCGGCAGCGGCGGCCGAAACCACGTCACCCGGGGCCCCCTCACCCACGCCGTAGCTCGCGGTACCGCCGGCGGCGGCGCCGCCGCCGCGGCCCATCGCGATGACACCGCCGGATCCGGGCTCTGCGCCTGGTTGCCGCGGCGGCGTGTCCGCTCGCAGCAGTGTGGCCGAGGTGCCGGCGTGGTGATGCGGCGGGGAGGCAGCGGCGGCGCCCAGGAGCGGCGGCGCCCGGGCGGCGGGCAGACCGGCGGGGCTGCGGCCGGCAAAGGCGGGGAACACCTTGATGGCCACGTTGACGCCCTGCCAGCTGCCGATGTACACACAGCCTGCGGGGTCGGCGAGGCAGGGGCGGTGAAGCAGGGGCGGTGAAGCAGGGGCGGTGAGGCTGCGCGCGTACTGGTAAACCTGGGCCTGGTAAAAGTAACAGCCGCCAGATGTGCTTGGAAAGGATTGGCGAGGCCATGTTATCAGCTGCGAGCCCCACAAACCATTGTGCGCACCGTCCCCCTGCCTCAACCCCCGCCCGCACCCACCGAACGCGCCCTGGCCGATCTTGTGTGTGAGCTCCGCCAGGGGTGCCGCGGCGCCGCTGCCGTGCCCGCTCATGTCCGCCGCCTGCGCCGCCATCGCCGCCGCCATCACCAACGCCGCATCGCTCCTGAGCACACCGGAGAGGGGGGGGGGCGTGCGCACCTTCGGTCAGTCCAACACGGGGTACAAACAGGTAGTCAATTCGGGGTACAAACGGTCGAGCCTCGATGTTGCACATGTTGTTGATTGGAGTCAGTGCCTGGCGGGTGGCTAGGCCAGGGAGGTGCCGACTGTGGGGGCCGACCGCGGGTGCCGACATCCAGTGAGATGCCCGGAAGCAACCGAACCCCGCTTTCCTTCCCATCGTGCCGTCCCATCCTCCCAACTACCCCCCTTGGCACTCACTCACCCCACAGTGCTGTGCGCCTGGCCGGCGGCGCCGCTGGCGACTGACGCCAGCACGCCCTGCACACTGCTCAGCAGCGGCCGCAACAGGTTGCCACGCACATAGCTGACACCCACTGACAGCTCTGCAGGGCCCAGGCCCGGGCCCGAGCCTGCTACTGCCGCCGACGCCGCTACAGCCCCTGCAGCCATCACACGGACGCCGTGCGTGCCGCTGCCCGTGCCGCCGTACGTGCCGATGCTAGCAAGCGCATGTGTGCTGGGGAGCAGTGACCCGGAGGCGGCGACGGCAGCGGCGGCCCCCGCGCCCGCGCCGGACCGCCGCACGGCGTACGGTACCGCTGCCGCTGCCGCTGCGTTTGAAGGCGCGGGGGTGCCAGTGCCGGACAGACGCGATGGCTGATACCCCCCTAGCAGGTGCCCGCCCGCGGCGGCAGTAGCCGTGGGCGTGGCAGTAGCAGCCATAGCGGCTGCCGCCGCCGCACCCGCGCCGCCCGAGTCATCCGCTGGCAACCGCGCCAGCTCCAGTGCCGCTGTGCCTGCGCTCGCCTCCGTCGCCTCCGTCCGCGCGCTGACAACACTCACGATCGCGTTTGTGCCACCGGCGGCGCCGCGGCCCGCGGCCGCGCCGCCGCTCCCAGACTTCGAGCCAGCCGCCGCGGCCGCGGCCACCGCCTCCGCTACTGCCGGCGAGCCTAACAAGGCGCGCGGCGGTCGCCGGCGCCGTGAGCTGCTGGCAGAGATAGGCAACGGCAAGCTGCTACTGCCGGCAACTGCGTGCGCCGAGTGCGGCGGCTGCGGCGCCGCCGCATTGAAGCCGGCTGCGGCGCCGGCGAACCATGCGGCTACGGCGGGACTGACGGCGTGTGCTGCCGCCGCTGCTGCCTGCCCCTCCCGCGCCAGCACCTCCCCCAGCACTTGGTCGTGCAGCAGCGCCCACTCCTCTGCCAGCGGCCGGCAGTGCCGCAGCCGCTGCTGCAGCACCGCCGCCAGCAGCTGCAGGGGTAGCAGGAGCAGGAGCAGGAGGACAGGATGAGGAGGAAACATGTGGTATCAAGTTGGCGGGTTCACGCAGAGTAGCAGTTCCAGGTTGCGGCACATTCAGCGCGGGTGCAGGGCGGCCGCCATGGCCCCACACATGGACATCGGAAAGTCAGCCAGCCGCCGTCGATGATGCACCAACCAACCAACTAACCGCCCTGCCGTACTGCCGTACACTCACCTGCAGTACGGGCTCCAGCGCCGCGGCCATGTGGGTCAGGAACACGTGGGGCAGGGGCCCCGTGCTCAGCTGGGCATACACCGCCAGCGTCAGGCCCGCGCCGCCGCCGCCGCCGCCACTTCCACTGCTGCCGGTGTTGCTGCCGGCAGCGCCTCCGGCAGTAGCAGCCACTGCCGGCGCGGCTGCTGCAGCCGCTGCTGCGCCTGGCGCCACCACCGCCTGTGTGTGTGTGTGTGTGTGTGTGTGTGTGTGTGTGTGTGCTTGTGTGTGTGTGTGTGTGTGTGCGTGTGCGTGTGTGTGTATGTGTGTTAAAGAGCACAAGGAATGTGCGTGTGTGTGTGTGTGTGTGTGTGTGTGTGTGTGTTGTCCAGTGCATTGCGCGGTAGCCGAGCGGCATTGGGCGCAGGATCAGGTGAAGCCCCACCCCCGTCTACCACTTCCTTAACTAATCATGAATGTAAACCCCACCGCACTTGCCCGGTGCCCTCTAACACACTCGGCGCAAAACCCGGCGTGCGCGTGCTCCTGGTTACCTCCGACACACACACGCACACACGCACACACACACACACACACCTACCTTTAGCTGCAGCGAGCACGCCACCAGCGCCAGCGCCTGCGGCCGCGCCGCCGCCCGGTTCTGCCAGATGAGCAAATCCTTGACGGCGTTGGCCGGCTCCTGGACATACAGCGACACATCCGGCACCACCATAGCCGACTGCACCGGGACCCACACACACGACGAGCCCGGCGGCAGCAGCAGCGCCAGCTGCGACGGCGGCATGGGCAGCGTCCGCGCCCCGGTCGATGTAGCGCCACTGGCGGCGGCGGCGGCGGCGCCGCCGCCGCGTCCCAGCGCCTGCAGCGAGCCGCCGAGCCCAGGCAGCAGCGGCGGCACACGCTCCGGCAGCTGCGCCGCCGCCATCGCCGCCGCCGCCGCCGCCATCCGCGGCCCACGGGTCGACACGGTGCGCTGCGTCCCGCCGCCAATGGTCCCGATGCTGGACAGGGACACGTGCGCGCTAGCCGTCACAGTTCCGCCGCCACCGCCGCTGCCTGGCGGCAGCATGCCACTGCTGGTGCCGCCGCCGCCGCCGCCGCCGCCGGGCCGGCCTAGCAGGTGGCTCAGAACGCGGTCCAGCAGTGTGTGCTGCGTGGTGAGCACGTGCGCAATAACGGGCAGTCCCGCGGTACCCATTACGGCCTGTGGTGGATGTACCGGCGATGGCGGTGAAAAGGAAAGCACAGGGTAAAGCTCAGGCTCAGGGAGAGCTCAGGAGCAGCTCAGGGAGTGTGGGGACTTGCGGCACAAGTGGCAGCGGCGTGGGCTCCAGAGGTGCGGGGTTGCGGCTGGCTGCGGCATCGACCGTATGCTAGCCTGTGTCCTTGTGTGTTAGGTATAACGGGAAGGAAAGTGTCGACACCGTGCATGGTGAACGCGCATCCTGTGTCCTGCACAATCCGCAGTGTGCATGTGCGTGCCGCCCTGCTGCACGTCGCCATCTGGGTCAGCCCGGGTCAGCCCACCCCCCCCGCCACCGCGCCCCCATCCCCGCTGTCGTGCTGTGCCGTCCGACTCTTCCCAACAACACATCCGCGCTCGAGCCAAGACAGCCTCAGGCCCACAGCCGGGACACACGCACCGTGTCGCCGCTCCCGCCCATGCGGCTGCCACCAGTGCCGCTGCTGCCGCCGCCTCCTCCGCCGCCGCCGCTGCTTGCTCCTGCCTGCTCAAGCCGTGGCGTCTGTGCCGATGTGGGTCGGCTGCCAACCTGGTGGCTTGCACGCAAGCCGCCCCAGAAGCCACTGCCACTGCCGCCGCCGCCGCCAGTGCCCGTGCCAGTGCCAGTGCCAGTGCCGCCGCCGCCCAACAACAGCTGCACATGGCTGACGCTGACGCCGGCTACAGCAGCGGAGGCGGTGGCGGGCACCAGCGCAGGTGACAGCCCGTGCGCCCCGCTGCCGCCGCCGCCGCCGTGCCCCAGGCTGCTAGTAATGTTGGTGTTCGTGACGTTGTGATTGCTGGTGGCGGCGTGGGCGGCATGCTGTAGCATTAGCGGCAGTGAGGCTTTGCTAACGTCCTCAAAGAGCGCGGCGGCGCCGCCACTGCCGTGTACGACGGCCACGTGGCACACCGGTTGTAGCCGCGCCGCCTGCAGCGCCGCCGCCTCCAGGCAGCCCGACATGCACACCGCCGCCTGACTCAGGCTGGCCGCGGCCGCCAGCGTGACCACGCCCTCCGCCGCCGCCGCCGCTGCCGCGGCCGTCACCGGCCCCCAGCACACCTGCCCCACCACCGCCGCCAGCTGCTGCACCGCCGCCACCTCCGCCGCCGCCACCTCCGCCTCCGCCGACCCCCCAGGGCTAGTCCGCCGGCTGCCGCCGCCAACCACCGTGTCCCCATCCATGCTGCCGCCGCCGTACCCGCCGCCACCGTACCCGCCGGCGCAGGCGCCGCCCGCCGCCAGTACGGTGTGAGGCAGTTGCAGCATGCCGGCTGTGTTGGCGGAGGCGAAGGCGGCGGCAATGCCCAGGAGCGCGGGGCCGCCCTCCAGCAACAGGGCCCCCACGCGGGTACGTCCCTGCGTGATGATCAGAGCCAGCTGACACGTGGCGCCGCCGTACCGCCCGGCGGCGCTCGTGCTGGTGCCGCTGCCGCCTGGTTCTGCCGTGCCCGCCGCCGCCAGGGGGCTGATGCTCAGCGCCCTGCCCGGCCCCGGCCCCATGCCCGATGCCGAGTCCGTTCCCGTGCCTACACCCTGCTCCTGAGCTTGCCCCCGCCCCCAGTCCTCCTGACCCGCCGCCGCCGCCCCGAGTGCCGCCTCCACTGCTGCGGTCCCCGACGCCGCTTCCTGAGCGGCGGCGGCGGCGCCGCCGCCACCATCGCCGGCGCCGCCGTCCAAGGACTGGAACCGCAGCCCCTGACCCTGGGCGTCGCCGGCGCTGTTGCCGCAAGCTATGTCGTGCATGGTGTGCACCGGCAGCAGCAGCAGCGCCGGCGGCGGCGGCTCGCAGTCCGCCACAAGCACACCCCGCGGCGCTGCCGGCCCGCTCGTGAAGTTGCCGGCGCCGCCACCGCCGCCGCTGGCGCTGCCGCTGGTACCGGCGCCGCCGGCGCCAGCGTTGCCGCCGCCGCCAGCTGCGGCCCCGTGCGCTGCCGGCGGGGCGTGCCTGGCGGGGTGCGCGGCGGGCGGTGCCGCGGATGTGCCGCTGCCGGCGTCCTGGCCCTTCCGCCGGCAGCCCGCCAGCCAGACATAGACCTCGCGGTGCGGGCAGTGGCCATAAGCCCTGTGGATGTGGGTTAGAGGTAGGGCGCGGCCCGGCGGGGAGGGGAGTCAGAGGCTGGACGCTGACGGTGTGGTACGGACTGCGAAATTGGAAATTACGGTAGTTCACGCTCCTGCCGGCGCCGTGCATATGAGTAATGCTACATGAAGTACCGTATGCAAGCGGAAGGTGCAAACCGCCGCGATAACGGTCAGTGCGCGACTTACCAAACCCGGTCCACGCCTAGCGCATCACCCGCTGCGACCGAGGCATTCCTGAGTCGGACAAGCCAGGACGTGTCTGGGGAGTGGGGAGAGTGTCAAGGGAGAGTGTAAGGCAACGAGCGGGCACGCCAGGCTTGAGGTGTCTGGCCAGCTGCTCCTCCGTGCCGCCCTTCAAGGCTGCAACTCTGATTCCCGTTACCTTGCAGATCTAGCACAGACTTCTGCGCTCGTTGGAGAGCTTGAACCTGGGGGGCATTACGTCAACCGAGGCGAAGTTGTTAAGCCCTGAGGTTGCGCCTGATGAGCGTTTCTTGCGTGCTTGGAAGTGGCACAAATGTTCCGCAAAGCGAGCAACCGCATACAAGACCCTGTTTGACGAAACTTGCCCACGAGCGGCGCTCGACTTCAGTCGACACGGGATACTTTGCTGGCTGTGCCTCGTTCGCGTGTTCTGAAGCTCGAAAACAGCACGCTAGGCATAACATCGTTTTCAGCTATACCAGAGTTGCGGCGTTCTCAGGACGAGTCGCCTCTCTGAACGCGCTGCAGACATCGTATTAAGTATCATATGTTGATCTTTGTAGATATGGCATTGAGCAGTATTGGTCGGCACCCATTATATGACAGCGTTTGCGAAAAGCCAACGACGCCCGTGTTCCGTGTGTGGTGTCTCCGAGCTCATTTCACCTGCTTGTGGTGTGAAAAAGTAATAACGCTATCACCGGGCCGCAGACGCTATCATAACTCACTCGCAACTCGACGGTCATCCCACATTCGAACTGGCCAATACGGTCGAACATGAAACTCTTGTTGCAACCCCGCGCCGCGCCGAAGCCAGCTCCCTTATCTGCCGAGAGACAGAGATGAAGTCGCGGATGGCGGTGCAGGAGATGGAGTGGGCATTGTGAAAACCCTGCGGGGAGGGCCTACCGTTTTCGTTTTAGAAACCTGCCCCAAGGCAGGTGGCGTCGGCGCCACTTGAGATAGATCGAGCCCGAGCCAGCGATGCTCTACAAATCCACGGCCGCTCCCCATACGGCATACGGCAGCCCCACCGTCGCGTCACGTACCGCAGCCACGTGACCGTAGCCACGTGACCGTGTCTGTCGCTTGTCTGTTGCGACCGCCGGGGACCGCCCCCCCCCCCGCGCTGCGGATTCAGGGTGCATGCCGATACCCAACGGTTGGCTAAACACCAACGTGGATGCAGAACTCCAGGTGCGGGGGGGGGCCTTGCCGGTTTGGGGATGCATTCCTGGTCCGTGCGCGTTGTTACACGTGTGCCCCCCCCCCGGAGAACCGTGCAGTGCAGCTCAGCGCACTGCGGTGAAACACGCCGCCGCTGCCATGTGCAAACCAGGGGAGAGGAGAGCCTCCTCCCTTGGTGCAAACACAAAACCACTTGCCTTGTCCGCTACCACATCACACAATCACACCTTCACACACACGCATCGCTCGGGGAGCTCCCACCTGCTCAACACCGCTTGGCACTCCACGCTTCTTCACGTTACTTCAAGTCAGGGCCCAAAACACATACGGTATTGCAGGCTACCGGAGTATCGGGTGCATGACCTCATGATGCGCCGCACCGCACTTGAAAAATCCTCGCGCTCGGTTAGGTGCACGTGCCTACCTCAGGTCCCCAGCGCTGCATGTGGCACACGACACGCAACCCCGCGCTCTCGCCTGTGCCCACCCTGCCATCCTGCTGCCATGCATTGCATGCCGTACGTGTTCGTACCCCTACCGTACCCCAACGATACCGTACGGTACCGCTGCGCGATGGGCCTACGCTTCCCCAGTCCCATGAAATACATAAAGTCGTCCACGCACACATAACTCACACATAAGCATAAGCGTGCATCCTTTCGTAGTCTAAAGACATCCGTAAGGAACTTCGGCGGGTCTCCTTCCGTTTCGTTGTTAATTACATGCACACATACCAAAATGTCTGATGACCGGGTTAGGGGCGCTCGAAGGCGGCTATTGCGGAGCCGCGGCAGCAGTGGCGGCGCCTGTGGCGGCAGCAGCCGCAGGAGCGGCGGCGGCGGTGGCGGCGGCGGCCTCGCCAGCCTGGCGGCTCTTGAAGAACCCAGTGAGGGTCGAGTGCACATGCGCGAAGCTGCCAGTCACGCCGGGCTCTGGCGAGGTGCGCAGCGACGATAACACCCAGCGCGGCAGGCTGCCAATGACCGCACCGCCGCCACCGCCGCCACTAGCAGCGGCGGCTCCGCTGCCGTTGCTAGCCGAAGTTGACGGTTGGTGATGTTGCGGCGGTTGGAAGTGTGGCGGCGGCAGGTAGCGCTCGTCCACAAGTACGACAGCGGCGTAGTCACGTGCGTGCCGGATGACCCTGCAGGGGGTAGGGGGAGGGGGAGGGGGAGGGGGAAGGAGGCGGCGTTGGGGGTGAGAGAGGGCGGCAAGAGTTGGTGGGGAATATCGGAGGCGGCACCCGCGCGTGAGTGGGCTCCTCGTGGCTGCATCTCATCGTTCCGCAAGTGCGGCGTGTGGCAGCTGCTGCTGATGCTGCTGAGGTCGCAAGCTCGCCTCGGGCAGCGCTGCCCAGGTTAGCCTGCCCGCCTGAATCGTGGGGGCACCCTACGTCCTTGCCGGGCCTTCCGCACCTGCCCACGCACTGGTTCACCGCCTTGATGCACAGCCCGGAGTAATACTGCCGGCCCGTCAGCCGAGGGGCGGCAGCAGCCGGCGCGCAGGGTGGAGCCGGGGCAGCGGCCAGGGCTGCAGCGGGGCCGGCTGTGGTGCCGGCAACACCAGCAGCGGGAGCAGCAGCAGCAGTGGATGCCGGCGCCGCTACAGCTGCCGCGGGTGCTGCTGCTACAGCCGCGGCCTCGTCCAGGAAGCGCATGCGCTCCCGGAGCTCGGGGTCCGAGGGGTTGGGGTAGGGCAGTCCCAGCACCACCACACACCTGCGTGTCAAACACACACACAAGTGTGTTATCCCCTTGTGCTTTTCTAACACATACGCAACATGCGATCTACACGTGCGCGAGTGTAAACACACGGCGCATTCCCGTTCTCCGTTTGTGCCATCTCACAAATACCCCGCGACACCGCCACATGAGGCTTAGCAGCGGAGAGCAAGGCGGTCAGGTGGGGTGCTGCCAGTCCGCCCAAAGCCAGGGGCAGCCAAAGGGAATTCCCAAGCCCAACAACACTCAAACCGTCCCACGCAGCCGACAGTGCTTTCACACCAGCCACTCATGCACCCACCCACCCCGCCATACAAACCCAGCACAAGCTCTCGGCGCCCTTCCTGTAACCGACCCGGCGCCCTCCTTGTACATGACCCACCTGCCCAGGTCGTCTCCGAAGTTGATTCCCTCGCTGAGCTTGCCGCCCACCACACTCAGCAGCAGCGCCCCAGTCAGCCGCCGCCGGGGCGCCGCCGCCACACCCTGCGCCTGCGGCGGCTGCCCCCCTGTTTCCGCCTCCATGATGCTACCGCCGCCGCCACCAGCGCTACTGCTACTGCCGCCACTGCTGCTACTGCCACCGCTGCCGCTACAGCTCCGGATGGTCGCAGCGTAGTCCTGGAGCACCGCCTCCACCTGTGCGTGCGTGCGCGAGCGTGCGTGTCCGTTCCTCGTGAGGATCAAACACGAAGCAGTTGCAGCAGTATACAACCAGTGTGGAGCACGACGCAGTCACCAGCACCACAGCTGCACACGGCTGCACACAGCTACACGCGGCTACACACACCTACACACAGCTGCACACAGCTGCACAGGCGCTGACAGGGGACAGGAGACACATGGCACAGCTGAGCGGCAGCACCCACCCACCCATCCACCCACCCACCCACACACTCGGAGGGCTTTCGTTTCGTTTTCTCAGCACAAACATCCACGCCCCCATGCCCTCACGCCCCCCCACACACCCCTCGCCCCCACCTGCCACCCACCTGCCCGGCTGTCCGCGGCTCCACGAACACGCGTTTGCGGCTGGCCAGTGCGCCGTACACGCCCGTGCGCTGCCAGGCACACACCAGCTGGCGGGTGAGGCGGTTGGCGGCGCGGGGCGACGGGGCGTGTGGCGGTTGGTGTAAAGGGTGGTGGCGGTGGTGATGGGTGGTGGTGGTAGTGGTGGTAGGCGGAGAGCGTTAGCTGCTAAGGGACGATTATTCCCCAGCGCATTCTGCCCTGGTTGTTCCAGACTTGGAAGCATCTATCTCACAGACCCTTCCCCACGGCTCGGACATATGCCCCTCTCCACTCTTACTTCCATATAAACGCACACAGACACATATACACACATCCCGCCCTGCCCCACACCCCACTCTCACCTGGTCCAGGTAGGCGAATGACGGCGCGAACACCACCACCCCCGCCGGCACCGCCGTGCAGATGTTCACCAGCAGCCGGCCCAGCTGTACGTGTAGGGATGTGTGTGTGTGTGTGTGTGTGTGTGTGTTAAAAAACGAAACGAAAGCCCGCCCAGACGACGCCGGAGTTACTTACCGATACCCACCATTTTACCGAGCGTCGCGTGACTGTCGTGTGTGTGTGTGTGTGTGTGTGTGTGTGTGTGTGTGTGTGTGTGTGTGTGTGTGTGTGTGTGTGTGTGTGTGTGTGTGTGTGTGTGTGTGTGTGTGTGTGTGTGCGTATTGGGGGGAGCGTGGTGGGCGTTTTACGGTATGAAGGGGCCCGGGACCAATCATGCGCCCTCCCTCCCTCCCTCCCTCCCCATTGCCCCCCCCCCCCGCCACACACACACACACTCCCCCCGCGCCTCACCTCCTCCATGACCCGCGGCTCTCCCCGCCGGCCGTGGCTGAGCTGCAGCGGCAGACCCGTGGGTCCCCGCGCCGCCACCAGCGCCGCCAGCTGGCAGGCGGGCACCACGTGGCCGCACGCGAAGTGCCGCAGCCGCCAGGGGGGCACGGCCGGCAGCAGCTGGGCCACCAGGCCCTGACGGCAAGGAGGGAGGGGTGGGAGGAGAGGAGTGGGAGGGAGGAGTGGGAGGGAGGAGTGGGGGGGTGTCAAGGAAGGGAGGAGGAGGGGGATTGGGGCGGCAGAGGCGCGTGTGCTGCGGCTGGATGCGCGTACCGTATGTTTCTATGCGTAGCTCCTGCCCCCAGCCCCACCCAATCCTGCCCCACTGAACCGCAAGGTCAATCATCGCCGTTCGTAAACTACAGTTATGCTTGGAAAAAAACCCAGAGTCCCAGGCCCGCCCCCACCTGCACCGGTGACAGGGTGCCGCTGGCCAGCACCACCGACCTCGCCGCCGCCACCACCCCCGCAAACGCCGCCGCAGCGTTGAGCACCGTGTAGCGCAGGCAACCGCCGCCGCCGCCGCCAGAGCTACTGCCGCTGCCACCACTGCTGCTACTGCCTTCCCCGGCTCCGCCGCCGGGGCTGATGACAATGCGCCCATCCGCCGACGGGTGAGTCAGCGCGGTCAGGAACGACACGAACGCAAACAGTGCGGAGCGCCGCGCGCCGAAGCCGCCGGCTGTAGCAGCCGCAACCGCTGTCGCTGTCGCTGCCGCTGCGGCGGCAGCCGTCGCTGTTCCTGCTGCAGCCGCCTTGCGGCCGCCGCCGCCGCCACTGCCGCCGCCACCGCGCCGCCGCGCCGCCGCCATCTGACTGGCCAGGCCGGCGCGGCCCTCCGCCAGATCCAGATCCGCCTCCTCATCTGCCAGGTCCGGATCCTGATGCAGATCCAACAGCGCAGCCTGGGCACTGGCTGTAGCAGCGGCGCCGCCAACGCCTGTGGCGGTGGCGCCGCCGCCAGAGGCTGCGGCCGTGTCGCCGGCTATGTCGGCTGCGGGTGTGGAAGCCAGGTCATAGCCCGCAACCTGGAGGAAAGCAGGATGGCGAGCAGGCATTCCAGATTCGTGGCAATGTTAGCTAGCACGGTAGAAGGTGTGTGCGTGCGTGTCAGCACTCAGCAGATTCTGCCACCTCCCTCCTCCCTCCTGCCCTCCCTCCTCTCCCCCCCTCCCTCCTCCCTCCTCCCTCCTCCCGCCTCCCTCCTCTCTCCGTCCCTCCTCCTCCCCCACCCCTCCCTACCTTCATGACCAGCCGGCTGTCCCTGGCCCAGCCCAGCAGCGAGAACAGGTTGACGTGCTCCAGCCGGTGCCGCACCAGGAACTCCCCCACACACACCACCTCGCTGCTGCCAGCCGCCGCGGCAGTAGCAGACGCCGGCAACACGGCTGGATGCTGCTGCTGCTGCGCCTGCTTCTGAGGAAGCTGCTGTTTCTGAGGAGGAGGCTGCGTTTGAGGATGCGGCCCTGTGTGCCCGGTCAGTAAAGATGGGGCAGACGCGGCAGCGGCAGTGAGGGGACCGGAGGCGGAGGGAGGAGGGCTAGGAGGAGCGGCGGCGGGCGGCGGCGCTAGGCTGCTCTCCAGCGCTGCCGCCAGCCTCAGCAGCAGCTGCAGGCTGCGGGCGTTGCTCGGGGACAGGCGCAGCTGGAAGCGCTCGAAGTAGGCGGACAGCTGCCTGCGGAGTGAGGGGGGCGGTGGTGGGGTGAGGCGGGGGGTTGGAGGTGTGGGGCCGCACGTTTCAGGCGTGCAAGGTGGAGAGGCCTGGATGCGATGTCGGTGGCCGCACACCACTCCTGCCCGGCACACAACCAGCAGGCCGGCCGGCCGGCCGGCCTGTCTTCGCCTGTGACGCCGCCCTGACCGTTGCTGCCCGCCGTCTCAAAATGAATAAACTACTACTACTGCCCTTGCGTGCCTGTGGGCTGGCTGGGTCTTGGTTCAGTCGGGTTTGGATCAAACTAATCCCCCCCCCATCCCATACACACATGCCCACCTCTTGGCAGTGGCCAGCTGAGCCGCCGTCACTGTTGCGCCATGGGAGCCTGTGGTGGTGGTGGTGGTGGTGGTGGTGGGGGCGCAGCAGGGGTTGGGGCAGCAGGCGCCGGGGCCGCATGCGGGTGTTGCAGGCGTGTGCAGCAATGCATGCGTGTGTGTGTGTGTGTGTGTGTGTGTGTGTGTGTGTTAAAAAACGAAACGAAAGCCCGCCCAATGACGCGACGGAGTTACTTACCGATACCCACCATTTTTACCGAGTGTGTGTGTGTGTGTGTGTGTGTGTGTGTGTTCGGGGGGATCCCTTATTGATAAAGGAAACGGAAATGGCGCTCACCCACCACGCACACGAGTCTCCTCCCTTGTCTTCACATCCTCCGCCCCCTAATCGTTGGGCCCCAGCATTGACCTCCCCCCCCCCCCCCA